>NW_012101721.1:4380543-4412918 GCF_000951045.1 Mandrillus leucophaeus
TCATGACCAAGAACCCAAAAGCAAATGCAACAAAAACAAAGATAAATGGATGGGACTTAATTAAACTATAAAGCTTCTGCATAGCTAAAGATATAATCAGCAGAGTTAACAGACAACTCACAGAGTGGGAGAAAATCTTCACAATTTATACATTCAACAAAGGACTAATATCCAGAATCTACAAAGAACTCAAAGAAATCAGCAAGAAAAAAACAATCCCATCAAAAAGTGGGCTACAGACATGAATAGACAATTCTCAAAGGAAGATACACAGATGGTGAACAAACATATGGAAAAATGCTCAACATCACTATCAGGGAAATGCAAATCAAAACCACAATGTGATACCACCTCACTCCTGTAAGAAAGGCCATATTCAAAAAATCAATAGATGTTGGCATGGATGCAGTAATGAGGGACCACTTTTACACTGTTGGTGGGAATGTAAACTAGTGCAACCACTATGAAAAACAGTGTGGAGATTACTTAAAGAACTAAAAGTAGATCTACCATTTGATACAGCAATCCGACTTATTGGCATCTACCCAGAAGAAAAAAATCATTAGTGTACAAAGATACTTGTACACTCATGTTTATAGCAGCAGAATTTGCAATTGCAAAAATATGGAACCAGCCCAAATGCCCATCAATCGATGAGAGGATAAAGAAAATGTTTTATTTGTATATATATAATATAAGATGTTATATATATTATGTATAAAATGTTGTATATATATAAAATATTGTATATACACACACATACACACACTATGGAGTACTAGTCAGCCATGAAAAGGAATGAAATAATGGCATTTGCAGCAACCTGGATGGAATGGGAGGCTATTATTCTAAGTGAAGTAACTCAGGAATGGAAAACCAAACATCGTATGTTCTCACTCATATGTGGGAACTCAACTATGAGAATGCAAAGACCTAAGAATGATACAGTGGACTTGGGGGACTCAGAGGAAAGGTTCAGGGTTGATGAGGGATAAAAGACTATACTCTGGGCACAGTGTACACTTGTCGGGTGATGGGTGCATCACTATGTCAGAAATTACCACTAAAGAACTTATCCATGTAACCAAACACCACTGGCTCCCCAAAAACCTACTGAAATAAAAAAATAAAAAATTAAAAAAATGTATGTAAATGTGAGAGATTATGTTCATGCTACCTTACAGAATCATGTGGAATCTAGTGGAGTGGGGATGGAAAGGTAGTGAAGTAACTTCCTTGGAGGATTATGTGGTCAGTTTTGTAGATATTATTTTTGTACATTTTGTTGACTGTAGACTAAACTCATTTGAGGATAGAGAATGGTACTAATTGATGGTCTTTTCATAAAAAAATATGTAAACCCTATTTCCCCAGCCACTGTTTAAATTCCCTCAAGACTGAAACTATATTCTGTACTTCTGTGTTTCCTTCACATATGCATGGGATAATATTAAGTGCCTTACTATAATAATAAGTATTACTAGTCATTTGTGGAACCCTTTACAATATACAAAGCATTTATTTGGACTGATCTATCCATTAACCTCAAGGATCCCCTCGTGTATATTTAATTGACACATGAATAGAATGAAATGAAGTTCTTCCATTTTCATCATATTAATTAGACTTTTACCAGAACAGCAGGGCTAACTGCCTTGTAGTTAGAACTTTTGAGGAAAATGTGCAGAGAAGGATTATTGATGCTTTGTAACACGGGATTGTCTTAGAAGCAAAGGGCTATGTTTGAAGTCTTAACCCAGTGAGGCTGGAAAACAGAGATGCTCTAGAGTAAGTTGGAGGAAAATGGTAGAGCTATTTTCTTCACTCTGCTTCCAACTTACTTCAGTTTTCTTTTCCAAATCACACTCTGGCCATAGAATTTAACTTTTAACACAATGTACAACAGTTGTTTTTCTATGACAAATTAAAAGATGAGTTGAAGAGGTAGGTAACTCCATAACTCAGTCCTTTATATGACCTAAGAGAATCACTGTTATGGAATGTGATGCTAAAGGCTGTTACTAGACCCTGAATTTTGTAGATGAGGTAATTGAGGTTTCCCTAGGAGTTTAGTCATTTACCAGAGATCACAATTTAAAGCTCTTTGAGTTGACAATTTAAACCTTCTGTTGAGAATTTTTCTTATAACTTAGAACTAAGGCCCTACCAATTTTCCTACTTTTATTGGATCAACTTTCCTTCTAAGTTTGAGATCATGAGTGGCCTCATTTTGGGAAGGCCAGGATGGAGCCACAGCTACTGCATTTCTCTCAGTGATGAGAGCCAGGATCCGGGGTCATAGAGGGACAGCCAATAGTGGTTTTGTAGGTGAGGTTGCTAAAGTCTACTAGCAAATTCGGAGTTATTACTGGTGCACTCTTGGTTTAGTAAATAGAGCAACTGAACTAGGATTTTAGCAATTGGATTCTATTCCTGACCCTTAAATTAAGTAATGATAACAATTGCAATGGCTATTGGTTTTTTGGGCACTTTCTATGTGCCACTACGCCTTGCAATGTGTTAAATACTTTATATCCATTACTTCACTTAATCTTCTATACAAACTTGTATTAGTCTGTTTGCATTGCTATAAAGGAATACCTGAGGCCGGGTAGTTTATAAGGAAAGGAGGCTTATTTGGCTGATGGTTCTGCAGGTTGTACAAGCATGGCATCAGCATCTGTTCAGCATCTGGTGAGGCCAGGAAGCTTTCAGTCATGGCAGAAGGGAAGGGGAGCCAGTGTGTCACATGGTGAGAGAGGGAGCAAGAGAGATGCCAGGCTCTTTTAAGTAACCAGTTCTCACATGAACTGACAGAGCAAGAACACACTCATTACCATGGGGAGGGCACCAAGCCATTCATGAGAGATTCACCTCCATAACCCAAACACTTCCCACTAGGTCCCACCTCTGGTGTTGGAGATCATGTTTGAACATGAGATTTGGAGGGGATAATCATTTAAACTATATCACTATTATTATTCCTGGTTGATTGATGAGAAACACCAGGCAGGGAAAATAAATAACATGCCCAAAGTCATTGTTTCTAAATAGCACAGCCTAGGTCTGTTAGACTCCAAACCCATACTTTACTTGTGCCTACCTGATGCAGTCTATTTCACTTCTGACATCTGTTCTCTTAGGTAATGATGACAGTAATGATACCTTACACAAAAGAGAACTTAACCATGTGAGAAGCAATATTCTAAATGCATTGTATGGATTACCTTATTTTACCAGATAGAAATTCTTTTCATCTTTAGTTGACAGATGAGAAAACTGAGGGATGGAATGGTTATATAACTTGTTCAAAGATAGGAGGTAGGGAAGTCAGGTTTTGAACCCAGGCTGTCTGGTTTTAGAATCATACCCTTAATCATTATGCTGGTTCTAGAAGCTGGACAATTTAATATCTTAAGTTATCTTTGGCTCCATCAATAGTTTTCTGAGCCTACTGGGTACATACTGAAGTGTGAATTCTGCAGAGATAGGGATATAGTAAACCTTTTTCTATGCTGGTTTCCCTCCAGTTAGATAGCTGTCTTTTTTTTTTAAAGGAAAGATAACAATGCCTTGTGAAAAATTTTGGTGTGTTGTGATTGAGGAATATGAAAAATAAAGAGGCATTTCCCATATTCCCTTTTCCCCTTTGAAATGGAAAGGAAGTTTTTGAAAGGGGTAAGAATTATAACTTAGACTGAGGCATACTGTTGATACTGGCTTTGAAGTATTCCATCCACTGGCGGATCGTGGAATCTCCCATTAGATATATGAGCTTTCCTCTCAGGCATTCCTTCATTTTGACTGTAGCCAAACTACAGGAGACAGGATTCCATGTGTTTCTCCAGACATGCCCACTGGGGATTGTGGATGTCATTCCAACCTTGCATTTCTCTTTCTTTGCAACTGTTTCTTCTGCCAAAGAATCAGTAAGATAGAATCTTCTAAGACATCAAATTACCCATCAGTATTTATTAAGAGCCTTCTATCCTCTAAGTATCCTAAGAGGGGGTAAGGGTGGTGGAAATGGTGGAAAAAGTCTTATTGAAGTATTCTCTTAATGGAACAGATTTTTTTTTTAATAAAAATTTTTCTGTGATGTGAATTTCCTAAATAATGTGCATTAATGTTCATTATAAGAGTATATGTTTCCTCCTAGAAAAAAATGACTTTCTGGGGGAAAATTTAAGTTATCAATTCTTGCATAGGAATGGAAGCTCAATTATCCTATCATTTTAGCTCACTTTACCCCTAAGTTTGTCACACTGTAAGTGTCTTAAATGCCATCATCAAAATACAAATCCTTTGAGTTAAATAAAGGTGATATAAAAAATACTAACAACTAGTTTGACTTGGGAACTGGACAATCCAAATGAATATGGCTATAGGCTGTACAGTGTCTTGGAGGTCCAAGATGGGCCAGGGATTAACCCCTCAGTCTTGGAGGGGTTTAGAAGAGTCTTGGAATCCAAGTGTTGAGGTAGGCATGATGGTGAGGAAGCCATGATGGTGAGGAAGCCATGATGGTGAGGAAGCCATGATGGTGAGGAAGCCATGATGGTGAGGAGCCCATGGCAGGTTTGGGGCAGTGATTATTAATCAACCGAGAGAAGTAGTTTAATATTTTAATAACTGGTATGCGTGTACTCGTGTATGTGTAGTGAAAAACAACATTTCTACATCTAGGTACGTATTTACACTTCGGTGTAGGTAGGTTTATCAGTGATTAGCAAGGCTTTCTTTCTTTTTTTTTGTGATTAGCAAGGTTTTAATGCTGAACTTGCAGAGACATAAAAGCTCTTGCCTTGAATCATTTTAGATAGGAGTTTCCTAGGCTATTTGGACTCAAAGAAATTGGAGAGTAATTAGTAAATGTAAGTGTGGAAGTTCTATTTTGTATGCTAACAATTGTTTGAAAGGTGGCAAAGATCCAGAGGGAAGGATTATAATAAATTGACACCCAGATGGCAGGTTGGAAACCTCTAGATGGTGATGGGCTAGTGGTGATGTGGGAAGAGGTGATGGCAGTGGTATGAAGAGGGGTGTTGTGGTGAGGTAAAGAACTAGGTACAGAATTGGGAAAGAGTTAACGCTTAAAGGTTATTGTATAAATTGGGCAGGGAATTCACTGACTGACAAATAGACTGATGATGAGAGTTACAGTTACTAAAATAGGCTTATGATATCCCGGTGATTCAATTATTCACTCACCTAGATAACTGGTGTCTTGGCCAACCTTAGATAAGCCAGATGAACAGAGTGCTGATAGGACTGAAACAGTGAACAAATCCAGTAGAAAGAAGAAACCCTTTAAATGAGTCTAAAACTAGGCACCACCCACCAAACACAGGAGTACTTACTGTTGCATTTGGAGACACTAATCGTATTGAATTTTTCCATAATCTCTACACCCACATTTGACCTTAAAGACACAAATACAGAAATTAATCTGTAGGTGGCCTCAAATCAGGAAACATACAGAAACTAGATTATCCAGTGCCTCAGTTATTTCTTAGAGATAAGTCAATTATTATGCCTACAGTTTCAGGCCATTTAGTAAATTTCCATTTCTTTGCCTATTAGGCTATGGGATACAGTTACCCGGAAGGCATGTAAGAGGATTTATTGAGATGCAGAAAAAATGTATTAGAGCACACACACATATACAAATGTGCATTTCTCATTTTCTTTTAGTTTTTATTCTGTATATATTTTTATCTCATTGATAAGAATTAAATATTCAAAAAGTTCGTGGATTACTAGAGAATGGGCACTGTCTCTAAATGAATTCACAGATCCTTTCCCAAAAGGTTCTTACTAAAGACACCCAAAATTGATGCACTCACAAGACTTTTCTTTGGATCAGTATATAGGCCAAATCACAATATTTGCACACGTAGTCTCAAGAAGTAATTATTTTTACCTTTCAAAGAGGCTCTTTTCTTGTTTGCTAAGATAAGAAACTTTCTTGTTCTCAGAATGCATATGAGTGAGTGCAGCACAGGGCATGTGCTGAGGCCTCACACAGTAGAAGGCTTCTTGGTCTCTGTTGTCCAGGTACTGGCACAATTCAGCATTTGTGTTTAGGATCAGGCCACATTCAGAGTGGACTTGGGAAGTGCCATTGACGAACTGGCCAATGAAGATCACCCTATCATAGCCTTGGTTCCTTGCACTCCAGAGTGCTGACACCCCTTCACTGGGGTGGATGAGCAGTAGAGACAGGGAGACCTGGCCCTCCCAGAATAGAGTGAAGCTGACCAGGTAGGTACCATTGTTGAAGTCAGTCACCTTTCCTGAAGCACCTGCCATCAGGGCTGGGGAGGACATCCTGGCCCTCAGGAAATCCCCACCATATTGCTTCCTGTGTCCCAAGTGGTCCCTCATTTCCAGCAGGATGTCCAGCTGGTCTCCCCTGCAGTACGTATCTCGAGGGTTGAGGATGGTGGCTGTGCTGTGTGTGGCGCTGGTAGTGGTGTTCATGTGGGTGAAAGGTCTGGGTGGGATTTGCTGATCTAGTTTCTCTATGATTTCCTTTATTCTGAGTTCAGTCTCTGTTAGTGGCTTTAATGGTATCAGTGGTGCTTTAAGGAATAAGGACTTTATGGAATTGTTCCAGTGATGGAGGAAGATGGGTAAGTTTAGAGCAGACCAAATCTGAAATGACAGCAAATGTGATATGAGATGGATAAATTTAAAGCATACCTGAGCTGAAATGAGAGGAAGTGTAACATGCTATGAAATTAACCTGTTCCTAGTTCTGTTCCTGTCATTTTTACTTATTATGATTTTCAATATTTATTTACATGCTATTATCAATGTTATTTAAATTATCCAATAAGAAGACATAGAACGGAGAATGACTGACAGGAGGGACAGAGGGACAGGAGGTGAGCAAGATGGCGCAAAGGCAGGGCACCAGGAGGAAAGTCTGTTACTACTATGATAGGGATATTGGAAATTACTATTATGGACAAGCCCACCCAAGGAAGCCTCACTGAATCTGCATGACTCACAGTTTGCTGCTCAACTATGGGTTCTACTGAAAAATGGAAACCCTCACCCTCACAAAGCCAATGCTGAGGAGATGACCAAGTACCACAGTGATTACTGCATTAAATTATTGTGCTCCATCTGTCCAGATTACGTGTCCGAGCACAGCAAGCAGATGCGGAGATTTAATGTTAGTGAGGACTGTCCAGTATCTGATGGCCTGTTTGACTTCTGTCAGTTGTCTACTGGTGGCTCTGTGGCAAGTGCTGTGAAACTTAATAAGCAGCAGATGGACATTGCTGTGAATTGGGCTGGGGGCCTGCACCATGCAAAGAAGTTCAAGGCATCTGGCTTCTGTTATATCAGTGATACAATCTGGGCCACCCTGGAACTGCTGAAGTATCACCAGAGGGCGTTGTATGTTGATGTTCATATTCACCATGATGATGGCATGGAAGAGACCTTCTATATTACAGGCCAGGTCAGGACTGTGTCCTTTCATAAATATGGAGAGTACTTCCCAGGAAATGGGGACCTATGGGATATTGGGACTGGCAAGGCAGATATTATGCTGTTAACTGTCTGCTCCTAGATGGGATTGATTATGAGTCCTGTGAGGCCATTTTGAAACTGGTCATGTCCAAAGTAATAGAGATGCTCCTGTCTAGTGTGGTGGTCTTATGGCATGTCTCAGATGCCTTGTTTAGGGATCAGTTAGATTGCTTTAATCTGACCATGAAAGTGCATGCCAAGTGTATGGAATTTGTCAAGAGCTTCAACCTGCCTATACTGTTGATGGCAGAAGGTGGTTACACCATTTATAACGTTGCTTAGTGCTGGAAATAAGAAATAGCTGTGGCTCTGGATATGGAGATTTCTAATGAGCCTTCATACAATGACTAGTTTGAATACTTCAGACCATATTTCAAGCCCTACATCAGTCCTTCCAATATGACTAACTAGAACACTAATGAGTACCTGGAGAAGATTAAATAATGGCTGTTTGAGAACCTAGTAATGCAGCCCCATCCATCTGCAGTCCAAATGCAGGTGATTCCTGAGGATGCTGTCCCTCAAGAGGGTGGCATTGAGAATGAAGAAGACCCTGACAAGCATCTCCATCTGTTTCTCTGACAGACGAATTACCTGTGAGGAAGAGTTCTTCGGTTCTGATGAGGAGGGAGAGGGTGGCCGCAAGATCTCTCCCATCTTCAGAAAATCCAAGAAGGTTAAAACAGGATGAAAAAGAGAGACTCAGAGATGAAGAAAGAAGTCACAGAAGCGGAGAAAAACAAAGGAGAAGAAGCCAGGAGCCAAAGAGGTCAAGGACCAGGTCAAGCTGGCCTGAGGAAAGCTCTCCAGCTCTGGCTTCCTGCCTAGTCCCCAATCTTTCTCTCCCAAACCCTCAGATTTTATGTTTTCTATTTCTCCAGGTATTCATATAAAATTTATTAAATATAAATAGCTCCAGGGACTAGACAGAAATCAAGACCCTGAGCCCAGGGCAGCTGTGCTGGGTGAGCTCTTCTAGGAGCTGCCCTGCCACCCATCCCTCCGCAGGTCTTAACTCCGAAGCATAAAAGGTGCCAGGTCTGGGTGAAAGGAATACTTTTGTGCAAACATGAGACAAAATACTGAAATGCCAAGTGCCTGCTTAGTAGCTTTGGAAAGGTGCCTTTATTGCACATTCTAAAAGGGGTGGCTGGGTCTTCAAGGATGCCCTGTTCTTTTCAGGCTCCTAAAGTAACATCAGCCATTTTTAGTTTGGTTCCATTCTCATACCTTCTCACTGGCCTCAAGTGAGCCAGGAAACTCACACTGACTGCTATTCATCTTCCCCCAGTTCTGCAGGTGGAGGATGGTAGGCTAGTGTCCTGCCCTCCTCCACCTGCAGAATTGGGGGAGTTTTGAGATACTATTTTTATCTTTGTGAGACTGTAATAAAATGGTATATTTCTATACTCCCTGCCCCAAAGACATAGAATGGTTGAGTAGATTATAAAAAAACAAGACCCAATTCTATCCTTCTGCAGGAGATTCACTTCATCTTTAAGGACACATATAGACTGAAAGTGAAGTAATGGAAAAAGATATTCCATGCAAATGGAAACCAAAAGAGAGCAGGAATCACTATATTTATATCAGATACATTGGACTTTAAGTCAAAAACTGTAAAAAGAGAAAAAGAAGGTCATTGTGTAATAATAAAGGGATCAATTCATCAAGAGAAATATATATATAAATATATATATACACACATTTAACATTCAGAACACCTAAATATATAAAGGGAATGAAACAGGAGCTAGAAAGAAATTATTTAGGTAGACAGTGAAGGTAAAGGAGTCCTTGGCAAGGCTTCCCTTTTTAACAAAAAGGAGCCCCCAAGTCATTTCTTTTCTAACAAAGAGCAGCCCAGAAAATCAAGCTGCAAACATAGATAAGCAAGCTGAAAGCTTGTATGGTGAATGCTGGCAGCTGTGTCAATAGAAAAGGGCTAACTGAGGGCCAGGCATGTTCAACATGGAGGCCCCATCTTCCATTTTCTTTGTCACAATGTGTACAGTAAAAAAGCAGGCAACATGGAGCTGGCCAGGTAGAGAATCCATCTGCATAATAAAAGATTAGAGTGGGACAGCCAACTTCTTCACGTGCTATGCAAATGGCACACCTGGTCTGACCAATATTTCTTGCCCTATGTAAATCAGACACTACCTCCTCAAGCTCATCTATAAAATCTCCTGCACTTCACTGTGGACCAAAAGACCCACTCAAGACTCCTCTTTCTACAGAAGAGAGCTTTTCTCTTTCTTTTGCCTATTAAACCTCTGCTCATAAACTCATTCCTTGTATGTCCATGTCCTTGATATGAGACAACGAACCTTGGGTATTATCCCAGATGAACAATGCCATTTCATTGTGGGGGCCCACCTGGGATCTGAGGAAGATTCATTGGAAGGGTGAGTGTAGGAGTGGACCCTAACTCCTTCATTTCAAGGCCATCTGCTCTCCATTTTTAAAATCAAACCAAATACTGGGCCCTCAATCAACCATTTAAAAAGTTAGCATGGCTACCAGCCTTACAAGACTCGGGACAGACTTGCCAGGGAGAACTTAGCTAATCTCCCCGTATCCTCAGGGTGCTGGGAATGTTGACTTTGCTTCTAATTGGTTTCCTTTTACAGAGAGCCTAGCTGTCATGTGGGACTGGAAGAGGTCAAGAGGCACTGAAGGTTCCTGGCCAGGGAGACACCTTGGTGTTACCCGAAGGCTTCTGGACTAATTCCAGCCTCCAACAGCCTGGTGGATGATGGCAACAGGATCTTCAAGCCTTTTCTATTGCAAATTTTCTCCCTTCCTATCCGCAAATTCCATGTCTCCTACCCACTCTCTATATGCAATGCTTTGACAATTTTTACAATTCAGTAAAGTAATCCTGTTAGGCAAGATCAGGAAATGCTATAGTACCTGGGAATATAGCTCATGGGATTACTGTTTTTGTGATTTTCTAGGCAGAGAGGGCGTCCTTCCCTCCCCCACATCCCCTGTGAACATCTTTCTCTTTACCCTTGGTCTGGAGAGCACATTGTACTTCAAGGTCAACAACACCACCTAGTGAAGTAGGAACCCTATCCCATTAGGCATATTACTGGCCATTTGCCAAAACACTCTTAGCTTCCTAATTCTTGCTTTTTGTGCCCCTCTACTAGATACCAGGCTTTATGCTCCTTCTGTGAACAAGAAAACTCTGCCTTCAACAATGAGGAGAAAAAGGTCCTCCAAAACCAAATTTTAGTCTCAACACGGTCCCATCAGCAGGAAAACCACCATTTGGTTCCTATGTTCTTTTAAAGCACCTATTCTGCCTCCACTTAAAATGGTACTTAAATAGTAAGGGGAATTTAATTCTGGAAGTTAACCAGAGCCACTGCCTAAGAATAAATATTTTAGTACAGGCCATAATAGCAAATTGTACAGCTCAAACCTGCATTCTCTCTCCGTTAAAGGGCATTGCCCAAATGTAAGTGTAACACAGTCTCTCTCGAGATCCATTTATTGGGAGTCATGCAGATCACACAAGTCTAGGAAGTCAAAGGGAAATCACCAGCAGAGGACTAGAATCACATGGGTGAGCATGACTAATCCCAATTGATTGGTTCCTCTGGTTTCATTGCTGAGGGTTATGCCTGCATCAGTGGATGGCACCTTTAAAGGATGCCAAGGCTCAGGGAGCCAAGGAGGGAAAACAGTTGGGGGGATGCCCTCCACTGTCTTCCCCTCCACCCTAGGCCTTTCCTAAGGAAAGGAAGGTGACTAAAGGGACATCTTTTTTCTTGCTTCTCTTTCTAGATGAATAACAGACTATCTTTGGTCTGCACTCCTCTAGAGTGCTTTCTGAAGCACTGAGATTCCTTTGACCCCAAGACTCTGAAGAAAAAGTGGCTCATTTTCTTTTGCACAAGGGTGTGGCCCTCTTACAATCTTCAACCAGCCTGGCCTACAGAGGGGAGCCTTGGTTTTAATACTATCCAACAATTAGATGTTTTCTGTAGACGGGATGGCAAATGGTCAGAGATCTCTTATGTACAGGCTTTCTTCACCCTGTGAGACAACCCAGAACTTTGCAAGCATTGCACAATCAGCTCAGCTCTTTCAGCAGTCATATCAGGAGGACTCAATGGGAATGATTCCCCAGAACTAGAGAAGCAACCTCCAGGGGAACTATTTGAGGCAACTATTGAGTGTCTAGGCTCTTCTTGTCCTCCCTCTCTGAGGCCCCCTCCAGCTGTGCCATCAGGTCCTTCAGCTCCACCATTTCCAAAACTCCCCACTACCCCAGCTTCACTCTTACCCTTACAGGATATGCTCAATGGAGGTGATGTCACTAGGGTTCCCTTCTCATTGCAGGATCTTAGGCAAATAAAGGGAGACTTAGGCCGATTTTCTGATGACCCTGATAGGTATATAAAAGCTTTCCAAAATTTAACTGAGGTGTTTAACCTCTCATGGAGGGATGTTATGCTGCTCCTAAGCCAGTCCCTAACTGCAGCTGAAAAACAGGCAGCTCTGCAGGCAGGAGAGAAATTCGAAGATGAACAATATGTCTCCTATAGTAGGCCAAAAGGGAAAAAAAGAAAATAGGGAAAGTGAAGAAATAGGGGAAGCATCATTCCCAATAGGAAGAGAGGCACTACCTCTTGACCACCTTGTTTGGAACCCCAGTGACATTACAGATGAATAGAAAAGGAAATACCTTTTAATGTGTATACTGGGGGGCCTATGAAGAACTAGGGCCAAACCTCTTAAGTACTCTAAACTGTCCATGGTAAACCAAAATCCAGAAAAGAATCCCACAGCCTTTATGGAAAGGCTGAAAGAAAGAGGCACTAATAAAACACACCTCCTTGTCCCCTGATTCAGTTGAGGGACAGCTCATTCTAAATGACAAGTTTATTACACAGGCAGCTCCCAATATTAGAAGGAAACTACAGAAGTAGGCTATAGGGCCAGACAGCATTTTGGAGAATCTCCTGAGGGTGGCCACCTTGGTCTTTTATAGTAGGGACCAGGAAGAGGCCCAGAAAAAAGAGACGAAACACAAGAGAAGGACTGAGGCTATGGTAGCTGCTTTGCAGGCTTGCAAAGTCTGGGATCCCTGAGGTGCATCTGTGAGTTGCTATCAATGTGGGAAGTCAGAGCACTTTAAAAAGGAGTGCCCAGGAAGCAAGAAGAAGCCACCTCAACCCTCTCTAGCCTGTGACAAGGACCACTGGTGATCAGACTGCCCCCAGAGATGGAGGTCAACAGGTTCAGAACCAGTCTCAGAGATGGTCCAGTAGGACTGGACTGATGGGTCCCGGGGCTCAAGCCCTGGCTCCAGTGGCTCAAACTGCCATTACAGCACAGGAGTCCAGGTAATTCTGGAAACTGAAGGAAGGAAGGTGGACCTCCTTCTGGACACCAGAGCCAGCCTCTCTTTTCCCCTCTATAATCGAGGCCTACCCTCTTCCCATAGCATGAGAGGTGAGGGGTGTCTCAGAAAAACTCTAATCTGATATGTCTTTCTCAACCCCTTAGTTGCAGTTGTGGGGACATATTTACATGTGCCTTTTTAATCATGCCTGAAAGTCCCACTCCTTTATTAGGTAGAGACATTCTAGCTTGCATGGGGGCCAGCCCCAGGAAAAACTCTTTTTCTCCTCCAGTGGAAGCTAATATCAATCCAGAAGTCTGAGCAACTCAAGGAAGAACAGGTTGAGCTGTAACCACTATTTCAGTCTGGATCTATCCTAATGATCCCACTTTTTTTCCTAATCAGAGACAATATCGCCTAAAGCCAGAAGCTAAGAAAGGGCTAGAAGCCGTTATTAATAACCTGAAGATGCAGGGCTTCCTTAAACCCTGTAACAGTCCCTACAACACCCCAGTATTAGGAGCACAAAAACCCAATGCAGAATGGAGGTTCATTAATAAGGCCATAGTCTCAATCCATCTGGTAGTACCTAATCCCTATACCTTGCTAATCCAAATACCTGCGGGAACTAAATGGTTTACAGTCCTAGATTTAAAGGATGCCTTTTTCTGCATACTGTTACATCCTGACTCTCAATACCTGTTTGCCTTTGAAGAATCCCTCTGGCCAAACTGCCCAGTTAAAATGCATGGTGCTGCCTCAGGGATTATCCCTCATTTGTTTGGACAGAAGCATTGTCAAAGGACCTCTCTGAGTTTTCCCATCCTCAGGTAAGGGTCTTGCAATATGGGATGATATACTGCTCTGTGCCCCAACTGAGGAAACCTCCTGGGAAGGCACTAAAGCTCTTCTTAATTTCTTAGCTGACAGAGCATATAAGATTTAAAAATCTAAGGTCCAACTTTGCAAAACCTTGGTAAAGTACCTTGGTTTAGTGCTTCTGAAAGGATCAGAGCATTAGGGGAAGAAAGAATTAAGCCCATTTCCTCCTTCTCCCTCCCTAAAATCCTCAAGCAACTGACAGGATTTTGGGGCATTACAGGATTTTGCAGGCTATGGATAACTGGGTATGATGAGATAGGTCATCCTCTATATCACTTCATAAAAGAAACTCAAGTGGATAAAACTCATCTCCTAACCTGGAAACCTAAAGCTCAAAAGGCCTTTAGCCAGCTAAAGCAGGCCTTACTTAAGGTACCAACCCTCAGCCATCCTGTAGGGAGGACCTTCAATCTTTATGTATCAGAAAGGAAAGGAATGGGAATGGAAATTTTAATTCAGGCCTGAGGACCAGCCTAACAACTAGTGGGCTACCTGAGTAAGAAACATGATTTGGTGGGTGAAGGATGGCCAGCATGCCTCTGAGCAATGGCCATGTTGGCCCTACTGGTACTAGAGGTCACCAAACTATCCCTGGGAAAATGGCTTAACTGTTTATGCCCCCTATAATGTAGCAGGATTGCTGTCTTTTATGGTGAACCTTTGGCTAACAGACAGTTGGCTCCTTAACTATCAGGCTGTGCTGTTAGAAGGGTCAGCAGTTCAGTTAAAAACTTGTTCTTGCCTAAACCCAGCCACTTTCTTCCCCAAGAAAACTGGGGAACCTGAACATGACTGTGAGCAAGTTGTGGTACAGATCTATGAAGCCAGGGAGAATCTCAGGGAAACTGCCCTAGAAAATCCAGACTGGACCATCTTCACAGATGGCAGTTCCTTTGTAGAGCAAGAAGCCCGTAAGGCAGAATATCCAGTAGTCAACTCTGAATGATATTATTGAAAGTGCACCTCTCTATCCAGGCGTAAGTGCTCAACTAGCTGAACTGATAGCTCTTACAAGAACACTTGAATTAAGCAAGTGAAAGGTAGCTAACATTTACATTGACTCCAAGTATGCTTTTTTAGTTCTCCATGCTCATGCTACCATTTGGAAGGAAAGACACTTTCTTACCACTAATGAATCTACTATAAATTACCACCAGGAAACTAACAGATTATTATCCTCAGTTTTCCTTCCATGAGAGAGGTAGCAGTGATGCATTGTAAGGGACATCAGAAGGGAACAAAAGAAATAGCTGAAGGAAACAAGTTAGCAGATCAGGCAGCCAAGTCAGCAGCAAGAAAGCCTCATGGCATCAACTTGAAGCCCCTCTAACCTGGAAAGGCTCCATAAAAGAAATTAAGCCTCAGTACTCCCCTGCAGAAATAGAATGGGCCATTTCTCAAGGGTTTACTTTCCAGCTCTCAGGATGACTACAGTCAGAATATGGCAAACTCCACTTGCCATATGGAAAGTCCTTAAAATCTTTCACCAAATGTACCTCGAAACAATAAATTCCTCATGGAATTCCAGACCCCTGTATGATGTTTGCTAAAAGTAGTGACCTACAAATCTGTGGGTGAACAGGATATGTTTGGACTGACAGCCTTTGATGCAAGGATTATCTGAGATATTGACCAGGGTATATTATGTCCCTAATTTTTTGAAAGTCCATTTGTCAGGTGGACCCTTCTCATTTAACAAAAATCATATAATCATCTCAATAGAAAAGACATTTGATAACATTCAACTTTGCTTCAGATAAAAATATCTCAACAAATTAGGTATGGAAGAAATGTACCTCAAAACAATAAAATCCATGTATAACAAATCCACAGCTAACATCACATTCAATGTGGAAAAGTTGAAAGCCTTCTGCGATCTGGAACAGATAGTGCTGACCACTTTTTACCAGTTTCATTCAACATAGTATTGGAAGTCCTAGCCAGAGCTAGGACTAGAAGAAAATTAAGTCAGAGAAATAAATAAAGGGCATACAAATTGGAAGGAAGGAAGTTAAATTGTCCCTGTTTGCAGACCACATAAATTTATATTTAGAAAACCCCATAGACTTCAATGAAAAACTGTCAGAACTGATTTTAAAAACTCAGTAAAGCTGCAGGATACAAAATCAACATAAAAAAATCAGTAACATTTCTATACACCAATACCAAACAACCTGAAAAAAAATCAAGAAAGCAATTTCATTTACAGTAGCTACAAAAAAAAAAAAAATCCTAGGAATAAATTGATCTAAAGAGGTGAAAGATCTCTACAGTGAAAACTACAAAACATTGATGCAAGAAACTGGAAAACACACACACACACACACACATACACACACATATACACATACACACACACAAAATAGAAAGATATTCCATGTTCATGGGCTAGAAGAATAAATGTTAAAATGTTCAGACTACTAAAAGCAATCTACAAATTCAAGGCAAACCCTATCAAAATACTAATAATATTCTTCGTCAACATAGCAAAACAATCTTAAAATCTGTATGGAAACAAGATGCAGAATAGCCAAAGCTTTTCTGAGCAAAAAGAACAAAGCTGAAGGCATTATATTACCTGACTTCAAAATATACTACAAAGTTATAATAAACAAAAAAACAGTGTTATACTGGCATAAATATAGTCACATAGACCAATGGAACACAATAGAGAACACACAAATGAATCCACATATTTACAGTCATCTGGATTTTTGACAAAGTCATCAAGAACATACAATGGGGGAACAAAAGTATTTAAAATAAATGGTGCTGGAGAAACTGAATATCTATATGCAAAATAATGATATTAGACCCTTTTCTCTCACCATATACAAAACTCAGTTAAAAATGAATTAAATACTGATGTGTATGACCCAAAGTATGAAAATACTAGAAGAAAACATAGGGAATACTGTTCAGGACACTGGAGTAGCCAGAGGATTTTTGGATAAGACCTCAAATGCACCGAGAACAAAAGCAAAGATAGACAAATGGGATTATATAAAACTAAAAACTTCTTCACAGCAAAAAAAGCAATCAAGTGAGTGAAGAGTTAACCTCCAGAATGGGAGAAGATATTTGCGAACTATCCATCTGACAAGGGATTACTATCCAGAATATACAAGGAACTCAACCAACTCTATAGCAAAAAAAAATCTAATAATCCAATTAAAAAATGGGCAAAAGATCTGAATAGACACTTACCAGAAGAAGATATACAAATGGCAATCAGGTATATTACAAGGTGCTCAACATCATTGATCATTAGAGAAACACAAATCAAAACTACAATGTAATATAATCTCACTCCTGTTAAAATGACTTTTATCCAAAAGACAGGTAGTAACATATGCTAGTGAGGATGTGGAGAAAAGGGAACCCTTGTACACTGTTGGTGGGAAAGTAATTAGTACACCACTATAGAGAACAGTTTGAAGGTTCCTCAAAAAACTAAAAATAGAACTACCATATGATCCAGCAATCCCATGGCTAAGTATATACCCAAAAGAAAGGAAATCAGTATATCCAAGAGCTACTTGCACTCCCGTGTTTATTACAGTACTAATTACAGTAGCCATGATTTGTAAGCAGCCTAAATGTCCATCAACAGACAAATACACAAAGAAAATATGGTATACATACATAATGAAGTAGTATTCAGTTATAAAAAGAACAAGATTCTGTCATTTGCAGCAACATGGATGGAACTGGAGGTCATTATGTTAAGTGAAATAACATAAGGCACAAAAGACAAACTTTGCATGTTCTTTTTTATTTGTGGAAGTTAATAATTAAAACAATTGAACTCATGGAGATAGAGAGTAGAATGACGGCTACCAAAGGCTGGGAAGGGTAGTGGGGGCATGGAGGTGAAGTGGGGCTAGTTAATGAGTACAAAAATATGATTAGACAGAATGAATAAGATCTAGTATTTGATAGTATAACAGGGTAACTACAATCACCAATAATTTATTTTACATTTAAAAAATAGCGAAAAGAGTATAATTGTATTGTTTGTAGCACAAAGAAAAGATAAACTCTTGAGACAATGAATACCCCATTTACCCTGATGTGATTACTATGTATTGTATGCTTGTATCAAAATATCTCATCTACGTCATAAATACATACACCTACTTTGTACCCACAAAAATTAAAAATTAAAAACAAACAAATAAAAACCAAAAATACAGATATTCTGTTCTTCAGATGTTCCCTTAAAGAAAGTAAAAAGATGAGGTAAGCATTGCAAGAAGATAAGTGCAATGCATTTATTTGTGACAAAGAAAGAATGTGTATGTGTCAACACACACACAGTATTTATCCTCTCACATATTGCTTAATGATTATCAGGTATGTTGTTTGGTATCTAGCTGTTGAAACTCCCCTCCTATGATCTACAAGTCTTGTAGTTTAGCCTTTCCTAGAACAGATGAGGTAACAAGCAAAAATAAGCTTTTGTAAACCACATAAATAAAGCATTTCCTACCTTTGTGGAGTTCTGGAAAACTGTAAAAGTGATCCAGGAGGCTAATATAAACAACAGTGCCCACAGCGACTTATAATTTATCATACTTATTTTCATGATTAGGATCCTACAAGAGACAATACAAAAACAAGCACAAAAACATACAACAAAACAAAACAGAAAAGCAAACAAACGTGGGAAACATTTGAAATTTTTTTGACTCATGATTACTTTTTAGCCTCAGATAAATAACTCCCAGAAGTAAACCTTCACCCTCCAAGCTGTACTTGGTATCTCCCAGGTGCTCTCTTTTAGCTATCTGCTTGTACATTCTACAGAACAAATATTTCATGGAGCCCACTGTGAACTTTAAGAAATCGAGCAGCTAAGGGCCTGAAGTATGCAAGCTTGCTTGTGTCTAGATGAAGTCTCCAGACTATTTGTCACGTAACTATCAGGTTCCCTGTTCTATTCCCTTAAACTCAAGGGCAGACACAAAATACTCCAGCAAATATTGACACCGAGAACCACATGATTATAGTGCCTGTTGAATATAAATTAGTTTTTCTGTTTCATTAATGCCAATCTGTTAATATGTCCTCGTTTTCTGTTTTGGCAGGCTTTCTAGCACCTCTGAAGCTTGAAAAGAATTATTTTAAAACATTTCTTACTTAAAAAACAATTCAGGCCTTATCAGTATTTTTCTATGATTTATCTTAACATTTCTCTTTGCACTGGAATTCCAAGTTCTCTTTTAACTTGGAACTTTAAACTTTAACATCAGATTGCTTGAATGCTGCCCTTCTAAAACTTTCCATCCCTCAAAATTTACCCTCCTGTAGAAGCACCTTTCACCCCAGGTCCCTAGTTTATACATGGGCATTAGACATTTCTGCACCCAAAAATAAATGTTACACTTTTCCCTCACCCCCCCAATTTTACAAATATTTTCATACCTTTAGTTTGAAGACTGTTCAATCCCATACATAGACTCTCTGGCGAGCTAGGAGTTGAGGATTTCTTCTGAAGCCACCAGTGTGCTACTGGCATACCTCTCCTTTGTACCACAATAAACTGCAGATATAAGTTACAGTTTGTTTACCTTTAGCATGGATTCACAACCTTTTGCTTGTTTCAGCTAAGACAGAAGCGTCAGCTCTGTCAACTCCACCTTAAGGAGGGGCCTGGATCACAAACTGTAGTTATTAGCTCAAGCAGAGGCAGGAAGGAGAAATGAAGTGTTCTGCATAGTAGGCTATATGATTTCAAATTCCTAAAGTTTTATGAGTCTAATTCTAGTTACAATAAATAACTGACGAGAAAAAGAGTGTTGGATAAATAATTGTATTTAGTTAATACAATTTGATAAATGTTATAGTTACAATAAATAACTGATGAGAAAAAGAGCCAGAAGTTTGAATGATGGAGAGTAATCGTCAACCAAAAGTCAAACTTTCTAGTTTCCATCTGAGCGTTATCATCAAGACCCAGTTGGCAGGATTCAATTGCATATTATCTCATACATAGTAGGTTGCAATACAATTTGCTAAATTGAACTAAAAGAACCTCAAATATAACATAGGGAAGACAATAATATTAATCGCATCTGAGACTAACAGAGTGACAGCTTATAGTCATGGGTTTGAATCCATCTGGGATTTGTATTCTTGATCTGATGAAAACAGTGCTGGAAATAGCAGGCACCCAGACAGCTGCACCAGTGCCCACAGGAAGCAGTAACTGCTGGCCCTGTGGCTCCCTCCATGGGTTTATTACTGCTGCCCTTACCCAGGAGGGTAAACTTATTTAAGCATGCCCATCAATCTTTCCAGTCTTATGTTTTTAAAAAGATGGAATCAAGACCAATTTCACAACTGGTCTTCTTGTTTCAGATCTTGAAATTCTTCCAACATCTTTGATCCTGTTCTACCAAATTCGCTTTAACAATACTTCTTTATGTCTTTACATGATGACCTTTGGAAAAGCTGTTTTAACCTTATAAAACTGGGTCTATGATTGTCAAATTTTTCACTGAGGAGCCTGTAATAAGGAAAAAGTATTTGCAGTGGGTTTGGTTTGGCTGCTCCATAAAGGACTGATGCCAGCACCCACCCAAGTTCACAGTCTACTCTGAGACATATAGATTTATAGATTTTAATTTGGTTTGGTCACATAGATTTTGAAATCTAATGTTAACCTGGGATCTTTTTATGAGGTAGGCATAATAGATATGCTTGACTTAAAGAACCAAGAGCACAGAACAAAGTTTGAATGATTTGTGCAGGTCATCTGATGAACTTTGAAACAGGACTGAATCCAAGATTCCTGTCATTTTGATCTCTAACACTGTGTGTTTATAGTGTATATGTATGACAACGTAAGCACAAAGAACGAAAAGTAGGAAGTTGGAAAAACTATCCTGAAGTCTTTATACCATGTGTGAATTGGGATAACATTACTTGAAGATAGACTCTGATTAATTAAGAAAAATACTGTAACCCTAGTATAACCACTAAATATTTCTTTTAAAAAGTGGTATATATAATAAATCAACAATGAGGATTAGATGAAATAATAAAATATGTTTGGTTAGCCCAATAGAAGGAAAAGAAGGAAAAAAAGAAGTGGAACATGGAAAACTTCTGTCAATATATTCTTAAATTCAAATATATGAACAGTGATCTGAAATCGGAATGATATAAACCAGGGGTGGACAAACTTTTTCCATAAAGAATCAGATAGAAAATATTTTAGGAGAAAGAAACTATAAACAAGAAAATGTAATGGGTATATTAAAATTAACCTTGTGATATTCACAAGGATTAGAATTATCAGTATGCATTCAGAGTTTTTTGATGGATAAATATGCATTTGTATGTATACATGGGTTCATGCACACAGACATATATTTTCAAGCTCTGTCCATAGAGAAGCCCTAGAAGCAATGACACCTAGTGCCTAGACCTTGGTTTCTTTATTCTCCAGTAAAGGGAGCCAGAATTTCTTGGAGAAGTAGCTGGTTGATTCCATCACTTTGTCAGGGGATATGAGATGAGCCTAGAGCATCTCGTGGTGGTAGGAAATGTCTTTTAAAAAATGAAGGGACATGACAAAATGGTCCAGAAACTAACCTGAAAGAGCTCTTGATGACCAAAGTTGCAACAATTTGAGCCACAAAATAAATAACAATTGTTTTGGAATATATATTAGTCTACTCTCACATTTCAAAATACAATCATTGTTCTCACATTTCAAAATACAATCATGCCTTCCCAACAGTACCTCAAAGTCTTAGTGAATTTCAGCATTAATTCAAAAGTCCAAAGTCCAAAGTCTCATTTGAGACAAGGTAAGTCCCTTCCACCTATGAGCCTGTAAAATCAAAATCAAGTTAGTTACTTCCAAGATACAATGGGACTATGGGTGTTAGGTAAATGTTTACATTCTAAAAGGGAAAAATTGGCAGAAAGAAAGGGGCTACAGGCTTCATGCAAGTTCAAAACCCAGAAGAGCAGTCATTAAACTTCAAAGCTTCAAAATAATCTCCTTTGAACCCATGTCTCACATCCAGGGCACATTGATGCAAGGGATGGATTCCCAAGGACCTGGGCAGCTCTGCCCCTGTGGCTTTGCAGGGTTCAGTCCCTGCAGCTGCTCTCAAGGGCTGATGATGAGTGCCTTTGGTTTTTCCAGGTGATGAGTGCAAGCTGCCAGTGTATCTACCATTCTGGGGTCTGGAGGATGGTGGACCTTTTCTCACAGCTCCACTAGGCAGTGCCCCAGTGAGGACTCTGTGTGGGGGCTCAGGCCTCACATTTCCCCTCCACACTGCCCTAGTAGAGGTTATCTATGAGGGTTCCACTCCTGCAGCAGACTTCTGCCTGGACATCCAGGCTTTTCCATACATCCTCCTAAATCTAAGTAGAGTCTCTCAAGCCTCAACTCTTGCACTCTGTGCACCTGCAGGCCTAACACCCTGTGGAAGCCACCAAGGCTTATGGCTTGCACTCTCTAAAGCAATGGCTTGAGCTGTACCTGGGTCTCTTTGAGCCAGGGCTGGAGCTGGAGCAGCTGGGATGCAGGGACCAGTGTCTTGAGGCTGTGCAGGGTGATAGGGCCCTGGGCCTGGCTCACAAAACCATTCTTCCCTTCTAGGCTTACAGGTCTGTGATGGGAGAGGCTTCCACAAAGGTTTCTGAAATGCCTTTGAGGCCTTCTCCCCATTGTCTCCACTATTAGCATTTGACTCCTTTTTACTTATGCAAATTTCTGCAGCCTTCCTGAATTCCTCCCCTGAAAATGGCCATTTCTTTCTACCACATAGCCAGGCTGCGAATTTTTCAAACTTTTATACTTTGCTTCCTTTTTAATATAAGTTCCAGTTTTACATCATTTTTTGCTCATACATATGAGCATAGGTTGTTAAAGCAGCCAGGCTGCTTCTTGAACGCTTTGCTGCTTAGAAATTTCTTCTCCCAGATACCCTAAATCATCACTCTGAAGTTCAAAGTTCCACAGATCCCTAGGATGGGGGCACAATGCCTCCAAGTTCTTTGCTAAAGCATAATAAAAGTGACCTTTACTCCAATTCCCAATAAGTTCCTTATCTCCATCTGAAACCTCCTCAGCCTGGACTTCGTTGCCCATATCACTACCAGTATTTTGGTAGCAACAATTTAACAAGTCTCTAGGAAGTTCCAAAGTTTCTCTTATATTCTTATCTTCTTCTGGGCCCTCCACCTTCTGCCTGTTACCCAGTTAAAGTTGCTTCCACATTTTCAAGTATATTTTTGGCAGTGCTCCACTCCTCAGTACCAATTTTCTGTATTAGTCTGTTCTCACACTGCTATAAAAATATTTCAGACTGGGTAATTTATAAAGAAAAGAGATTTAATTGGTTTATGGTTCCACAGGCTGTACAGGGAGCATATGGTAGCTTCTGCTTCTGGGAAGGCCTCAGGGAGCTTTTACTCACGGCAGAAGGCAAAGTGGGAGCAGGTGTCTTACATGGCCAGAGTAGGAGCATGAGTTTGTGGAAGGGGCTACACACTTTTAAACAACAAGCTCTTGTGAAAACTCACTCACTATACAGTACCAGTTGGGGTTGGTGATAAACCATTTATAAGAACTCTGCCCCCATGATCCAATTACCTGCTACCAGGCTACAGCTCCAACACTGGGGATTACAATTCCACATGAGATTTGGGCAGGGACACAGATCCAAGCCATATCAGAATATAACCCATAGAATTAAAAAAAAAACCTATGAGTTCATATCTATAAAAGTAAATAATAGCATAAATAAATCGGGTAGAAGAAACAGCTGTTCCTCACAGAAGAATTCCAACTAACAAAGATGGCAAAAGTGAAGGAAATACAAAATGAGCATTAGAACTCTTCAGTAATAATTGCTGTACTCATTATCTGCTAACGAATACTAAAATCAGTGAAGAAAAATTTGAAGAAAAACAAGAGTTTAGTTCCACCAATATATTTGTAATTTCAAAGTTAAAAATAGTGACATTGGAGTGGAGAAAATCAATGAACATCTGCTTACCCAAGTGACGAAGGTTAACATAACCAGTAATAAGACATATATTGGTTGGCAATAATCTGCCAGACTTTTCTATAATTCAAAAACACATTTAAAAGTCAAAACAATCAAAAATCTTCTCAAGTTGAAAAAAAAAGTTATACATGAAATGACTCAGTTTCCTAATTCCTTCATTTACCAAATAGTCTGCCAAATAGTTAATCATTTCTAATAATAAGACACAAATGCTGTACTGAGAAGGGCATATCACGTCTATGGTATGCTTGACAACAATGTATAACTTCACTCTAATTATGAGAAAATTTTGGATAGAAAAAAAATTGACATTCTACAAAATACAAGTGGTTTGACATTCTACAAAATAACTAATTTTTCTAAAATGTCACAATCATGAAAAACCACGTAAGACTAAGCAACTGTCCCCAACTAAGGAGACATGATAACTAAATGCAATTTGAGATCCTGGATTGGGTCCTGAAATAGAAAAAGGATATTAATGGAAAAACTAGTAAAATCCAAAAAAAGTCTGTAATTTCATTGATAGTTGCTAGTGTACCAATGTTAATTTCTTAATTCTGAACATTTGGTGATAATTATGCAAGATGTTATTTACTGATGCTGGCTGAAGGATATATGAGCATCCTCTATACTACTTTGAAACTTTTCTGTAATTCAAAAATGTATTAAAAGTAAAAAAATTTAAAACCTTCTCAAATGGGAAAAAATAATATAGTTCTCCATGAAATGATTGTTTCCTCATATCATTTACCAAATAATTTGCCAAATAATTTGTTCATCATTTTGAACAGATTGATGCTGCCACTTGAACGTTTCAAGTTGCCATCTATATATGCTTTAATCTAGTTTTAATCTATCAATGTCACACTGCTGTTTTTTGTTTTGCTATTTGTTTATTTATATTTAAATAACTTTAGGGGTACAAGTGGTTTTTGGTTACATGGATGAATTGTATAATGGTGAAGTTTGGAGTTTTAGTGTACCTGTCACCCAAATAGCATATATTTTACCCAATAAGTAATTTTGCATCCCATGTCCCTTCCCACTCTCCCTCTTTCTGAGTCTTCAAAGTCCATTATACTACTCTCTATGTTTTTGGGTACTCATAGCTTAAATCCCACTTATAAGTGAGAATATGTAGTAGTTTGTTTTTCATTCCTGAGTTATGTCACTTAGGATAATACCCTCCAGTTCCATCCATGTTGCTGCAAAAGACGTTATTTTGTTCTTTTTAAATTCATATATATTTATATTATATATTGTATATATTTATATATATATAAATGTAGCATATATATGCTACTTTTTCTTTATCCACTCATCTGTTGGTCAGTTGTGAATTGTGCTGCAATATAAATTCAAGTGCAGATGTCTTTTGATATGACTTCTTTTCCTTTGGGTAGACACCAAGTAGTGGGATTGCTGGATTGAATGGTAGATCTACTTTTAGTTCTTTGAGAAACCTCCATACTATTTTCCACAGAGGTTGTACTAATTTACATTCCCACCTACAGTGTGTAAGTGTTCCCTTTTCACCACATCCTCACTAACATCTATTGGTTTTTTACTTTTTAATAATGGCCATTCTGATTGGGGTAAGGTGGTATCTCATTATGCTTTTAATTTCCATTTCCCTGAAGATTAGTGATATTGAGTAGTTTTTATACATTTGTTGGTATTGGTATGTCTTCTTTTGAAAAATGTCTGTCCATGTAATTTTCCCACTTTATAATGGAACTATTTATTTTTTCTTCCTAATTTGTTTGAGGTTCATGTAGATTCTGGATGTTAGTCCTTTGTCAAATGTGTAGGTTACAAATATTTTCTCTCATTCTGTAGGTTTTCTATTTTCTCTGTTATTTCTTTTGCTGTTCAGAAGCTTTTTGGTTTAATTACATCCCATTTACTTTTTTGTTGTTGTTGTTACACTTGCTTTTGGGGTCTTAGTCATAAATTCTTTGCTGAGGCCAATATCCAGAAGAGTTATTCCAGGACTTTCTTCTAGAATTTTTATGGTTTCACATCTTAGGTTTAAGTCTGTAATCCATCTTGAGTTACTTTTTGTATAATGTGAGAGATTGGGATCCTGTTTTATTCTTCTACATGTGGCTATTCAATTTTCCCAGCACTGTTTATTGAATAGAGTGTCCTTTACTGAAGTGTATGGTTTTGTCTGCTTTGTTGAAGATAAGTTGGTTCTGGGTATTTAACTTTTTTCTGGGTTCCCTATTCTGTTCAATTGTTCTATGTGTCTTTTACACCAGTACCATGCTGTTTTTGTTTCTATAGCTTTGTAGTATAATTGAAGTTGGGTAATGTGATGCCTTCGGATTTGTTCTTTTTGCTTAGGATTGCTTTGATTATTTGGGCTCTTTTTTGGTTCCATATCTATTTTAGGATTGTTTTTGCTAATTCTGTGAAAAATGATGTTGATGTTTTGACAAGAATTGTGTTGAATTTGTAGATTGCTTTGGGTAGTATAATCATTTTTACAATATTGATTATTCCAATCCATGAGCATGGAATGTTTTTCCATTTGTTTGTGTCTTCTACAATTTCTTTCGTCAGTGTTTTATTGTTCTTCTTGTAGAGATCTTTCACCTTCTTCGTTAAGTACATTCCTAGGTATGTTATTTTATTTTTTGCAGCTATTATAAATGGGATTGAGTTTTTGATTTGACTCTCAGCTTGGCTGTTATTAGTGTATTGCTATTCTACTAATTTGCATACATTGATTTTGTAACCTGAGACTTTGCTGAATTTATCAAATCTGGGAGTCTTTTAGAGGAGTCTTTAGGGTTTTCTAGTTGTAAGATCACACCATCAGCCAACAGAGATAGTTTTACTTTCTCTTTTCCAATTTAGGTGCTCTTCTTTTCTTTCTCTTACCTTATTGCTTTAGCTAGGACTTCAAGTACTGTGTTGAATAGAAGTGGTAAAAGTGAGCATTATTTTCTTGATCCAGTTCTAAGGGAGAATGCTTTCAACTTTTCTCCATTCAGTATGATATTGGCTGTGGGTTTGTCATGGATGGCTTTTATTAATTTCAGATATCTTCCTTTTATGCCTAGTTTGTTGAAGGTTTTTATCATGAAGCAATGTTGGATTTTATCATATGCTTTTTTTCTGCATCTATTGAAGTGATCATATGGTTTTCATTTTTAATTCTGTTTATGTGATGACTTACATTTATTGACTTGCATATGTTGACTCCTTGCATCCTTGAGATGAAATCCACTTGATCGTGGCAAATTATTTTGTGATGTGCTATTGGATTTGGTTTACTAGTATTTTGTTAAGAATTTTTGCATCTATCTTCATCAGGGATATTAATCTGTAGTTTTCTTTGTGCATGTGTCCTTTTCTGGCTTTGGTATCAGGATGATACTGACTTCACAGAATGAGTTAGGACAGATTCCCTCCTTCTCAATCTTTTAAAATACTTTCAGAAAGGTTGGTGTCAGTTTTTCTTTCAATGTCTGATGAATTCAGCTGTGAATTCATTTGATCTTGTCTTTTGTTTTTGAGAGTTTTTTAAATTACTGATTAAATCTCAGTACTTCTTATTGGTCTGTCCAGGATTTCTATTTTTTCCTTATTCAAGCTTGGGGGGTTATTTGTTTCTAAGTCCTTATCCATTTTATCTAAATGTTCTAGTTTTTATGCATACAGGTATTCATAGTAATCTTGGATGATCATTTTTATTTCTGTGGCATCAGTTGTGATATCTCCATTTTCATTTCTGATTGAACATATTTGAATCTTCTCTCTTCTTCTCATGGTTAATCTAGCTAGTGATCTATCAATTTTGTTTATCTTTTCAAAAATCCAACTTTTTGTTTCATTGATCCTTTGTGTTTTCTTTGTTTCAATTTCATTTAGTTTTGCTCTGGTCTTTGCTATTTCTTTTCTTCTGCTAGATTTGAGTTTGGTTTGTTCTTATTTTTCTAGTTCCTTGAGATGTGACATTAGATTGTCAATTTTTGATATTTCTGTCTTTTTGATGTAGATATTTAGCACTATAAACTTTCCTCCTGGCGCAGACATCTAATAACTTGTGGCACTGTTTTCATTCTTTTCAAAAAAAAAATTTAGATGTCTATCTTGATTTTATCATTGACTCAAAGATCATTCAGGAACAGATTATTTAATTTCCATGTACTTACAAGTTTTGAGAGTTCCTCTTGGAATGGATTTCTAGTTTTATTCTGCTGTGTGGTCTGAGAAGATACCTGATGTGATTTCTGTTTTTTAAAATTTATTGAGACTTGTTTTGTGCCCTATCATATGGCCTATCTTTGAAAATGTTCCATGTGCCAATGAGAAGAATGTATATTCTGAAGTTTTGGGGGTAGAATGTTCAATAAATGTTTGTTAGGTCTATCTGTTCTAAAGTCCAGTTTAAGTTCAGTGTTTCTTTGCTGACTTTCTGCCTTAATGATCTGTCTAGTGATATCAGTGGAATATTGAAGTTCTGTGCTGTTATTATATTTGCTATCTATTTTCTTAGATTTAGTGATATTTGTTTTATGAATCTGGGAGCTCTGGGGCTAGGTGCATATACATTTAGAATTGTTGTATCTTCTTGTTGAATTGATCCCCTTATCATTTTGTAATGACGTTCTCTGGCTTTTTTTTTTTTTTTTTTTAACTGTTGTTGATTTAAAGTCTGTTTGGTTACCATTTGTGTACAATATTTTTATTTCACTCCTTTACCTTGAGTCTGTAAGATTTTTTTTTTTTTTAAGACAGAGTTTCACTGTTGTTGCCTAGGCTGGAGTGCACTGGCATGATCTTGGCTCACTGCAACCTCTGCCTTCTGGTTTTCAAGCGATTCTCCTGCCCCAGCCTCCCAAGTAGCTGGGATTATAGGCGCCTGCCACCACGCCCAGCTAATTTTTTTTTTTTGTATTTTTT
This sequence comes from Mandrillus leucophaeus, assembly GCF_000951045.1. Taxonomy (NCBI): domain Eukaryota; kingdom Metazoa; phylum Chordata; class Mammalia; order Primates; family Cercopithecidae; genus Mandrillus; species Mandrillus leucophaeus. The sequence continues at coordinate 4,409,293 of NW_012101721.1, forward strand.
AATAGGGATGGGGTTTCACCATATTGGCCAGGCTGGTCTTGAATTCCTGACCTCATGATCCACCTGCCTTGGCCTCCCAAAGTGCTGGGATTACAGGCATGAGTCACTGCACCCGGCCTGATCTATAAGAATTTTTATGAGTTACAAGGGTTTCTTGAAGGCAGTAAATATTTGGATTGTGTATTTCCTTTAAAACTTGGCTTTATATGTATCTCACTTTCTAAGAGTAAATCCCTTTTGTTGCTCTTTTAAAAAATAATTAGCTATCCATTCATTTTATTTTATTTTTTGTATGCTGTTAAGAATCAGTGTTCCTAGTAAGGTAGCAAGATGGAATACTAACAGTGGATACTAGTGCCCAAGTTTGATCCAATCTTGGAGATGCCACAGAATGAGAAGGAGATGATAGATTTCAGATAATAATAAAAACTGTAAGAAATCCCTGGAAAGTCCTAGTGATAGGATTCTGATGTATATGATGGAGTGAGGGTTTAAGAAGCAGAAACCAACCCAGAGGGAGAAAAGAACTAGAAGCCATGACAGGGAAAGGACTCAGTGAGCATTCTGAGTTCTTTTAAGTCCCTTACAATGCCCTGGTTAGCACATTGATTGCCACCTTCCTTCTCTGGTCAGAGAGAAAAATAGCATCATCATTCAGCCCAACTGGAGGCAGTGTAGTAACATCGGGGACCACTACAAAACCCTGAGTAGAGATAGTAGAAACCTACATGTACAAATTAGTCAATCAAAAACTTTAACTCCTTCCCATTACTACACATGAGGGCACTATTGTAATTTTGTTTGGGACTTCATTGTGTGGGAGTTTTACATGCACTATGGGATATTTAGTAACCCTCTTTTCTTGCACTAAATGCCTGTGGTAACCCAGGATCGTTATAGCAATCCCCAAATTTTCCTCACACATTTCTAAATGCCACCTTTGGTTGAGAACTTCTGTTCTAGATGATTAGATCCCAATACAGTGATGGCTTCTGGGAGAAGTTGTGCTTGGGTGAAAGTAGAGAAAAGTCACCCGAGATCAGTGTCACATTATATGTGCGAATGAGGGAATGGGAAATGGTTGAGGACAAATTAAAAGAGAGGTTCTTAGCATTAAGGAACCCTTCTAGCTTCCTAAAATCACCAGTAAAGGCAGAAGCCAAGGCTTGAAATTTGGCTTATTTTCTTTGGGAGACATTACCATCAAAAGTAGCAGATAATCCTAGGGGAATGTGACCTCACAGAAAAATTACTGAGACATTTGAAGAGCATAGGCACTTATATAAGAAAGGAAAAAGGCAGTAGAACACATAGAGCAATAATTAGAATTAAGTATAATCAACATCACTGGAGAATGATAAGGTAGAAATATTGAAAATGCAAAACAGAAACAAGACATCAGAAAAAAGAACCAGTTGAAGATTCTTGGTCTGAAAAGTATAATAACTGAAATAAATAGTAATCTGGTGCACAAGTAGAATGTATACCAAAACCACATAAGTGAGCTGAAAGATTAGGTTGAAGAACTCTCCCAGAAATAATCAAGAAGGAATATAGAGTTGAAAAAATATGAAAGACAAGTTTAAAAATATGGGGGAAAGAAATAATAATATCACTATCTATATTTTAAAAATTCCAGAAAGGTAAGGTAAAACATCCAATGAAAAGTGGAGAAGCAATACGTTATTTTCAAGTACCTGTGAAAACCAAAAATAGACCACATACTGAGTCACAAAGGAAATCTCAGCAACTTTCAAATTCATTATTTAAATGTAAATTGCAATGAAATTGCAAAATATTTGACAATGAATGACAATGAAAGTACTTTATATCAAACATTAGGGAATGCCACCAAATTATATTGAGAGAGAAATATATAACTGTACATGAAGCTATTAAATAGGCATGAAAATTAAGACTAAATGTGCTAGATGTCCAAGTCAAGGAAAGGAAGAGAATAGCAAAGTAAACCTGGAAAAAGTAGAAGTCAGGAAATCACAAATAGAAAAGGTACTAATAGGTAGTAAAACAAAGAAACAATAGAGATGATCAGCAGAATAAAAAGCTAACTCTTAGAGCAAAACTGAAAGTGGGCCACTTTCCAGTAAATTTGATCAAGGGGAAAAGAAAACACAGAAACAATTAATTTGGGGAGTGAAAAAGGGTATATCACATCTGACGCCAGGAAGATGTTTTAAAGATTATTTGGGGAATAAAACAGGATACACATCTGAATTGGTGTTCTCATGAAAGAACACTAGAATAACTTTATGCCAACACATTTGCAAAGTTTGACACAGAGGACAAATTTTTGTGGTATATAACAACACAATTGATGAGAAGAGAAATTTTTAAAACCCCAATAAAAAAGTAATTATTCTCTGCATAGTTATTTCTTTCCAAAGAATACAGCATGGAAAAGGAGAAAGAGTAAGTTCCAAAGTGGAAAAGCCTGGCAAACACTATCTCAGCTAGATGATCAAGGTCAACACTAGCAGTGAAAATTATAGTAATATGTACCCTTGATATGATGTGATGAAAATGGCACTTTACTTCTGTGGTCCTTCTCCCCCAATCCAAAAAGCCCAGTCTAACAATGAAAAAAACACCAGATAATTCCCAGTTGAGGGATACTGTTTATAAAATACCTGACCATGAGCAGTGGTTTGTAGTTCTCCACATGTGCAGAACGTGCAGGTTTGTTACATAGATATACACGTGCCATGGTGGTTTGCTACGCTCATCATCCCGTCATCTACAGTAGGTATTTCTCCTAATGCTATCCCTCCCCTATCCCTGCAGGCCCTGACAGGCCGCAGCGTGTGATGTTCCCCTCTCTGTGTCCATGTGTTCTCATTGTTCAACTCCCACTTATGAGTGAGAACATGTGGTATTTGGTTTGTGTTAGTTTGCTGAGAATGATGGTTTCCAGCTTTATCTATGTCCCTGCAAAGGACATGAACTCATCCTTTTTATGGCTGCATAGTATTCCATAATGTACATGTGCCACATGTTCTTTATCCAGTCTATCACTGATGGACATTGGGTTGGTTCCAAGACTTTGCTATTGTGAATAGTACTGCAATATACATATGTGTGCATGTCTCTTTATAGTAGAATGATTTATATTCCTTTAAGTATATACCCAGTAATGGGATTGCTGGGTCAAATGGCATTTCTAATTCTAGATCCTTGAAGAACCTCACACTGTCTTCCACAATGGTTGAACTAATTTACACTCCCATCAACAGTGTAAAATCATTCCTACTTCTCCGCATCCTCTCCAGCATCGGTTGTTTCCTGACTTTTTAATGATCACCATTCTAACTGGCATGAGATGGTATCTCATTGCGGTTTTGATTTGCATTTCTCTAATGACAGGTGTTGATGAGCATTTTTCATATGTTTGTTGGCTGCATAAATGTCTTCTTTTGAGAAGTATCCATTCATATCCTTTGCCCACCTTTTGATGGGGTTGTTTTTTTCTTGTAAATTTGTTTAAGTTCTTTGTAGATTCTGGATATTAGCCCTTTGTCAGATGGATAGACTGCAAAAATTTTCTCCCATTCTTTAGGTTTCCTGTTCACTCTGATGATAGTTTCTTTTGCTGTGCAGAAGCTCTTTAG
>NW_012101721.1:4417572-4418287 GCF_000951045.1 Mandrillus leucophaeus
TGCCCTCTCTCACCACTCCTATTCAACATAGTGTTGGAAGTTCTGGCCAGGACAATCAGGCAGGAGAAGGAAATAAAGGGTGTTCAATTAGGAAAAGAGGAAGTCAAGTTGTCCCTGTTTGCAGATGCCATGATTGTATATTTAGAAAACCCCATCATCTCAGCCCAAAATCTCCTTTAGCTGATAATCAACTTCAGCAAAGTCTCAGGATACAAAATCAATGTGCAAAAATCACAAGCATTCTTATACACCAAGAACAGAAACAGAGAGCCAAATCATGAGTGAACTCCCATTCACAATTGCTTCAAATAGAATAAAATACCTAGGAATCCAACTTACAAGGTATGTGAAGAACCTCTTCAAGGAGAACTACAAACCACTGAATGAAACTAACAATGAAATAAAGGAGGACACAAACAAATGGAAGAACATGCCATGCTCATGGATAGGAAGAATCAATATCATGAAAATGGCCATAGTGCCCAAGGTAATTTATAGATTCAATGCCATCCCCATGAAGCTACCAATGGCTTTCTTCACAGAATTGAAAAAACTACTTTAAAGTTCATATAGAACCAAAGAAGAGCCTGCACTGCCAAGACAATCCTAAGCCAAAAGAACAAAGCTGGAGGCATCATGCTATCTGACTTTAAACTATACTACAAGGCTACAATAATGAAAACAGCATGGTACTGGTATCCAAAACAGATATCTA
>NW_012101721.1:4419401-4422250 GCF_000951045.1 Mandrillus leucophaeus
TTTGTCAAAGTTCAGATGGTTGTAGATATGTGGCATTATTTCTGAGGCCTGTATTCTGTTCCATTGGTCTAGATATCTGTTTTGGATACCAGTACCATGCTGTTTTCATTATTGTAGCCTTGTAGTATAGTTTAAAGTCAGATAGCATGATGCCTCCAGCTTTGATCTTTTTGCTTAGGATTGTCTTGGCTATATGGGCTTTTTTTTGGTTCCATATGAAATTTAAAGTAGTTTTTAAATAATTATGTGAAGAAAGTCAGTGGTAGCTTGATGAGGATAGCAGTGACTCTATAGGGGTAGTATGGCCATTTTCATGATATTGATTCTTCCTATTCATAAGCATGGAGTGTTTTTCCATTTGTTTGTGTCCTCTCTTATTTCCTTAAGCAGTGATTTGTAGTTCTCCTTGAAGAGGTCCTCTACATCCCTTGTAAGTTGTATTGCTAGGCATTTTATTCTCTTTGTAGCTATTGTGAATGGGAGTTCACTCATGTTTTGGCTCTCTATTACTGGTGTATAGGAATGTTTGTGGGTTTTGCACACTTATTTTGTATCCTGAGACTTTGCTGAAGTTGCTTATCAGCTTAAGGAGATTTGGGGCTAAGATGATGGGGTTTTCTAAATATACAATCATGGCATCTGCAAACAGAGACAATCTGACTTCCTCTCTTCCTATTCAAATGCACTTTATTTCCTTCTGTTGCCTGATTGCCCTGGCCAGAACTTCCAATACTATGTTGAATAGAAATGGTAAGAGAGAGCATTCTTGTCTTGTGCCGGTTTTCAAAGGGAATGCTTCCAACTTTTGCACATTCAGTATGATATTGGATGTGGGTTTGTCATAAATTGCTCTTATTATTTTGAGATATGTTCCATCAATACCTAGTTTATTGAGAGTTTTTAGCATAAAAGGGTGTTGAATTTTATCAATTCCTTTTCTAAGCAGTAATAATAACTTATTAAAAATGTAATAGAAAAATATCCTATTTGCTACTCCATGTAAACATCTGAAATTAAAATAAGATATACAATGTTTTTATGGACATTACAATATTGAAGGACATGAAAGAAGGCATGAATAAATGGAATATTATGTCAGGTTTATGAATTGGAATTTCTAATATCATAAAGATGGTAATTCTTCTCCAAACTTTATCATATCTCTATAAGCTGATTCTAAACATTATATGGAAGAGCAAAGGGCCAAAAATACATATGTAAATCTGCAGAGGATGAAAATAATGGAGCCCACCCTGCCAGATATCAATTTAAAAAAAACTGTAATTAAGATAATGTAGCATTTGCACAGCTATAAACAAATTGACCACTAAGATAGAATTAAAACTGCAGAACTCAATCTATTAAAAAAGCTTGATAAATAACAGAAATTGTCATGACATGTTGATGAAAAAGCACACTTAATAAATGATTATTCACACTATTTAAAAAAAAAAAAAAAGATCGGGCATGGTGTTTTATGCCTGTAATCCCAGCACTTTGGGAGGATGAGGCCGGCAGATTCCTTGAGGTCAGGAGTTCAAAACCAACCTGGCCAACATGGTGAAATCCCATCTTTACTAAAAATACAAAAATTAGCTGGGCATGATGGCGTGAACTTATAATCCCAGCTACATGGAGGCTGAGGCAGGAGAATTGCTTGAACCTGAGAGGCAGAAGCTGCAGTGAACTGAGATCATGCCACTGCACTCCAGCCTGGGTGACAGAGTGAGACTCCATCTCAAAAATAAATAAATAAAAATAAAAAAACCCAATCCCTAAAAGATTCCCTATACCATGTCATGCATGCCTCTGCAAATTCCAGGTAGATCTTCAAAATTTCAGGAGAAAATGTAAAAGGATGTATTTTCTAGAGAATAAAAGGATTTCTGAAAGACAAACAAAAACCAAAACCAAAAATATGAATGATAGAAGAAAATGTTGATAAATTTAACTATATTAAATTTTTGAATTCAGTACAATAATAGATACCCTAAAACAAGTAAAAATGCAAGGCATAAGCTACGTCCAGTTAATAAAATGAACAATGTATTTGTGTCCAAAATTAGCAAAGAACTCCTCCAAAGTAAAGGAAAAGAAAACCTGATAGAAAAATGAGGAAAAGACATGAATAAACAATTCATATACAGTGATATTTGAATGACGAGTATATATATGTGAAAATGTTCAATGTTACTAGTTATAAAATAAGTGAAAATTCAAATCACAGTGACAGATGTCATGTTCATTAGATAGGCCAAATTTGAGAGTATAAAAATTATAATTTGTTGGTAAGTATTTGGTGTAATGGGGCTCTTCTACCCTTCTGGTATGAGAGTCATTTTGGGAGAACATTTTGGCAACATCTAGTAAAATTAAATATGTATATAGCCTTTGACTCAGCATTTATATCTACTGGTTAGTACTTCAGAGACAAATCTTTTGATTTTGCTAGGCTAAATGCAGATATGATATGATCTGCAAATGACAACTTGTGACTTCCCTTCAACTTCTTTTATTGCTTAATATATTTTCTTATTTTTATGTGCTGGCCTGAGGTAATAGTAGTATCTTTGTCATTTCTATATCTTAAAATTGCTATGTCTAAAATTTCTCTGTTAAGTACAATCACTGCTATGGAATTTCAGCAGATAGCCTTTTAAAAATATGAGGGCTCCATTCTACTTCTAGTTTTTCAAGAATTTTTTCATAAATATTACATATATTTATATTACAAATAAATGTAAATAACTTAAGTTCTTTTCTGCATACGTTAAAATAAGTGTTAATTAAACAGAAAGAACATCCACACCAAAACCCCATCTGTACATCACCATCATCAAAGACCAAAG
>NW_012101721.1:4422675-4423811 GCF_000951045.1 Mandrillus leucophaeus
TGAAGCGAGAAGAGAAGTTTAGAGAAAAAATAGTAAAAAGAAATGAACAAAGCCTCCAAGAAATATGGGACTATGTGAAAAGACCAAATCTACATCTGATTGGTGTACCTGAAAGTGACGGGGAGAATGGAACCAAGTTGGAAAGCACTCTGCAGGATATTATCCAGGAGAACTTCCCCAACCTAGCAAGGCAGGCTGACATTCAAATTCAGGATATGCAGAGAACGCCACAAAAATACTCCTCCAGAAGAGCAACTCCAAGACACATAATTGTCAGATTCTCCAAAGTTTAAATGAAGGAAAAAATGTTAAGGGCAGCCAGAGAGAAAGGTTGGGTTACCCACAAAGGGAAGCCCATCAGACTAACAGCAGATCTCTCAGCAGAAACTCTACAAGCCAGAAGAGAGTGGGGGCCAATATTCAACATTCTTAAAGAAAAGAATTTTCAACCCAGATTTTCATATCTAGCCAAACTAAGTTTCGTAAGTGAAGGAGAAATAAAATCCTTTACAGACAAGCACTTGCTGAGAGATTTTTGTCACCACCAGGCCTGCCCTACAAGAGCTCCTGAAGGAAGCACTAAACATGGAAAGAACAACTGGTACCAGTCACTGCAAAAACATGCCAAAATGTAAAGACCATAGATGCTAGGAAGAAACTGCATCAACTAATAAGCAAAATAACCAGCTAACATCATAATGACAGGATCAAGTTCAAACATAACAATATTAACCTTAAATGTAAATGGGCTAAATACTCCAATTAAAAGGCACAGACTGGCAAATTGGATAAAGAGTCAAGACCCATCAGTTTGCTGTATTCAGGAGACCCATCTCGCATGCTGAGACACACATAGGCTCAAAATAAAGGGATAGAGGAAGATCTACCAGGCAAATGGAAAACAAAAAAAAGGCATGGGTTGCAATCCTAGTCTCTGATAAAACAGACTTTAAACCAACAAAGATCAATAGAGACAAAGAAGGCTATTACATGGTGTTAAAGGGATCAATTCAACAAGAAGAGCTAACTATCCTAAATATATATGCACCCAATACAGGAGCACCCAGATTCATAAAGCAAGTCCTTAGAGACGTACAAAGAGACTAAGACTCCCATACAATAATAATGGGAGACTT
>NW_012101721.1:4426068-4644974 GCF_000951045.1 Mandrillus leucophaeus
AAACCACAATGAGATACCATCTCACACCAGTTAGAATGGCTATCATTAAAAAGTCAGGAAACAGCAGGTGCTGGAGAGGATGTGGAGAATGGGAACACTTTTACACTGTTGGTGGGACTGTAAACTAGTTCAACCATTGTGGAAAACAGTGTGGCAATTCCTCAAGGATCTAGAACTAGAAATACCATTTGACCCAACCATTCCATTACTGGGTATATACCCAGAGGATTATAAATCATGCTGCTAAAGACACATGCACACATATATTTAGTGCAGCACTATTCACAATAGCAAACACTTGGAACCAACCCAAATGTCCATCAATGACAGACTGGATTAAGAAAATGTGGCACGTATATACCATGGAATACTACGCAGCCATAAAAAAAGGATGAGTTCATGTCCTTTGTAGGGACATGGATGAAGCTGGAAACCATCATTCTCAGCAAACTATTGCAAGAACAGAAAACCAAACACTACACGTTCTCACTCATAGGTGGGAATTGAACAACGAGAACACTTGGACACGGGGTGGGTAACATCACACACCGGGGCTTGTCATGGCGTGGGTGTAGGGGAGTGGGATAGCATTAGGAGGTGTATCTAATGTAAATGACGAGTTAATGGGTGCAGCACACCAACATGGCACATGTATACATATGTAACAAACCTGCATGTTGTGCACATGTACCCTAGAACATAAAGTTTAATTAAAAAACAATAAGTGTTAATTTTTATCTGTAAGTCCCTAGGTGGTATTTCAGTGAATTACATTTAGAAATTTTCTGTGTGAAAACATTCTTGCATTTTTGAGCTGAATCTCATTTCATCATGAGGTTAAGATCACTTAACCTTATTAGAGAAATGTAATTTTTTAAAAAGCCTGAATTATAAAAGTGAATTATCATAAGTCAAAGGTAGTTGCTAGTCATTTCAATAGGAAAATATATTACACATTCTTAGCATCAAAATAAGTATTTTTACTATAACACCACCAAATACCATTAAAATAAACCGAATTACCTCAATAATTGAAAATTATTTTGAGAACACAACCTGCCAAGATAGTTTCTCTTTATTAATTACACAATATAATAAGTTTTGTCTTCTCTCATTAAATAATTTTCTTTTTAAACTAGTATACACTTTATGCTTAAGACTATGGTTACAAAGCAGGACCATATGTGATTCTCAATGTTTATCCAAAAAACAAAAAACAGAGCAAAGGAACTTGATAGAAGCAAGGCAAATGATATTATACTCATGAAAAAGTTGACAAATAAGAAGCATGAGGTTGGAGAATATCAGTGCTGTAAACCAGCACAAGTGTCCTGAAAGGAGAAGAGACACTGACGGCACACCTTCAAAGGTTACCCATGATTGGGTCGCATCTCCTAAAGCACACCTGCTTGCAATGTGCCCTAAATCCAGAATGAATCTTGTAAACAAAACATGAGCCCTCATAAGTTGAAATAGTAATATTAAATAAAACCACTAATTACACTGATTCTTATTACCTGAATGGGTATTTATCACTATTATGTTATTCACCTTCTACATTAGTAGATTTGGGTAAGTAATGTCTCACTTAAGATTTTGAGTTTATGTTCCTAAGTTAAATGGGCCTATAATTTTCTTTTATTGTACTGTGTTTATCAGCCTTGGTACAAAGTTTTATAAAATGAATTTTGGGTGTTCCCTTTACTTTCTAGAACAACTTACGTAAGATAGAATGAGTTCTTCCATAAAAGTTTGATAGCTGTCACGTAAAACCATTTAAATCTAGTGCTTATTTAAAGGGAGGCGAAGTCTTTACCGTGTTTTATTTCCTTAATGCTCACTAACTGTAAGTTTTCTGCCACAATTTTGGCATTCTCTATTTTTTGGAAATGTATCAGTACTACTAGATTTTACATTTGCTGTTTAATAAATTTCTTAACATTCTGTCTTTCAGCTTCTGGATTATATACGGTTATTTAATCTCATTCTGTATTTTGTCTCTTTCTCTCAATCAGCATTTGGGAGATTTCTTTTTTTTTTTTTTTTTTTTTTTTGAGACAGAGTCTCACTCTGTCACCCAGGCTGGAGTGCAGTGACATGATCTGGGCTCACGGCTACCTCCTCCCACTAGGTTCAAGTGATTCTCCTGCCTCAGTCTCCCGAGTAGTTAGGATTACAGGTGCCTGCCACCGTGCATGGCTAATTTGTGTAATTTTAGTAGAGACGAGGTTTCACCATCTTGGCCAGTCTGGTCTTGAACTCCTGACCTCGTGATCCACCTGCCTCAGCCTCCCAAAGTGCTGGGATTACAGGTGTGAGCCACCATGCCCGGTCAACTTAACGTTTTTTTTAAGAACTAGATTTTGGTTTTGTTAATATTCCCTGTGGTATATAAAACCCATGGGTCTTTGCCCCTGGTTCCTGACACAGAGCTCCAAAAAACCTTAGAATTTCCTGATGATAGGAGTATCTTTGCCTATTTATAATGAGCCCTTTTTGAGCACATCTGAGTTTGTGCTAGTGAAGTGACTCAGGGAGGGGCCCTGAGATGACCTTAAGATGGGAGCTAGTCACCAGTCTGAATTTGAAGGCATGAGAACCAGGAGAGCCAATGGTGTAGGTTCGTTTCAAAGGCTGGTAGACTGAGGGTCCAGGAAGAGCCAATGTTTTGGTTCTAGTCTGAAAACAGGACAAAAACCCATATCTCAGTGTGAAGGCATTCAGGCCAGAAGAATTCTCTCTTACTCAGAGGAGGGTCAGCCTTTTGTTCTATTCAGGCTTTCACAGATTGGATGAGGCTCGCCTACATTGGGGAGGACAATTTGCTTTACTCAGTCTACTAATTTAAATGTTAATCTACCAAAAAACACTCTCATAGAAACACCCAGAATAATGATTAATCAAATATGTATACCTCATGGCCCTGTCAAGTTGATACATAAAATTAATCATCATGTCTACCCCTTGTCAAGTTAGCACCCATATGCATCTCCTTAAATCATACTTAATCTCCAAATGAAGACAATGACAAGGTCGTAATTCCACTTAAAATATGATACAATCCTGCATACAACTGAAAACTTACTAACCTCTTCTCCAGGAAAGGAGATAAAGTCCTTGAGTGATGTTTACTCTTCTTCTTCATATTCTGTAACTTGAATACTTGATATCTTATAACTTGTATACCATAATCAAAATGATACAATATAAAGTGAACAGTACTTAAATACTATGATATGATATTAATGCACCTTATGTTATATGATAAGGAGATAAGAGGAAAGAAAACAAACATATTTGCTTTATACACACAATAAAAATATATTTTTATACAAAAATAAGAAGGAAATACTCATGACAATTACAGTCCTTGTTTATGTAACTGCTCACATGGTTATAACATATTTATCCTCCACTACCATTCCATATGCCTTTTGCCTTCAGCAAGCACCTCAGCTTGTCATGTTTTTTTTTTTTTTTACCTGGTGGGATGACCCAAACCTTTACTTTTGAAGGGTCTGGACCATTAATCCTGCCTCAACTGGGTCATTTTAGTTTTCCATTGATGTTAATCATAGGGCAGTGTAATACTAATGAACCACACAAAGACTTGCACATACATGTTCTTAGAAGCATTATTCTTAGTAGCAAAAAATTAGAGAAAATCTAATGTATTTTAACTGGTGAATGGATAGACACAATGTGGCATATGAACACAATGAAATAATATTCAGCAATGAAAAGGAATGAGCTACTAGTACATGTTAGCATATGGAAGGACCTCAGAACTATTATGCTCAGTGAAAGAAACCAGACACAAGAGACCACACGTTGTGACTCCACTTAATTGAAATAGCCAGAAAAGGCAAAGCTATAGAGACAGAAAGCCCATCGGTGGTTGCCTGGGCAACTAGGTAAAAATCATCTTGGGATGATGACAATTTTCTAACTTACGATGATGGTAATACACCCCTATGAAACATAAAGTAGGTTGAGCTGGAAGGAGACTGGAGGTGGGGGAAACAGGTAGTAGGAGGAAATGATCACAGGAGTCCAAGGCTGGGTGGGGTGATGAATCCAGTTGCCTTTTTTGACTCACACAATAGCCTCCAGAATAGACTTTCTGCCTCTGAGCTAAAATTTACCAACCATTTCCCGTGTTGGAATATGTACCTGAGGGTTCTGACACTCTTTTCAGTTACAATGTTTCACTAAGGCAGGGATTCTAGGGCTGGTTGGTGAATGCGTGCAGTTTGTAAGAAGCTTCAATTGTACATCTGAAATGGATGAATTATATCATATGTAAATATGCCTCCTATAAAGTTATATTTTAAAAGGTCAATAAAGATTTCGGTTTCTACATAAATTGTAATAAGCTTCAAAAACACTGCTTCCACCCTAACAACGAAAAAAAAAAATCCAGATAATATACAAAAATGTAACTTTCTCAAATACATCCTGGAGCTCAAGTAGCAAGATGACCAAGTGGCCGGAATTCTAAAGAGGAACAAGCCCCTTCAGGGAGAGATGAAATACACAAATGATTTCATCTTTGGCAGAGCACAGGAAAAAGAGAAGAGAGCAATAGAAAAAGAAAAGAAGAATGCTGCCAGAATTAAAATGAATTGTTAAAGGCCAAATGTGAGCTAGTGTGCTAATTCAGAATAGCTGGGACCACCGGAAAAGAGGAGGTCACAATCACCCATGAGCCTCCACTGGTATTTATGAGAAGGACTCATAGAAGACCAGGAGATTTATGAGAAGGACTCAGAGAAGACCAGGAGATTGAGAGGGTACTCCTATTTGGTGCAGGCATGAAGGAAGTAATTGGCAGCAGCTAGGGGATGGGCATAAAGCCCTCTTCTTAAGCAAGAGCCTTACATCAATGGAGGAAGGGAAGGTATTGTTCTCCTTCCCCAGGAGGTGAGCAAATATCTGCTGCAAAGGGAGGAGGAGGAAGAATAAGACCTTTACCCCTAGGGGCGGGAAGCTGTCTTGGACCCAGGATACATGCTGATATCAAGCAGAAATCTGCTACCACCATGAATAGGGCAGGCAACTCCCACCCAAGACCAACCATTGATACAAGGCAGAGTGTGGCTGCCATGGGAAGGAGGAGCAGGTGCTTGCCAAAGACAGAGGTTGGACCAGGAAAATGGAGTCTCTCTCCTGCCCTACCCCAAGAAACAACAGTAAAAACAGCAGGCTGCAGCTGGTGAAGGGGGAGCCTTGTAATACTGGCTAACAGAGATGGCTGAGAGCACAGCAGGAAGCAGGAACACTGAGGAAAAACCCTCCTGCATCTCAGCTCCTACCCTAAGCAGAAGGCAACAAAGAATTCGAAGTCTGTGGTACATTGAAGGTAATAATATAATAGCTAGCATAATGTATGATATATATATATATATAATATTACATACATAATAGCAAAACAAAAACTATAAACAAAACAAACAAACCAAATTATTAGGGTGCTGTTAGGTTCACAGTGGCACCCCAGCTTGCTGCATCCCAAGTTGAAGTGGAACTTGGAACTCAATTGGAACTCCAAAGCATTTGTTACCCAACTGATAAAGCTATTTACTTTTTCTAAAACCTACACCAGTACTTCAAATTGTTTTTTTAATCTACTGCCTAGAGTGTTTCACACCCTGGTCAAAGTACTCTAATAAGACTCAGGATGGGTGAGAGATAAGCAGGGAGAGAAGTGTCACACTGAGAGGGGCTCTGAGACCTCAGTTGAGTTAGCAGGTGAATCTGGCGCATGAAAAAATATTTATGGATGTTGAGTATATGGAAGAGGAAATGATGCCCTTAAAGAATCCTGTTCCTTTCTACCCCTTTGGAAAGGCTTCAAAGCACCAGAGCCAAAGCTACCTGTGCCTAAGCTTGAAACTCCCTAGACTGCGATTTGTACGGTCAAAAATTCAGTGTCCAGAGTGAGATTCCAACACTTGCAGGATTTGAGATCTTGGGCAGATGCGTTAAGCTTCTAGGGTCTCACAGTTCTCTGCTATAGAATGAGGATTATGATGGAATTCATCTCTAAGGGCTGTTGTGAGGATTAAAAGAGATGGTCCATGTAAAATGCTTAACACAGTGAGTGTTGCTCGACATATGTTAACTGTTATTGTTATAATTGTCATCAGGAGGTAATAAAGTCTTGAAATCATTCTTGAAGTTAGAATTAAGAAGATGAAATTGAAGCAAAGAATATTGTAGAGAACCTGACTTGCTGAATGAATATGAAGGGTGATACAGCAGAGTCAAGAATGACTCTATGTTTTGAGATTCTGGGGTTGGCAGAATGGTGGCACCTATGGGGCACTGAAATGCCTGTGTCTAGTTTATAAAAGGCAACACATTCAGCTAGAGCATTTTCCATTTGGTACTAAAAGCCTAGTGGTGTCAACCACTTTTTCAAGTCAAGCCAGAAATCCAGATGATTATGTAAAATCTGAAGTTTTAGTATTCTTAAAAATCTGGAGCAAACAAAAGATGACTGTGTGATGAAAATTTGCAACCTCTGTGTAAAATCTGGACGGCTCTGCTGATGTAGAACTCATCATTATATGTTCCATAGTGCCTTGTGCCTTTTTACTCGTTGAATGTATAAATTTTCAAAACAAGGGTTTTCTAAGAAGTATTTATACCAATACTGACTGGTTTTATAAGTTTCAAAGTTATAAAAGTATCTGGAGAAAGGGATTTTAAAACAAAACATTTATTATTCTAGATTTAACAATGTAAGACTGGAAGTGCAAAAGGAAATGTAAGCAAACATTATAAAAACATTCTATAAGGGCTGAGCCCAGACAATATTGTTCAAGAAAGCAGCAGCCATCTCAGTGTGCTCTTGTTAATTTTATTGTCCCTATAAGTTCAACGGCTTTGTCATATAGACAATAAATCATCTATTTTTTTTCTTCATTGCTCATGTGACTCTACTTTTCTTGCTGCCTCTGGAAAGCAGCTTTGAAAATATTTAACCCTTGGATGTTTGTACTCCGTATTTCATTCCCTTTTCTTGTTAGGACTATCCTTGTCCTGCTTTCCTTTCTGCCTGCCTCTGGAAAGCTCAAGATTCTAGCTTTCCTAAGCAAGGAACAGCAATCTGCATTTGTGAACTAGAGAGGAAGTTCCCATGATATCTTGAAACATGAGTTCCAGTTAGCCAGGAGAAGGAGGCATACCTGGAAGGAAGGCATAACCGGCAGAGGGGAAAACATGCAAAGCATGAACGTAGGGAAATCAAGTCATGACAATGATACAAAGTGGTGAAGGTGTATACAAAGAAGCAGGAGATGAGGTTGGAAAGTAGACCCCACATTGGCTTTCAGGATCCAATCTACAACCCTTAGCCTGGCATTCAAGTCTCTTCATCGCTGAGCATTTCCAGAGTGAGATGCCTGCCTTCCACCCAGAGAAAAACACACCCAAAGCCCCTCAGGAGCTTTGAATGAAACAGAGCTGTGTTAAATATATGCTCTGCCACATTCAAGCTATCGGATCTTAGGAAAGTTGTTTAAAATCTTGGGATCCCAACTTTTTTTTTATTTCTTAAAAAAAAAAAAAGGGATACACACGCAGAACGTGCAAGTTTATTACATAGGTATGTGTGCCATGGTGGTTTGCTGCACCTCTTGATCCATCTTCTACGTTCCTTTCCCTCACCCCCAGCAACCCCCAATAGGTCCCGGTGTGTGTTGTTCCCCTCTCTGTGTCCATGTGTTCTCAATGTTCAACTCCTACTTATGAGTGAGAGCATGCAGTGTTTGGCCCTCTGTTCCTGTGTTAGTTTGCTGAGGATGATGGCTTCCAGCTTCATCCATGTCCCTGCAAAAGACATGATCTCATACCTTTCTATGGCTGCACAGTATTCCATGGTGTATATGTACCACATTTTCTATATCCAGTCTATCATTGATGGACATTTGGGTTGGTTCTGTCTTTGCTATTGTAAACAATGCTGCAATAAACATGTGCATGTGTCTTTATAGTAGAATGATTTATATTCCTTTGGGTCTATACCCAGTAATGGGATTGCTGGGTCAAATGGTACTTCTGGTTCTAGATGCTTGAGGAGTCGCTATACTGTCTTCTACAATGATTGAACTAATTTACAGTCCCACCAACAGTGTAAAAGCATTCCTATTTCTCCACAGCCTTGCCAGCACCTATTGTTTCCTGATGTTTTGATAATCACCATTCTGAGTGATGTGAGGTGGTATCTCATTGTGGTTTTGATTTGCATTTCTCTAATGACCAGTGGTGATTAATTTTTTTTTCATGTGTTTGTTTGCCACGTAAATACCTTCTTTTGAGAAGTGTAGGTTCATATCTTTTGCCTACTTTTTGATAAGATTGTTTGTTTTCTTCTTGTAAATATGTTTAAATTCCTTGTAAATTCTGGATATTAAACCTTTGTCAGACGGGTAGATTGCAAAAATTGTCTCCCATTCCGTAGGTTGCCTGTTCACTCTGATGGTAGTTTCTTTTGCTGTGCAGAAGTTCTTTAGTTTAATTAGATCCCATTTGTCAATTTTGGCCTTGTTTGGCATTGCTTTTGGTGTTTTAGTCATGAAGTCTTTGACCATGTGTATGTCTTGAAGGGTATTGCCCAGGTTTTCTTCTAGGGTATTTATGGTTTGAGGTTTTACATTTAAGTCTTTAATCCATCTTGAGTCAATTTTTGTATAAGGTGTAAGGAAAGGGTCCAGTTTTAGTTTTCTACATATGGCTAGCCAGTTTTCCCAGCACCACTTACTGAATAGGAGATCCTTTTCCCATTGCTGGTTTTTGTTAGGTTTGAGGAAGATCAGATGGTTGTAGATGTGTGGTATTATTTCTGAGGCCTCTGTTCTGCTCCATTGGTCTATATATCTGTTTTGGTGGCAGTACCATGCTGTTTTGGTTACTGTAGCTTTGTAAAATTCAGCATCCCTTCATATTAAGAAAAACCTCTTAACAAACTAGGTATTGATGGAACACATCTCAAAATAATAAGAGCAATTTATGACAAATCCACAGCCAATATTGAATGGGCAAAAGCTGTAAGCATTCCCTTTGAAAACTAGCATAAGATAAGGATGCCCTCTCTCACCACTTCTATTCTACGTAGTTTTGGAAATTCTGGCCAGGACAATCAGGCAAGACAAAGAAATAAAGGGTATTCAAATAGGAAGAGAGGAAGTCAAATTGTCTCTCTTTGCAGACGACATGGTTTTATATTTAGGAAACCCCATCATCTCAACCCAAAAACTCCTTGAACTGATAAACTTCAGCAAAGTCTCAGTATACAAAATCAATGCGCAAAAATCATAAGTATTCCTTTTCGCCAACAAAAGGCAAGCAGAGAGCCAAATCATGAATGAACTCCCATTCACAATTACTACAAAGAGAATAAAATACCTAGGAATACAGTTAACAAAGGATGCAAAGGACTTCTTCAAGGAAACTATAAACCACTACTCAAGGAAATAAGAGAGGATACAAACAAATGGAAAAGCATTCCATTCTCATGGATAGGAAGAATCAATATCAAGAAAATGGCCATACTGCCCAAAGTAATTTATAGATTCAATGCCATTCCCATAAAATTACCATTGACATTCTTCACAGAATTAGGAAAAACTATTTTAAATTTCACATGGAATCAAAGAAGATCCTGTATAACCAAGACAATGCTAAGCAAAAAGAACAAAGCTGGAGGCTTCATGCTCCCTAGATCCCAAGTTTTTCATCTCTAAAATGGGGATCAAATATGTTGCCTCAAAGAAATGTTGTGATAAGTTAATTGCATGAGAAATATTTATAATATACTTAATACAGTACTAATAATCAACTTCAGCAAAGTCTCAAGACCCAAAATCAATGTGTAAAAATCACAAGCACTCCTTTACACTAAAAATAGGCAAGCAGAGAGCCAAATCATGAAATTAATTGTATGAAAAATATTTATAATATACTTTATACAGTACTTGATATTTATTATAAAATACCCTTAAAATGGTAACTAGTAGTAGTACTGTTTAAAAATACCAAATTACTGCCTGTAATCCCAGCACTTTGGGAGGCTGAGATGGGCAGATCACAAGGTCAGGAGATCGAGACTATCCTGGCTAACACAGTGAAACCCTGTCTCTACTAAAAATACAAAATTTAGCCGGGCATGGTGGCGGGAGCCTGTAGTCCCAGCTACTCAGGAGGCTGAGGCAGGAGAATGGCGTGAACCCAGGAGGCAGGGCTTGCAGTGAGCTGAGATCATGCCACTGCACTCCAGCCTGAGTGACAGAGTGAGACAATGTCTCAAAAAAAATTATTTTCAGTTCTCGGATTGTACTATACTCATCCTCAGTTGTACAATTTTTCAGATGCTGGGACATCCACGTGGAATTTCCCTGATGCCTTCTCTGTTTTTCCTACCTCTATCTCTGATTGCTGTTGATGGTTCTCTGTTTTTAGCACAGAGGTTCTTAGCCAGGGGTCCCCTTGAGAGATCTCAATATAGAATTTAGAGGAGTCTGTGAACTTAGATGGGAAAAAGATCACATCTTTATTTTTCACTAACATCTAATTGAAGTTCAGCATTTTCTCTAATTTGAATGTAGGCAATAAAGCTCAGCAGTGTTAGTGATATCCAAGATTTTTATCAATGGAAATTATAATATTTCGTATCATGCTACAATTGTTGCAGGTATCACAAAGTGCCATTTACTCTTACCACTACTTTGAAATTATAGCAATTAGGCCCACACTAGATATTGCTATTTAATGTTGTATAATAGGAAGGAGGTATATTTATATATCATAATAAAATACTTAGAAAACTGTAATTTAAGATGATTGGTTTTCTTTATAATCTTTTATATTTAAATTCATGCATTTAATAACACTGTTTTGAGAAAAAGTACATAGATCATAAAAGGCTTCCATGAACAAAGAATAAAAGGATATACGAACCCCTTTTTTAGCACTTACCATTATATTTTTCATTAATTTACTTAAATATACTGTTTTCACTTACAAATCAGCTTCCATCCCCAATTTTACAGACCGAGCAAAATCTCTCATAGATTCATTTAACACCATCATCTTCTCAATCAAAAGAGGAATAGAATACAGTTATTTACCATTAGTTATAGACTATTAATGCCAATCAGTTAGCTTATTGAACAAACTAACTTATTTCTTTCTTTAAGTTATATTTCCTGGTCTAAGGACCTTGTCTTCCTAACATAATTTTGTTTCCTTTAAAATAAACCTTGGGGCCGGGCGCGACGGCTCAAGCCTGTAATCCCAGCAGTTTAGGAGGCTGAGATGGGCGAATCACGAGGTCAGGAGATCGAGACCATCCTGGCTAACACAGTGAAACCCCATCTCTACTAAAAAATACAAAAAACTAGCTGGGCGAGGTGGCGGGTGCCTGTAGTCCCAGCTATTTGGGAGGCTGAGGCAGGAGAATGGCATAAACCTGGGAGGTGGAGCTTGCAGTGAGCTGAGATCCGGCCACTACACTCCAGCCTGGGCGACAGAGTGAGACTCCATCTCAAAAAATAATAATAATAAATAAATAAACCTTGGAAGACTTAGCTGCAAGAGGCATCATCACTCCCGTCATAAAAAAGAAAAATCTGGATAATCTACAAAATAACTTTCACTTAACTCAGAAATTAACGTCACAGGCCAACTATCTAACTTAAAATCTAATGAAAGGCAGAGCAGAAAGAACACAAATACTGACTCACTTTTGAAAAGAGAGCAGGGGAAGAGGATGAACTGCCATATAAATGGGTAAGAAGAATTCAGCTAAATTTTAAAAATGAATTTCTTAAAGTATAATAATAATAAAAAATAAAATAAATAAATAAAAATGAATTTCTAAAGGCTGAATGTGGGCTAGTATGAGAGTATTGAACTTTCAGGAGCATAGACATAAAGGGACTTTGCACATAAAGAGAATTTGTTCCTACCTCGTACCTCTTTGTTTTGGACCTCCACTGGGCACTCATGAGAAAGATGGGTCAGGGCAGGAGACCAGACCTCACTAATGCAGGCCTGGAGGGGGAGGGTAGCTGCCTCCAAGGAAAAGACATACAGCTCCCTCATGCCCTTCCCCTAAGAACACTAAAATGTTATGCTACTGGCAGAAGGGCAGCAAACTCTGTGATTTCAAGACACATATGAAGACCCCTGTGGCTGGGAAAATGGAAAAATAATAAACTGTGAACTTCTTGAGGAAGGGCAGAAAATCATCCTGGGGAGAGACAGGAAACTGTCCTGGGCTCAGACCATCAGAGATTTTTCTAATACTATGAAGAAGAGGACAGGATCACTGAGAAGGCCTTTCCCTAACCCTACAAAATAACATGAACACAAGACCTACCTAGGATTGAGGCTGATCCCCAACAAAAGAGAATCTCACTTGTTCTCCCAGTAGGCTAGGCAGCACCAGGTAGAAAGCAACAGCAATCTCTCATGGAAGAAGGGATAAGAGCATGAAGAGAAGCTCTTTCTGGGACATTGACACACAAGGAAGGACTAAGCTAAGGGTGAAATAGGAACACTGAGAAAAGCTCTTTGTCAAAACAATAGCCACCTTAAGCACCAAGTAACCAGAAAAATTTGCAACAAAAACCTCAAACACAGCTGGACTGACTAGATTGAGTCAATGCTCCTCTCTACCTCATGGCTCAGGAGAAGATATGTACCCATTTCTTTGCATGAATACTGTTTATGTTAATCTATATTGTTTTAAACATTATGCCTTTCAATAATAAACAAAGTATGAGATGTACAGAAAAGGAAGAAAAATAATCCATAGTAAAGAGCTAGGCAATCAATAGACTCAGAGATGACCAAATGTTGGTATTATCAGCAGAAACAGTCATCAAGATGAAGTATGCTTTTGATGGCCTTATCAGTAGAGTTGACAAGCATGAGGAAAGAATCAGTGAATATGAAGATAGGTCAATGAAAATTATTCTACTAAAAAAAAAAGAGTGAAGAAAAAAACCAGTATAGATTACCCTAGAGATGTGAAATAATATCAAATGGTCTAACAAAAAATGTTTGGAAAACCCCAAAATATTTTGAAAGAAACAATATACTTCTACATAACTCAAGGGACAAATAAGAAGTCATAAGAATACTAGAAAATATTTTTAATGAAATGAATATGAAACCAATATATCAACATATGGGGATGCAGGTAAGGCAGTGTTTGAAGGATAAGTTGTAACATTAAATACATGTATTAGAAAAGAACAAAGGTCTAAAATCAATAAACTAATCTTTTGTCTTAAGAAACTGGAAAAAGAAAAACAAATTAAACCCAAAGTAAGCAAAGGAAGATAATAATGTAGATAAGAGCAAATAATCAATGAAATTAAAAAACCGAAACAAAATAAAGTAAATGAATGAAGCAAAGCTAATTCTTTGTAAAGATCAATGTTACTGCTCAGGAGGACTAAAAAGAGAGAAGGCACAAAGTTTCAATGTTAGAAATGACAGAGGGAATATTATTACAGATATAACAGATATTAGAAGACTGATAAGGGAATACTAAATAATCTTGTGTCTATAAATTCTACAACGCAAAGGAAATGAGAATATTCCTTGAGAGACACAAACTACCAACATTCACTTAAGAAAAATAGATAACCTGAAAATTCTATAGCTTTGGGAGAAACTACATTCCTAATGAAAAATCTGCATCAGGATTTTTCATAATTCCTAATGAAAAATCAGGCCTAAATGGTTTTATTTGCAAATTTGACCAAATATAAGGAATAAATAATAACAATTCTACTAATTTTTTTTTCAGAAAATAGAAGCACTTATGACACTTTGCAATTCATTTTATGAGAAAAAGATATTCCAAAACCCTAATTTCAAAACTATAATTAACACAGAGGCAAACATCCTCAACAAAGTATTAGCACATTGAATTTAGCAATTTTTAAGATGGATAATATATCCTGACAAAGTGAGGCTTATCTTGGTAATAAAAGCCTTGTTCAACATTTGAAGATCAATCAATCAAAGTAATCACCGTATCATTAGGCTAAAGAAGAAAAACCCTATGATAATCTCAGTATAAGCAGGAAAATTATTTAACATAATTCAGCATTCTTCATAATGAAAAGTTATAGTAAACTAAAAATGGAAAGGAGTTTTCTTAACTCAAAGGCATTTAGGAAAACCTATATTGATATCATGCTCAATGGTGAAAGACTTCTTTGCCCCAAGATAACGGAAAAAAGTCAATAATGTTCACTCCTGCTGTTCTTATTCAGCACTATACTGGAGGTGTTAGAAAGAAATAAAATAAAAGGCATACAATTTGGATAAAGGAAAATACAACTATGTATCTTCACAGCCAATATGATTATCTAAATAGAAAATTCCAAAGAATCTACATAAAATCTACCAGAACTGTTTAGTGTCAGCAAGACTATAAGGTTCAAGGCTAATATAAAGTTTTTTTCTTCAGGCCTGCTCCTTAATATAAAGTTTTTTTCTTCAGGCCTGCTCCTTAATATAAAGTTTTATTGTTATTCTATCAATCATCAGTTTAAAATTGAAATTAAAAACACAGCCTGATTAAGAATAGCACAGAAAACAGGAAATAGGTATAAATCTAATGAAACACACAAGATATGTATACTGCAAACCATAAACCATGATGAAAGAAATCAAAGAAGACATAAATAAACGGGCCATGTTTGTGGATGGGCAGGTTCAATATGATTAGGATATTAGTTCTCCCAAAATTGATCTATAGATTCAATAAAATTCAAATAAAAATCCAGTGGGGTACTTTTTCTATAAATCAACAATTTGATTTTAAAATTTATGTTGAAAGGTAAGGGAAATAGAATAATCAACTGGTTTTGCAAAAGAAGAGCACTATTGGAGGACTCTGCAAAGGTTCCTGGGTCTGGTCCAGTGAGACAGAACACTTGTACCACAAGTCAGGCAAAGCAACTTTATTACTCAGATAGGCAACAAAGGTAAACAGAAGCCCAGGATCCATGGTGAGCAAGCTCAGGAACACCTGTTTTGTCTGCACTGTCATCATACTGCAGCTGATGGACTTCAAAAGTACTCTCCTCTGAGTTTTACATCCTGCGTACCACTTGGGTTGCTGAGTACGAGCATTGTAGAACATCCCATTCTGGGTGGAACAAGGACAAAACCTTGATTGTTACAGACATTTCCTCTTTATCTCATGATTTTGCGTTATCGATACATTCTTCCCAAGAAATGCAAGCAAGAGGGAGAAGAACTGCATTGGCTAAGGCCACTGGTGACTTGTCCTCTTACAAACACATAGTAGTTCAAGTCAAGACTTGCTGGGAAGCTGTAGTAATTAAGACAGCATGGTGTCAGTGAAAAGACAGACACATAGGTTGACAGAAAAAAAATAAAGATTCTCTGTATATACCCACATGTATATGGTCAATGGGTTTTTGATGAAGGTGCAAAGGCAACTCAATGAAGAAATTTTGTCTTTTCAAGAAATTATGCTGGTAAAAGGACCTGTGGGAGGTAGAGCAAGATGGCAGAATAGAAGGTTCCACCAGTCACCACCCTCTCCACCCACCCCCTGCAAGGACACCAATTTAACAACTATCAACACAAAAAAAGCACCTTTATAAGAACCAAAAATCAGTACCTCGTTTTAAGTCCATATCACTGAGAGAGGCACTGAAGAGGTAGGAAAAACCCCACCCTCAAATCCCGGCAGTGGTGACATAGTGTGGAGAGTGTTTCTGTGCACTGGGGGGAGACAGAGAGAGTACACAGCAACTGTGAGGCATTGAACTCAGTGCTGCCCTGTTATAGCAGAAAGCAAAACTGGACCAAACTCAGCTGATGCCCGCCCCCCACAGAGAGAGCATTTAAACCAGCCCTAGCCAGAGGGGAATTACCCATCCAGGTTATTGGAACTTGAGTTCCCACAAGCCTCACCGCTGCAGGCTAAAGTGCTCTGGGGCTCCAAGTAAACTCCAAGACAGTCTAGGTCACAAGGACTGCAACTTTTAGATAAGCTGCTACTAGTGCTGAACTTGGCCCAGAGTTAGTGGACTGGGGAGCACACAACTTTCTGAGACACCAGCTGGGGTGGCTAAGGGAGTGCTGGCATCACCCCTCCCCTAATTCCAGGCTGCACAGCTCACAGCTCCAAAAGAAACCCCTTCCTTTGCTTGAGGGGAGGAGAGGGAAGAGTGGTGAGGACTTTGTCTTACATTTAGGATAGCAGCTCAGCCACAGCAGGAGAGGGTATGGATCAGAGCTGTGAGGCTGCCACTCCAGGCCCTATCTCCCGAATGACATTTCTAGACACATCTTGGGTCAGAAGGGAACCTGCTACCTTGAAGGCAGAGCCCAGTCCTGGCAGCAGTTATCACCTGCTAACTGTAGAGCGCTTGGGCCTTGAATAACCAGCAGCAATATCCGGGAACTATATTGAGGGCGTTGGGTGAGCCTGAGACTTGCTGTCTGTAAGTACCAGCTCGGCCACAATGGAGGAGAGCAACAAGCAGCCTCTTGAGGTCCCTGATTCCAGCACTTGTCTCCTATATGGCATTTCTGGACCTGCTCTGCACCAGACAGGAGCCCATTGCCCCAAAGCATCAGTACCAGGCCAGGCATCATTCACCAAAGGCTGACTGAAGAGCCCTTGGGCCTTAAGGGAACATTGGTGGTAGTCTGGCAGTGCTCCCTGTGGGCCTGTGATGGTAGCCACAGGTGGAAGTGCCTCTTACTTTGGAAAGGGGAAGGGAAAAGAGGGGAGGACTGTGTCTTGTGGTTTCAGTGCCAACTTAGCTGCAGTACAATAGAACCATTAATATCCATTGTAGCCTCAATGCTCTGCCTAGGCTGCTCTTGTAGCCTGCCAATCTCTGGATTGGCGGGCCCTCTTCCTGTTCATGAGTTAGGACTCAATGGTTGTAGGTAACAAAAAACGGGTGTGGGTTTATGTAAAATAAAATGGTGGTTGCCTTAGATGGACATGGTGGTGTCTTATGGAAGCCAAGAGCATGAGTGTCCCACCCCTCAGTAGGGCTGTAAACTGGGAGCTGTAAGGTCACCAGGCCCCTTCACCATCTCCTGTCTATCTCTATCTATCATCTATCTATCTATCATCTATCTATCTATCTATCTATCTATCTATCTATCTATCTATCTATCTATCATCTATCTATCTATCTATCTATCTATCTATCTATCTATCTATCTATCTATCTAATCTACCTACCTATTGCCAAATTCAATAATAATAAGCAACCAAAATAAAAAATGGACAAAATTTAAACATTTCATCCAAAAAAGATATAGAGATGGTAAATGAGCATATAAAAAGATGCTCAGCATCATCTGTCATTAGGGAAATAAAAATAAAATCACAGTGAGATTGTACCAGACACCTATTAGAAGGTCAACTTTGGCACATTGCTGATGGAGCGCAAAAATGGTGCAGACACTTCAAAACAGTTTGACAGTTTCTTATAACGTTAAAACAGACTTACCACACAGCAACGCCACACCAGAGAAATGAAAACTTATGTTCACACAAAAGTTTATATGTGATTATTTATAGAGAGGTTTTATTCACAATTGCCAAAAACTGGAAAATACTTCAAATGTCCTTCGACTAATTAAACAAGCTGGGATACATCCATACTGCTGAATGGTGTAATTCAGTGGCAACGAGATACACAAGTACTGTAATATGAATCTCAAATGCAGTATGCGAAGTAAAAAGAACACAGACTAAAAAGGCTTATATAACATTCTGGAAAAGGCAAAACCATAATGGCAGAAAATAAATTAAGGGCGAGTTTGTAAAGGTCTGGGATTAGGGACAAGGGCTGAACACAAAGGTGTATGAGGAAAAGTTTTGGGTAGTGGGGAATTATTCTCTCTCTTGATGGTGGTGGTAGTTACATTATCATAGAAGCTTACACCTATAAACAAAATAATAGTGAATTTTACTGTACGTAAATTGTACCACAATAAATTGACTTTACAAAAACCTGGACAGAGTGCCATTTCCCACATTTGCTCGTTGTCAGACTGTTCTGCACACACAGAAGAAAAGGAGCTCCTTGAAAGTACAAATTCCTTAAAGTGACATATATATGATTTTGTGTGCACTTAATGACACAGTCCCCGACTTGTGAGGGTTTGACTTATGAGTTTTTGACTCATAAAATGGTGCAAAAGTGATAAACATTAAATAGGAACCGTACTTCCAATTTTGAATTTTGATCTTTTTCCCTAGCAATATGCTGTAGGATACTCTCCTGGGAGGCAGCGCAGCAGCAGGGAGCCTCAGTTCCCAGTCCACCACACAATCACAAGGGTAAACAACCAATATTCTACAGTGTACTACTGGGTTGCCAGATGATTTTGCCCAACTGTGGGCTAATGTAAGTGTTCAGAGCACATTTAAAGTGGGCTAGGCTAAACTATGATATTTAGTAGGTTAGATGTATTAAATGCATCTTCAACTTATGATATTTTCAACTTATGATGGGTTTAATGGAACATAACCCCATGTAAGCTGGGGCGCATCTGTACACAGCATCATTATTATCTTATATTCCCATTTCTCAAACAAAACGTATATTAGGGTTTCATTATAGATATATAAAGTAGCCTTGCCACGTCTTTCCCATTTTCTTTATGATGATGCCATTATCTTAGCAAAATACAGAAAGTAATATCTATTTAAGATAAATTCAAAAAATGCTTTCTAGTCTCTAAAATATTCTCTCATCCAGCTTTAAGTCATTTGAAATGCTAATTTCTCCCCCACAGTCTCTCTAATTAGCATGTCGTGGTTATAAGCCCATCACATCTTGATGATCTATTAACAATGATGTTCTGAACTTGTCCAAAGTTTTAAAATTCTATGAACATAGCAAACCTCATTTCAATCCCATTTTCAGTCATACTTTGTGAAAACCATCCATATGCCAGTCCTTAATATATCATTTCTAAAAAGGAAGGAGTTTGAAAAGCCTGAGGTTCTCAAAGCATGCAAAGAGATATGTACCTTTTTAAGTATTTCAACAACTTCTCTGAAGCCCACGTAGTTAACATCAAATATTAGTAGGACAGGACAGCAAGAACTAGAACAGACTGCTAAGAGTCAATGTAGGTGGAAGATAGTTCAGCAGGTTAAAATTTGTAATCTGGAGTCAGAAAGACAGTGCATAGGTGGCAAACATCCACAGATAAAGTCAAGGTCAGATTCCAGGGACTTGGAGAAGGGCCAAGACTGTTCAGGTTAAAAGTTTCTCCTTGGAACTGTCCCTTCCTATCACATTACTGTCACTACTTCAAGCCAATTAAAGGTGCCATTTATTGACCACCTACAATGCACTAGGACCTTTGCTTGCACTGAAACAGTTGTCTCCATGACAAATCTGTGTGTAGTTATTATCACTCTTGTTTTACAAGTGAGGAGACTGAGGTAGGGGACAGGGTTAGGAGTTGAATCTACAGGTTTCTGATTCCAGTGCCCTTACTTCCAACTATCCTGCATTTTATGAGAATCCTTCCAGTATTCAGGTTCCTTTGGCCCTAACGCACATTTTCCCAGACTTCTGATGACTCTCCACATCTTTAGACAGCCATGCCATCCTTTCCACTGACCCTCCCCTTCCCTCTCTAAGGCTCTCACATTTTTCTCCATTTTGCTTTTTTGAAAGCTACATACCTTTGCTACCCTATAGCAGATTCATTCCTCTTTAAACCATCATCTTCCTGGACACACAGCAGCATTTTCATTTTTACAACATTTCTTGCTAGCCTGGGGCCACTTCCAGGGCCTCCTTTAAAGTAAAGTAAAAGTCCCACACATCCAGAATTACCCCAGTTCGGGGGTGAAAGATTTTTTTCCCCTAAAGGTAATTCAATTTGATTATTACTATCAAAGTATAAAATATGTATCCTCACATCAGTATTGATTTGTCTTAAAATATTATATATGAACTTTCAAACAAAAGATAATTCTCCTTTTTTCAGAAGTGGTAAAATGGCATAACAAATTAACTGGATTGATAGTCAAGAGACCAGTTCTATCTTAAATCTGTTGTTTAATAGGATATATGGCCTTAAATCATATAAGCACTTAGTACTTTGGTTTTTTGATCTGAAATATTATTCAAGGCTTCACAAAATAATTTCTTCACAAAATAATTTTTACAGAGGTATTAGGGTCTCAAATTGCTAGTGTATGCACATGAGAAGCTTTTATAAGCTAGAATATCAGGTTGTCTTGGAATGCTCTCTTAGAGTATTAGTCTTTTCCTTGTATTTGCAACATTTGAACTGAATTTTTATTTCAGTCATAATGGACAGAACTACCAAAGGTAAAACAAATATTACCCTTCAGTCACAATACACACACTTCTCTATAGCATATATACAAAAAAAAAAAAAACCCTGCACACACCCACACACATATATCCATGCCCATAGCCCTCAGAAACACAAACACAGGTTTGAACATTAATGAACATCTAACCTTCTCACTTTTAAAGTATGTTTCTATTTTTCTTTCATTCATGCAACAACATTTTACATGTGCCAGGTGGTGTTCTACCTGTGCTGTGATGGCCATGAGGTCCAGTGAGTTATCTGTATACACGAAGATATTGACATGAAGATCCAGGTCCTGATTGACAGACAGTGATAAAACTGGTTTTGTTCTTTTAGAACGTATCTTTCTGAACTTTTTAAATTTATTCTTTTCACATTACAAATAGGAAGTTGAGAAAGAGTAGCAGAGTGAATTTAAAAAGATGTTTTTAATAAACGTAATTGTATTTAATAACTAGACAAATTTCTCTAAAAATGTCCATTTGAAGCTTAATTCTGAAGTAACAGACTTCTAAATGTTAATTCAGTTGGAGGTTACCATTAATTAAACATGCAACACCAAAGAGGTCCATAAATTCTTGGATACTCCACCCTCTAAGAAGTGGAACCCAATTGCCTTCCTCTTGAGTAATAATGGATTGGTCTTGCTTCTAACAAATATAATTTGGTGGAAGTTATGACATGTGAGAGTAGGTCACAGATGGCATTGTGATTTCCTCCTTGCTTTCTCTCTTGGATTACTTGCTTTGGGGAAAACCAGCTGCCACATCATGAGTACACTCAACAGTCCGTGGAAAGTGGTGAAGAACTGAGACCTTGCTAACAGACAGCAAAGAACGGAGGCCTCCTGACAACAGCCATCTGAGTCAGCCATCTTGGAAGTAAATCTTCCAGCCTCCGCCAGGCCTTCAGATGATGAGTGTATCTCCAGCTGCCATATGGACAGAGACCTCATTAGAGGTCTTGAGCCAGAACCACCCAAACAAGCCACTCCTAAATTCTCAACTACACAAACTATGAGATAATAAATGTTTGTCGTTTTAAATTACTAAGTTACACAGCAGTAGATAACTAATACACAGAAGATACAGAAACAAGCAAACAAAAAATTGTGACAAGCACTATTTATAACAGTGAGGTTGAGGTTCTACAGGCACACACAGAAGGAACCTCAGTGTTTCCTAGGGAAAAGGATGTTCAGGAAGTGTTCTTGGAAAAGACTGAATACCTCTAGATAGATGGATAGTGTGCCTACTCTTAAGCTATTGGCCCTCAACTCCAAACTACTTTTCTGTGCTCTGTTTTGTGATTCTGTGGCTAGGACTCCGCAAACTTTAGCTGCTTTCCTATTAGGGTCTATGTTAATTAAGGGACACAAGAGGGAGACTTCTGGAGGAAGATAAGGGACAGGCTCCTGCTTGTCTGTTTCCTGTTTCTGCTAGTGAATAGGCTAACATACCAGTTAGAGTTCTCCAGCTAAACACAGCCATGAGGTATGTAAGGGCACATGGTATTCTAAGATCTGCCCAGAGCAAGTGGGGAAAAGGAACAAACTAGGAAGATAAATGGGAGTGGGCAGAGACCATGACTTATCTTTATATTTTCTTTATAAAATATTAATAAGTTGCTTGTTAATCTTTAGTGAATATTGTAAATATAGAAGCCGAGTATTAGGACAGCATTTTTGGAATGGTGAAATAAGAAGCTTGGCAAATCCTCTCCCTGAAATAACTGGACAAAATCATCAAAAACAATCATTGCAAAACTCTGAAAAGGAACCAAAGGTGTCTAATAAATCAGACAACACTTATTTAAGAACGATGAGAAGAATGGAATCTCTGTGATTTTAACTTGGGGCTGCTCCCATTCCACTCCAAGCTCTACGGAGTGGTTTCCGTGAGGAATGGTAGCCTGCTGCAAGTGGAGGAGACTGATCAGATTTAGAGCGCCACAGAAAATTCCCATACTCTGGAATGATTTCAAAAACAATAGAAATCGAGAGATGACTTCCAGCCAAAATGTGAGAAGCTCTGTGGACCCCTCTCCCCGGTGGAACAATCAAAACTGATACACATTATAAAACAAACAATGATTTAAAGTCTTTGGAAATCATCCGAAGGGCATACAGCAAATGAATAAACATTTTAAAAATAAAATCTTCTATATCTCAGTAAGAATAGAAAAAGACTGGAAACTGAGCCACCAAATCCTTCCATTCTCTCCCTCCAAGCCCACAAGTTAGCATGACAAAGCTCTACTCTGGCGGGTGCAATCAAGAAGACTTCATCTTCCCTGACCTGCCAGTCAAGAATATCTTACCTGAAGGGATAGTCCACTAGCATTTCTCATTCCTTCCAATTCTGTGTTGCAGAGGTTCTATTCTACCCAAGAATGACTGAGAAGTCCTGGACCCTCTTTCTCTACCCGGCCCCTACTTATAGAGCAGAAGCACTTTTCTAGGTTTGACGGACTGAGAACACGAAGCTCCAGTCATTCTCACTTCAGCTCACTGGCTGGGAGAGAAAGGCCAAGAAGACTTATGTGTAAAGCTAGAGTGTCACTCTGAGAAATGGGCCACTGTCACTGACTTCAGTTCTGGCAGAAGTTTTGCCCAGGAAGAGAGGCAAGTCATAGCAACAGAATGTTCCACAGATTTTTCCAAGGGTACTGACTTTATTTGGAGCAGACTGAAGGGAATTTCAGTCCTAAAGAAACTCTTCCAAAGATAATGGGGATACTGGTTGTAGGCAATTAATTTTGCCTAGTGTTCCATTATTGGAACGCTAAGCATGTGGGAGTTATTTATATCCTACTGCTTGAGGTCATCCTCAAGGTCTGATTGCAAAAATTCAAAACGTTGCAACCTCAGGCATAAATGGGTTAAGAGCAAGCTGGCAGCTCCTTGAGAGCAACAAGCAAAACCATAAACCAACTAATTTACCAGAGGAAACTGCACAAAGACATAGCTAGGTAGAGCCCTATAAAATTAGAACAAACCTCAAAGACTGGTCTCAAAAACTGCCCCTCAAAGGAGCCTATATTTAATTTATTTAGACAATAGAGCAGTTTATGCCCCAGGACCTTGTGGGAAACAATGGAGCAATCAGCCAGGAATTAGTAGAGGCTAACAGCTAGGTATGATACCAACAGATGGAGAGAGCTTAGAGAAATCAAAATAAGACATGGTCAAAGAGAGCCTTGATAAAATCACGGTTATTCCAAGATGATTGTGTGCATGCCCAAGCCTTTACTTTCTGAGGAGCAACATCAGAGACTATGCACTTCTGGAGAAATAGACTTTACTAAAATAGTCCAGCCTAATTACAAACAAGCAGATGAAGCGCAGTGGCTCACATTCTGTAATCGTAGCACTAAAGTGGCCCTTGTGGTAGGATCCCTTGAAGCTAGGAGTTTGAAATCAGCCTGGGAAACATAGCAAGACCTCATCTCTACAAAAAATTAAAAAAATTAGCCAGGCATGGTGGTGCACACCTAGTCCTAGCTACTTAGGAGGCTGAAGCAGGAGGATCACTTGAACCTAGGAGTTCAAAGTTACAGTGAGGTATGACTGTACCACTACACTCTAGCCTGGGAAACAGAGTGAGACTCTGTCTCTATAAATGAATAAATAAATAAATGTAAAGCAAGCAAACAACAATATCAAGTTCCATAGAGTGGAGACCAGTATATAAATTTGCTACAATATTTTATCTGAAATATTCAGTTTTCAACAAAAATTATAAGACATGCAAAGAAACAGGAGAGAATGACCCACAAACAGGAGAAAAAGCAGGCAACAGAAACTGCCTCTGAGAGGGCCAAGCTGTCAAACCAAGTCAGACAAAGACTGCAAAATAGTCAGTGTAAATATATTCAAGAAATTAAAGGAAGGCCTGCTTAAAAAAAGAAAGGAAATTATTATGACAATATCTCATCAAGGAGAGATTGTCAGTAAGGACAAATATATATATATGGACAAATATGTATATAATATATAATATAATTATATATAATTTATATATAACATAATTATATATATGAATTATATATGTAAACATCATCATCAAATTGAAATTCTGGAGTTGAAAAGTATAATAACTGATATGAAAAGTTAACTAGTGATACTTAGCAGTAGATTTGAACTGTCAGAAGAAGAAATCAGCAAACTTGAAGGTAGATCAGTAGAGATTATGCAGTCTAGAGAGAAAAATAATTAAAAAATCAATAGATCCTTAGAGAAATATGGTAGAAATTTAAGCACAGCAGTAGAAACATAATGGAGGAATTAGAAGGAGAGTATAGGGAGAAAGGAGCAGAAAAGCTGAAGAAATAATGGCTGAAAATTCCTCCAATTTAATGAAGAACATTAATCTGTATATCCAAGATACTTAATAAAGTACAAGTATGACAGTGTAAAGAAATCCACACCCAGACACATCATAGCAAAAATGAAAGTCAAAGTCAAAGTGGAAATTTGGAAAGCAGCAAGAGGAAAATAATTTATCACATACCAGGTAACCACAATAAGATTAACAACTGACTTTTCTTTAGAAACAGTGGAACCAGAAGGCAGTAGGATGACATATTCAAAGTGCTGAGAGAAAAAAATAAAAGGAACCTGCCAACAGAATATTTTATCTAGCAAAACTGTCTTTAAAAGTGAAGGGGAAAAAGAGAAATTCTCAGATAAACAAAATTGAGAGCATCCATAACCAAAACAGATCTGTTTTACAGGAAATAGCAAGGAGAATTCCTCAGTTTGAAAGCAAGTGACCACAGACAGTAATTTGAATACACAAACAGACAAACACACTGTATTAGTCCATTCTCACACTGCTATAAAGACATACCTGAGACTAGGTAATTTATAAATAAAAGAGGTTTAATCAGCTTATGTTTCTGCAGGCTGTATGGGCTTCTACTTCTGAGGAGGCCTCAGAAAACTTACAATCATGGTGAAGGCAAAGGCGAAGCAAGCACATCTTCACATGGCTGGTGGGAAAGACATAGAGAGAAGGAGGAGGTGCTACATACTTTGAAACAACCAGATCTCATGAGAACTCTATTATGAGAACAGCAAGGGGGGAGCCCACCCCCATGATTCAATCACTTCCCACCAGATTCCTCCTCCAACACTGGGAATTACAATTCAACATGAAATTTGGGTGGGGACACAGAACCAAACCATATCATACACAAAAAGCAACTATAGAGCATGAAAACCATGAATAATAAGAATCTACTGTACAAGTTAATTGCTAGAACAATCCCTAATTTTTTTTCAAAAAATACAGCAATAATTAAAGGAATTAAGATGTTACACTGGAAAATATTCACTTAATGCAAAAGAAATCAGTAAAGGAAGAACAGAGAAAAAAGATACTAGATGCATATTAAAAACAAAAGGTAGAATAACTATTTTAATGATAATACTTAATGTGAATAATGGATTAAACAATCCAATCAAAAGGCAGAAATTGCCAGACTGGTTAATGTGACAAGATCCAACTAGCATATGCTGCCTACAAGACACATACTTTACATTTAATGATACAAGCAGTTTGAAACTAAAAGGATGGAAAAAAGATATCATTCAAACAGTAATAATAAGAAAAATGAAGTGGACAAAATAGACTTTAAAATCCATAACGTCACCACAGATAATGAGGAACATTTTCTAACGATAAAAGTGTCAATACATCAGGAAGATATAATACCTAGAAAAATATAAGCATTTAACAATATAGACCTAACATATATAAACCAAAACCTACAGAAATGAAAAAAGGAATAAACAATTCAACAATAATAGTTAGAGACTTCAATATCATACTTTCAATAATGGTTAGAACAACTAGACAGAATAATAATAAGAAAACAGAAGACTCCAAAAGTATAAGCCAACTAGACCACATAGATATCTATATAACATTCTACCCAACAACAACAGAAAACATATTCTTCTCAAGTACACATGGAATATTCTCTAGGATAGACCATATACTATGCCATAAAACAGCCTCTCTCTCTCTCTCTCTCTATATATATATATATATATAAAATATATAAAATAATTGAAATCATGCAAAATATGCTCTGTGACTATATGAAATGAAATTAGAAATTGGTAATGAAAATAAATTTGGAAAATTCACAAATATATAAAATTAACACACTACTAAATAATCAAGATGTCAAAGAAGAAATCACAAGGGAAATCAGAATACACTTTCAGATGAATGAAAATGAAGGTATAAACAAACCAAAACTTATGGGATAAAGATAAACTAGTGATTAGATGGAAATTTGTGGCTGTTCACACCCATATTAAACAAGAAGAAAGATCTCAAATCAATAACCTGACATTTCACCTAAGGACACTGGAAAATGTAGAACAAACTAAGCATAAAGCAAGCAAAATAAATAAAATATAAAAATCAGAGCAGAAATTAAAAAAATAGAGAATAGAAAAACAGGACAGAAAAATCGTTGAAACCAAAAGAAGCCCTTTCAAAAGACCAATAAAATTGACAAACCTTTAGCTAGAAAAACTCAGAATAAAAGAGAAGACTCAAATTACTAAAATCAGGAATAAAAGAGAAAAAATCCCTATTGTGAAAGAAAATAGAATCTTGGGACCCTTAACTCTCTATGCCAAAGAGAAAGTTAAGCTTGGGAACTGAGTCATGCAATACTGCCTTCCTTTTGTTCCCAAAGATCTATAATTTCACAACTCTATGTGAGAGCCTCATCCATAAACCGGGTTCCCACAATGATAGGAAGCCACATATCTCCCCAGATAGCCTCCCTCAAATTGCTCATGAGGAAATTCTTTGTGAATTCCTAAATCCTTCAGGATACATATCCCTCCTATAAACTAGCCCGAAACCAGAATTCTGTTAAATCTCACCCTGACAATGTCATTTATCAGCTTATCTTCACAAGTGCAGGATAAAGACAAGACTAGAAATCATCCCAAAGATGATGATGGGATTAGATGATATTAAAAATTTCAAAGGTAGAGAAGGGGCCTCCAGGGGCTGGTGGACATTGCTTAAAAACAAACAAAGAAACAAACAAGCAAGTAAACAAAACCTGCTAAGGGATTAAAATGCCTGGGTAGTCTTTTATTTTTAAAATTCATGCATATGTTGCATTTCCTAGAATGGTATGCTGAAGTTTAGACTAACAAAAATGTTTAAAATTATTTGCCAACCAAATAACCTTAATTTTCCCTCGAAAAATCATTAAATAAAAATAACACAATGGGAAAAATGTGCTTCAGTAATTATGATGTGGCTCAGACACACATTTATCATCAAGTGTTTATGGAGTTGAATAACTTCGCTTAGCTACCTAAAGACTAGATTCCACATTAGGAGAGAATCCTATTGTATGTGGTCAAAGTTGTTATCACTTTAAAATGGATTTTAGAGCCATAGAATGTTTTATGCAAACCTCGTGGCAACCACAAAGAAAAAATTTGTAGTAGATAACATGAAAGATAAAGAGGAATCAAAACATACTACCCCCCAAAAAAATCAAATCACAAAAGAAGACAACAAGAGAGAAAGAATGGCACAAAGTAACTATAAAGCAGTTAGAAAACAGTGAACAAAACTGTTCAACAAAGAAAAGCCAGGACCTGATGGCTTCTCTCGTGAATTCTAGCAAACATTAAAGAAGAAATAATGCCAAGTCTTCCCAAACTCTTCCAAACAATTGAAGTAGAGAGAATACTTTCAAATTCATTTTAGATGACCAGCATTGCTCCGATATCAAAGCCAAACAAGGACACTAGGAGAGAAGATAATTATAGACTATCATCCCTAATGAACATAGATGCAAAAATCCACAAGAAAATACTAGCAAACTGAATTCAATAGCACATTGAAAGAATGAATCACCATAATCAAGTGAGATTTATCCCTAGGATGCAAGGATTGTTCAACATACAAAAATCTATACGTGTAATCCATCACATTAACAGAATGCAGGACGAAAATCATATCATCTCAAGAGATAAAGAAAAAGCATTTGATAATATTCAATGTCTTTTCATGAAGAAAAAATCTCTAAAAAA
The DNA here is from genome assembly GCF_000951045.1 of Mandrillus leucophaeus. Lineage (NCBI taxonomy): Eukaryota > Metazoa > Chordata > Mammalia > Primates > Cercopithecidae > Mandrillus > Mandrillus leucophaeus. The sequence continues at coordinate 4,454,552 of NW_012101721.1, forward strand.
TTGAGTATAGAAGGATTATTAGAAGGATTATACTCCAACACAATAAAGACTATATATGACAAACCCACAACTAACATCATACTCAATGGTGAAAATCTAAAGGCTTTTCCTTTAAGACGAGGAATAAGAGGATATCCACTCTTGCTATTGCATTCAACATAGTACTGGAAGTCCTGATCAGAATGGTTGGGCAAGAGAAGGAAATAAAAGGCATCCAAATCAAAAATGAAGACGTAAAATGGTTTCTGTTTGCCAGCAACAGGAGCTTATATGTAGAAAACTCTAAAGACTCCACCAAAAAACTGTTAGAACTGTTGAACAAATTCAGTAAAGTTGCAGGATACAAAATTAACCACAGAAATACATAGATTTTATATGCTAACAGTAAACTTTCTGAAAAAGAAATCAAGAAAACAATCTAATTTACTATAGCATAAAAAACCCTTAGGAATTAATTTCATGAAGTAGGGAAAAGATCGATTTGTAGAATAATATCCTGTGTTCATGGATTAGAAAAATTAATATTGTTAAAATGTCCATACTGCCCAAAACATTCTATAGATTTAATGTCATCTTTATCAAAATTCCAATGGACTTTCTAACAGAAATAAAAGTAATAATTCTGAAACTTACATGGAATCACAAAAGACCCCAAATAGCCAAACCAATCTTGACCAATAATATCAAAGCTGGAAATATTAAACTACCTGATTTCAAAATCTGCTACAAGCTCTAGTAATCAAAACAGCATGGTAAGGACATAAAAACAGACACATAGAAGAATGGAACCAAATAGAGACCCCAGAAATAAATCCACTTATTTACAGTCAACTGATTTTTCAACAAAGGTGCCAAGAACACACAAGGGAGAAAAGACAGGCTTTTCAATCAATGGTGCTGAGAGAACTGCATATCCACATGTGGATGAATAAAACTAGACTCTTATCTCACAACATATTAAAAAAATCCAACTGAAAATGGATTAAAGACTTAAACATAGGACCTGAAATTGTAAAACTGCTAAAAGAAAACGTAGGGAAAAATCTCTTTTATATTGGTATGATCACTGAGGTTTTTCTTGATATGACCCCAAAAGCACAGGCAACAAAACAAAAAATAGACAAAATGGGATTACATCAAACTTAAAAACTTCTGTACTGCAAGGGTGACAACAGAATAAAGAGACAATCTATGAAATGGGAAGAAAATTTGCGAACCATACATCTGATAAGGAATTAATATTTAAATTAAATTTAAAGGAACTCAAATAAGTTAATAGTAAGAAAACAAATAATCCAATTAGAAAATGGGAAATGGGGCCCGGGCGTGATGGCTCACGCCTGTAATCCCAGCACTTTGAGAGGCTGAGGCAGGCGGATCACGAGGTCACCAGATCGACACCATGCTGGCTAACACGGTGAAAACCCGTCTCTACTAAAAATACAAAAAATTAGCCGGGCGTGGTGGCGGGCGCCTGTAGTCCCAGCTACTCAGGAGGCTGAGGCAGGAGAATGGCGTGAACCCGGGAGGCGGAGCTTGCAGTGAGCCGAGTTCGTGCTACTGCACTCCAGCCTGGGTGACAGAGTAAGACTCCATCTCAAAAAAAAAAAAAAAAAAAAAAATGGGAAAAGGAGCTGAATAGATATTTCTCAAAGAAGACATTCTAGTGGCCAAGAGGTATACAAAAAAAAAAATGTCCAGCCTCACTAATCATCATGAAAATGCAAATTAAAACTATAATGAGAGCTTACCTCATACCTGTTAGTATGATTATCATCAAGAAGACAAAAGATAAGTGATGGTGAGGAGGGGGAGAAAGGGAATACTTGTACACTGTTAATGGGAATGTAAGTTAGTACAGCCATTTTGGATAACAGTATGGAGATTCCTCAAAAAATTTGAAATGGAAATACTGTGTGATCCAGCAATCCCACTAATGGGTATATATCCAAAGGAAAGGAAGTCAGTATTTAAGAAGATATCTGCATCCCATGTTAATTGCAGCAATATTCACAGTAGCCAAGACATGGAAACAATGTTAAGTATGCATCAACAGATGAACTGATAAAGAAATTGTGTCATATATACACATAAACAGTTGGGTGTTGTTCAGCCTTAGAAAATAAGGAAATCTTGTCATTTGCAACAACATGGGTGAACCTGGAGGACATTATGCTGGGTGAAATGGGCCAGTCACAGAACACGGAAAGAAAAATACTGCATTATCTCATTCACATGTGAAATCAAAAATGTCAAATTCATACAAGTAGAGTAGAATCATGGTTGCTGAGGGGCTGGTCAGGGAGAGGGGCAAATAGGGGATGTTGGTCAGAAGACTCAAAGTTTCACTTTACACAGGATGAATAAGTTCTAGAGATTTATTGTACAGCATTGTGTCTATAATTAATACTTTTTTATTGCATACTTGAAAATTGCAGAGAGTAGATCTCAAGCGTTCTCACCACACAAATAAAAATAAGTATGTGAGGTGATGGATATGTTAATTAGCTTGATTGTAGTAGTCACTTCACAATGTCTGCATATATAAAAACGTCACGTTATACACTGTAAATGTATACATTTTTTCTTTGTAACTGTACCTCAATAAAGTTGAAAAAAATTGTGGATGCACTATTATAACTGTCATAGCACTGCAGCACAAGGCAGAAGAGAAGAACATGCCTTATAAGGAGTGAGGAATAATTGGCAGGATCTATATCTTTTTTCTTTCAATAAATTTCTATAAAAGTTATCTACTGAATCTCTGAGCCAATCTCCAATATGCTGTGATTACAGTTCTGATATCCATGCTGTTATATAGACATGGAGGGATATGTGGTGGCTAGAGGCACTGGCTTAGATGCAAACAAACAAATGCTATGTATATATAAAAATATATATATATATAAAATGAAATATACACATGTATATATCCATATTTATATCTAGATAGCTATCATCTCTCTATATCTGGATATAGAGATCTGTATCTAGACACTCTCATGCAGAGCAATGCATACTGAGTGTGGCTCGTGTGATATGGTGGTACCAGGGCCACCTGGCCGGTAGTTGCACTGTGACCACTGAAGATCAGTGTCATACCCACATCCGCAGAATTTGCTCTTTTGGATTCTCTTACCTTGTTATATATTCAAGTTGCAGTGAGATTTAGACCTGTGGCTGTTCCTCTTATGGCCTGAGATTTAACTTAAATCGTCACTGTTGGACTGCTTGATGTATGCAATGGCTTAGAGCAAGAGAAAGTTTACAAAGAAAGCACTCCAAAAATTGAGAGGACCCAGCTGAATCAATTCTCAGGCCTTCAAGAACTGTGGACTCGGGGCTTCTGTTTTTCTTCTTTCTGATTTTTCAGTTACTTTTCCTGCTACCTTGGAGGTGACTAATCCCACGTGGAAACCATACGAAGGCATGAGCAAGGGAAGTGCACTCTGTCTATAAATAAGTAAAACCTCAACCAGAGGTGACCCAGTGCTGCGATTAGATGTCTAGTCTCTAAAAACAAACTTCAGAGCTTCCTCATGGCGTTTTTCTTCTGGCTCTGTGGTGTGGGTTGGGCAGGAACAGATCATGAAAAGGGAGGTGTATGATTCCAGCTGGCACGCTGTGGCCACAAATAGGATTTCAGCTTTTGATCAATGAAGCTCATAGGGAAACTCCAACCCTAAAATAAATGCAAAGACTGCTTTAATCAAGGAGAGTCTCTGGACAACTGTAATTCCTGTGAGAACATGAGAAGATGATGGAGAAAATATTCATCCATAGGTGTGGTACTTTCCAACTCTTACTGGCAAGCTAACGTCAGGGAAGGGAGGGGAGAACTATAGACCATTTGGTGTTTTTCAGATGGTGTGATGCAACCCTTTAGAGGATAGTAAAATCATTTTACTTGGACGTAAAAATACTTTTAAAATAGAATACAATTAAATGGAATAAAACAGTAACTAGAAAAAAATCATAGTGCATTGTGTGCAGTGTAGATAAGTATTGTTTTATGAGTTTTTTGCAGGGTGTGTGTTTGTGTGTATGCATTCATGTGTCCTAAATTGGGATTTGGTATGATGTGTTTTTTTTTTTTTTTTTGGAGAGGGGGTTGTTTGTTCTGGTTTTTTACTGTGGGTCCTGGTCAAAAACGTTCGGTAAAGATTGCCATAATTTAGCTCTTTGCCACATACTTTTGGGATTCTGGGTTTTAAAAACTAACACTAAAATTCTAACCACTCAACACTGAGCTTTTTTAAAGACTAACTTTTACTCTTTTTGGCAGTGTTAATCAACTGCATTGGCTTGAGGAGATAACTGAGGTGGCAACAAGCTGCCTAAAATAGTAAATGGGAGGTTTGTAATGAAGCTCTTGGAAGCAGATAAGACCAGGGAGAGAGGACACCAGACAACACGTGTGTGCTTGTGTGTGTGTGTGTATCAGAGAGAGAGATTTAGAGACCAGGATTCACTAGAGGACACGGCGGGGGTAGGATGGGGGTGGGGGTACTGTTTTTTCTGGTAAATAATCTAAAACCTTGCTGTCCATGCTGAGACCTCAACAAGAAAACAGGTTCCAGTATGTGATGTGACTCCAAACCCAAAGAATTAACCTGAGCATCAGAAACCAAGAGTCCTTCTGGGATTTTTGTTCCCTACCTCAGGGAAACACTTTGTTTCTGATTGACAATAGAAGATATAAAGGAACTTTTGGAAAATCCAGGATAACATCACCTTGTTCTGGAAATTACTGAAGAGGAACCAAAGTATATGGAGCTATGTGGTGCTTATTTGATTTAATGTGATTATTTCTCCTGTCCTCTCTTATAGGATACTCACTTTGTTTCCAAATGCCATAGCTCGAAAATTACTGCTGATGTTGATATTTATCTTAATTTTCTGGGTCATTTACTTGGCTTCAAAAGACCACACAAAGGTAGGAAGTTTCCTTTTTAAGAATTTCACAGAAGGTCACAGTGACTTCATTTGAATGACCCCCTTTATCATGGCAAGAAATAAAAGTTAAAGGCATATCATCTTAGCAGGAGAACATGGATCGGGGGTTCACTGTTCAGCATAAATCCCTTTGGCAATGCATACTTTATCATGGCAAGAAATAAAAGTTAAAGACATATCATCTTAGCAGGAGAATGTGGATCAGGGGTTCACTGTTCAGCATAAATCCCTTTGGCAATGCATACATTATTATTACTATTTTAAATGGCAATGTATAGATTATTATTGTTTCTCTTTAGAAAATGGCAGATGGATTTGTGCCATCTCTGTACTACTTGGCACTGTAAACATCCAGCCTCAAAATTCTCTCCTCCTCCCTTGGCCTCTGAGATTTCAAACTAATTAAGTTTCTGTTTCAGTCCTCTGCCTTTTTCACAGGGGTTTTCTTATTCTTTAAGTAGTTTAGTGTCTTTTGACTCTTCCCTTTGTAAGTTTTTCTTAACTCACCGTGCTTCCAGTTTCTTTTCTTCCCGACCATTTAGTACAAACATAATCTTTCAGAAATTCTGCTTTCATCATCTCCCGGTCCTGATCAAACACTTTCACCAATGACAATATAAAGAACAAACTCCTTTGTTTAGCCATTTGAGGCCTGTTTACATTTGAACCCAGCTACCTTTAAAAGTGTCTCTCTAACCTTTGTCTAATGCAGACTTACCTCCAAGCTTCAAACAAGAAGCACCACAGTCTAGGGCATTCAGCCAGTAATATGAACTGGTAAAAAAAAAAAAAAAAAAAGCCTTCAGAGCACAGCGCAGGAGGTTTCTTTTCCTGGGGCCTCTCTATAAATATGTATTCTCTAGATTTCTTCCTCTGATCCTCTTCTCTTCTATGCTTGTACCTTTTAGTTCATTTGCCCAGGTCCTATCCACTACCAATATTAGTGTTTCACAAAGTGAGGTCTGGGAGCCTTCTGCCCAGAACACCTGTGTTTATTCCTGTGCATAAAATGCAGATTCCTGAGCCATACTCCAGAACTACTGTAATCTCAGTTTGAGCCTAAGATTACAAAGTATTAACAAGCTCCTCAGCTTGTTCTTAAGCATGCTAACATTTGAGAATCTCTGCTATGTCCTTCCAAGGCTGAAACCTTTTCCCAGCCCCACTCTTGAATATATACTATTCATTGGATATCTCCACCTAAGTCTTCCACTAGCACTACCAACACAAAAAACACACACACCAAATTTATAATCTGTCTCACCATCATCCCCTAATAAAAACAAAACAAGCATACAAAATCAAATCGAAACAAATTCTCTACTTTTATCTCTCCAGTCTTAATAATTGTTGCCATAGCCTGTGTAGTCAATCAAGCGAAAACTCCCTCGACAAGCTATCAGCCATCAAGTCTTATCAATCCTACCTCCAAAATGTCTCTTAAGTCTGTCCTTTTTTTCTCCATCCACATTGTCTTTCTTTAGACCAATACTTTATCATTGCTCATCTAAATTGTTGAAATAGTTTTCCAATTAATTTCCCTGCCTCCAGTCTCAGCCTGCTCTAAGCATTCATTCAACAGACATTTGTTAAGTGTATATTGTGTGTCAGGCACTGGTCTAGGAATTAAAGATACAGAAATACAGGACATCATCTTTGTGTTCAAGAATCTGAAAATTTATTTCTAAAATGAAAATTTGAATATGGTACTCTACCTTCAGTGGCTCTTCATGCAGCATGTGTATGGCCCAAACTCCTTGGCACAGTGTTTTATTGGACTCATTTAAAGAAAGGGCACAGAAACTCACTAGGCCTGGTCCAAGACATCCTTGCACTGGCTGTTTTCTTTTTCTTCCCTTTCTCCAGGTTTCCGTGTAACTTCCACATAGTTCTTACTTCCTTCAAGTTTTTTTCATCTTCTTGATTTAACACCAGACACATCTCCACTCCCACCTCTTAGCATTCCCCTTACTCTGAATGTTTTTTAACATAGCAATTATAATTATTACTGATAACATACATTAAGTGATATCAGAATTATAGGAGTTTCCCATAATTTTGGAATACATACTAATAATATATTTACACAAATACAGTGCAAAGAAAACCAAATACCATTTTATATTTGACAACACTTCCTGTATAATTTTTATACCAAATAAGACAAACATGTCATTTTTGAACTTTAGGGGACCTATTAGTAATATCTTAAAGGATAAGTAAGGTCAGAAAAAGACATAATTTATAATTTGAATTTGGAAAGTTTGTCAAATATCAAAGGTTTAAAACACTTGATATTACAAAGTAGGATCACAGGTCATTGTAAAATAAATCATTCATTTAACAAAGTGATAACTCAAGGATTTTTTTAAAAAGGCAAAACCTTCATTCTTTGAGGGAGGAGACTTAATTTTCCAAACAATAAGCCCTAATAAAAACAGCAGGAAGCCAATCAAATTTATTTTCCAAAATTTTATAAACAATCTATAAAATTGTCATCCTGATTGTAAGATATAACTTCCATAAGTCTTTATAACCTTTATTAAGGAGTAGGTTTATGCTTCAAGAAAACCTTGTTAATCTGACATAGGGGCCCACATGCTGGTCTTGCATCAGTGTGCCTTTGACATTAATGATTATAGAGAAACTGAACTTATTTTATCTTTTAAAATTGGCTCTTACAATCTCATATACCTACCTCTTCCAAGACAGTCCCTGAGCCCTGAGGAGTTGAATAGCTTTAATTTCTAGTCCTGTGTCTCAGGAATGCAGTTAATTTTGATTGGCATCTACCAGGCCTGAAGATGAGGCTTTAATTGCTGTCAGAGCTTAAGTTTAGTGGGACTTGGTGTTCTTTTTAGACCCAGAAGTCAAAGCCCTGTAACTCAATGTCACAAGGACTTTAAAAGCACATACAGGAAGATACAAGGATGTAATAATATTAATTAAAATTTTTTTAATCTCAATTTTTTCCTGAGCAAACCAAACTTAATAATAGTGGCATAGGAATTATTTTGATAAAACTTAAAATCTGTTAGTCTAGTTACCAAAGGCAAAAGAAAAGACCTTTTGTAGTGCATAGAATATTATGTTGGAAGAAGACATTTCCTTTAAATCTTTAAGAAAACATTGCCAGCATCAGGCCACAAGAAATAGAACCTGAGGAGGAAAAAAACAAAAAAACAAAAATAAAACCTTATGTGAACTGAAAATGAGTTGAAGGGTAGTGTTACTATTTCATGTCTTTTAAAAGGGGAGAGAAAACCAAAACCTGTGAGATGCAATAAAAGTTGAACTTTGGGTTAAAATTAAAAAATTAAAATATCTTATAATTTATTAAGAGTGAATAAACCCTTAAGAAAGTTTCATTGTTCTAACCAATTCTATTCTTTAGTGTATAAGTGGGTTTTTTTTACATCAAACCTGATCTATAGAAAGACCATTATATTTTCCCTTTAATCATAGAGAACTAGATTATTTAAAAGTTTTTGAGTTTTTAAACATAAATCATCTTATTGTCACTTACACAGGTTGTTCATGACATGCTTGGACTTTCTGGTTTGTCCTGAACATCCCTTTTCCTTTTACAACCAGTCATTTTACTCGAGGACTAAATTTACCATACAATTCTTTCTTGTTTGAATTATTTTTTGTAATAGTACTTTTCACTTTCTAAAATAATATATGATTTACTCGTTTATTATGTTAATTGATTATTGTCTATCTTTATCTAGTATATAGTAACATTTATAGAGTCAAAGTTTTTTTTTTTTTTTGGAGATGGAGTCTCATTCTGTCACCAGGCTGGAGTGCAGTGACGTGACCTCGGCTCACTGCAACCTCTGCCTCCCGGGTTCAAGTGATTCTCCTGCTTCAGCCTCCTGAGTAGCTGGGATTACAGGCACATGCCACCATGCCCAGCTAATTTTGCATTTTTAGTACAGATGCCGTTTCACCATGTTGGCCAGGATGGTCTCGATCTCTTGACCTCGTGATCCACCCACCCTGGCCTCCCAAGAGTCAAAGATTTTTATAAGTGTTTATTGGTATCACAAGTGCCTACAACAGTCTCTGGTACATAGTAGATACTTAATATAGTAAATAACAAAATAAAGAAAGACTGTTCAGTTATCTGGGTGAGAGGTAATGGTGACCTGAAATAAGCTATTAACAATAAGGATGGAGAAAAGTCGATGAATTTGGGCTATAATTGACAGTAATAGTGATTGACTATGGAAGGTAAAGAGGCAGGTTTAACCAGGAGTTACCTTCCAAGTTTGTACAACTGCATGGCTGGTGATATCATTCACTGAAGTATTGACCAGAGTAGGAGAAATAGTTGGAAGACAAAAGATGGGTTTAGGTATGAACAGTCTAGGTTTGGGTCATTTTAGGTCAACCAAGTGGAGATGTTGTAAATATAGATCTGAAGCTGGGAAAGACCTGGCTTAGAAAAATAGATTTAGGAAACATCAGAATACAAATGGCAGCTGAAGTCATTGTAGTCTGTGACATTTCCTTGGATGAGCTATCAAGTGGGAAGAAAAAGTTGCTAGTGATATAATCCTGAGAAACAAAATAAGCACTGGGCTGAGGAGTTAGTGTTAGTGGAGAAGGTACACATGGGATGGAAGAGGACCCTTGAGAAACTTAATTGGTAGAGGTGAGGAAGTGATGAAGGTTAGAATAGCAATTAAAGGGGGAATTAGAGGCTCAAAAAATTTCCTTTTTGTAATGTGGAAGATACTTGAATACATTTTAATTCATATGGAAAAAGGCTAATAGAAGAAAGTAGGAAGTAGAAAAGAAAAAGTGTGATTACACATGTTTGGCAGTGTGACAGGAAGTTGAATTGCTAAGTGATTACTCTTACAGTTCTCTAAAGCCAAGAAGCTTCAAGAGCAAAGAAATTTAGGTATTGGAGGAACTGCCTTCATGGATATTGAAGTCTACCTGGAGGATGTCAAGACTTCTAGTGATTAAGACTAGGAGTCAAGTTCTTCATGATCTTCTGTAAATGAGTAAAAGAATCTAGTTGGTCAAAAAATGACAGAGAAGAGGAGGATTATGTAGTAATTGGTGACAGTTGGTCAGATATATCATGGAGAACAAGATATCTTAGGGTCTTCTGAAAAAATGTATATCCCTTAATGTATATAAATCTTTGAAATATCTATATATTTGAAATGTGTGTGCATATGTGTGTGAAACCCTGGTTTTAGTCCATTCAAGCTGTTCTAAAAGAATACCACTGATGGAATGGCTTACAAGCAATATAAATTTACTGCTCACAGTTCTGGAAGCTGCAAAGTCCAAGATCAAGGCACCAACATGTTTGGTGTCTGATGAGGGCCTGCTTCCTTGTTCATAGATGGCTATCTTTTCATGTGTACTCAAATGGTGGAATGGGCAAAGGAACTCTCTGGGGTCCTTTTTGTAAAGTCACTAACTTTGTTAATGAGGGCTCCATCCCCATGATCTAATCACCTCCCCAGAAGTCCCATCTCTTAATACCATCACATTGAAAGTTCAGTTGTAACATACAAATTTGGGGGAACCACAAATATTCTATCTATAGCAACATTGGAAATTAGGTTACAACATGAATTTTGGGGAGATGCAAGCATTTAGTCTTTGGCAATTCTAGTGTGTGCATATGTGTGTGTGTGTTTAACAGATTATTAAATAATGAAACAACTGGGCCTCACGTGCAATGGAGCATTAAATGCTGATCCTGGCCCTGCTACTACTATTTTAAAGAGACTTTCCTCCTTTTGTGCCTAATTTTAAGGGTCTAGCACAAAACTTTTTGTTTTTCCTTGCTCATATTTGTGGCTCATATGTTGCATAATTCTACTACATAATATTCATGACATGACAAAAATCATAGAAATAAATAATAGATATGTGGTTACCAGAGATTAATTAAGGAATGGGAGAGGGTGAGGGAAAGGTAAGCATGGTAAAAAAAAAACAGCAACATGAAGGAAAGGAAATGTTCTGTATCTTGACTATATCAGTTTCAATATGCTGGTAGCAATATTTTACTAGTTTTGCAAGATGTTACCATTGAAAAAAAACTCAGTAGCGGGCACATGAGATTTCTCTATAATTTATTTTTTTCTAAATACTTTTATAATTTTTAAAATTTTAGATTCAGGGAGTACATGTGCAGGTTTCTTATATGGGTATATTGCATGATGATGTGGTTTGGGCTTCTAATGCTCCCATTGCCCAGTAGCAAACATAGTACTCAATAGGTGGTTTTTCAATCCTCACCATCCTCCCTCCCTGCTTTTGGAATCCCCAGTGTTTATTGTTCTCATCTTGGGTTCATATATACCCAACGTTTAGCTCGCACTCATAAGTGAGAACATGTGGTATTTGGTTTTGTGTTTCTGTGTTAATTCATTTAGGATAATGTCCCCCAGCTGCATCCATATTACTACAAAGGACATGATTTTGTGCTTTGTTTTGGCTGTGTAGTATTCCATGGTGTATATGTACCACATATTTGTTATATGTGAGATGAATCTCCTGAAGACAGCAGAAAGATGAGTCTTGTTTTTTAATCCAGTTTGCCACTCTATGTCTTTTAAGTGGGACATTTAGGCCATTTGTATTTAAGGTTAATATTGATATGTAAAGTTTTGTTCCTGCCATAGTGTTTTTAGCTAGTTGCTTTGTAGTTTCAATTGAGGGGTTACTTTATGGAATCTGTGGGTTATGTACTTGTGTATGCTTTTGTGGTAGCCAGTAACATTCTTTTCTTCCCATATTTAGGACTCTTGAAGGAGATACTTCTCTTGTAGGGCTGGTCTGGTGGTGATGAATTCCTTTAACAAATACTTGTCTGGAAAATACTTCATTTCTCCTTCATTTATGAAGCTTAGTTTGGTGAGATATGAAATTCTTGGCTTGCATTTATTTTCTTTAAGAATGCTAAAAATGGAACCTCTATCTCTTCTGTCTTGTAAGGTTTCAGCTGAGAAGTCTGCTGTTAGTCTGATGGGCTTCCCTTTATAGATAATATGACCTTTTCCTCTAGCTGCCTTTAAGATTTTCACTTTTGTGTTAGCCTTGGATAGCCTGATGACTGTGTGCCTTGGGGATGGGTTGCCTTGTATAGTATCTCATCGAAGTTCTTTGGATATTGTATCTGCATGTCAACCTCTCTAGCAAGACTGGTGACATTTTCCTATATTCAAATATGTTTTCCAAGTTGCTTACTCTCTCTTCTCTCTCAAAAATGCCAGTGAGTCATCATAGATTTGATCACTTTACATAATCCCTTATTTCTCAAAGACTTTGTTCATTTTTAAAAATTATTTTCATTTTTATTTTTGTCTGAGTGGTTCATTCAAAAAACTGGTCTTTGATCTCTAAAATTCCTTCTGCTTAGTCTATTGTTAAGGTTTCCGGCTGTATTTTAAAATTCCTTTAGTACATTTTTTAATTCCAGAAGTTCTGTTTGGTTCTTTCTTAGTACAGCTATGTCATCTTCCAAATCTTGGATCATTTTTTCTGGCACCTTGTGTTGAATTTCAAATTTCTCTTGAATCTTGGTTAGTTTCCTTGCCGTGCACATGCTGAATTCTACACCTGTCATTTTAGATATTTCATTCTAGTTAATATACATTGTTTGTGAGTGAATGGCATCCTTTGGAGGTGATGAAATGCTCTGATTTTTTGTATTGCCAGAGTTCTTACACTGGTTCCTTCTCATCTGAGAAAGTTGACACTCTTTTGTTTCCTTTGAATTTGCTATCATTTGGATAGGGATTCTTGATTTTTTCTTTTGTTTTTTCTTGGGGGTACGGCTATGGTGTATGTTGTGTATGATCAAATGGCTTTGTTTCTTGGTGTTTTCAGGGTGCCTAGGCTCTTTATGGGCTCATTGGTTACAGATAGGTTGCAGTGGCTTTCTCAGATATTGCTTTTTGTAGCAATGTAATTTTGTTTGGTGGTGTAATTCAAGCAGCAGTTTAGTGTGTGGCATTTAAGAGTAACAGCTGGAAGCTAGGGGCAGGGACAGAGACAAATTGGGAAGTGTGAAACATGCCCTCTCCTAGCACACATTCACCTTCAGTGGTGGTGGAGACACTGGGGAAGCTGTCTCTTTCAGTCCATGCTCGCCATGCCCTGATAGGAAGAGCTGCTGCTAAGTCTACAACAGTACACTGAGAAGAAAGGTGGGGGTGAGCGATGACCTCCTCTCCACATGCACTCCTGGGCTTTGGTGATGCCACCTTCAGCAGCTTGTACCATGCTTGCATTTTCTTTGGCCCAAGGGGGGCTTTGGTGAGCTGTGCTCCCCCTTCCCTTAGGGGCAGATAGTGCTGAGGGTTAGATCTTCAGGGAAAGTGAGGTCTGCCTCCCTTCTACTTCTTGAAGCTGATGGGCACTATCCCCTAAATGGCCAAGGGAGCAGGCTGGAACACCAGGATTGACACACACAGACTGGTTCCAGATTGCAAAGCTGTCCCTGGCTACAAGCCTCACCACCCAGGAGAAACCCTGGTTTCAGAAACTCTCCTCCTGCTCCAGGCCTGTGACAGGAAAAAGACTAATTCCAGTGCCTACTGCTGGGGAACTCTCCGCATTCACTACTCAATTCTCACTGTGGGTACCCTTCTGCCTTTCCAGAGCAAATGCTGCAAACTCCGGCCTGAGCCCAAAATGCCTGCTGTGGTCACCACTGCCAAGAGGCCAAACAATGTCTTTAAATGCTCAGAATGGATTTATGGCTTGGTTTCTGTTATTAGTTTTGGAAAATTTTCAGTCATTATTTCTTCAAATATTTCTTCTGTTCCTTTCTCTTTATTTCTCTTTATTCTCCTTTTGGGACTCCCATTATGTGTATTTATGCCTATGTGTTTGTCCCATGGTTCTTGGATATTCTGTTCTTTCTTCATGCTTTTTCTCTTGTTTTTAGTTTGGGAAGTTTCTGTTGACATACTTCAAGCTCTCTTATTTTTCACATGACTATGCTCAGTCTGTTCATGAGTTCATCAAAGATGTTCTTTATTCTGATGTAGTGGTTTTTTTTATTTCTAGCATTTCCTTTTGATTGTTTCTTAGAGTTGCCACATCTCTACGTGCATTACCCATCTGTTTCCGCTTGTTGTGTATTTTTTTTATTAAAGCCCTAAGTATTAATACCTCAGTCATAGTTATTTTAAATTTCCAGTCTGATAATTTCAAAATCTCTATTATAACTACGTTTGGTTCTGATGCTTGCATTTCCCTTTAGACTGTATTTTTTTTTCTTCTTGTGTGCCTTGTAATTTTTATCAAAATCTGGATATGACATAGTTGGTCAACTGGAACTGAGATAGGCCTTTAGTGTGAGCTTTTATGTTTAAGTGGTTAGGAGTTAGACTGTGTTTACTGTTTACTGTAGATATTGTCTCAGAGGCTACAATTTCCTCCAGTTTCCATCTTTATGTCTCTCCTAGAGACTTCATCCTTGGGTGTTTCTAGGGACCCCTTTTTAAATAGGGTCTGAGACATGCAGTGCTTTTTGCTATCATCTTCTGTTTCTATACAGAATTCCTATTGAGTTGGTTGTAAGATGTGTAGGAGGGGAAGCATTCTGTAGTACTGTGATTTATTCTCAGTATTTTAGTGAGCTTACGCCCTTAAATGGTGACCTTCACAAGTGCTTGTCAGCTTCCCGTTTTCCTATACCCACGTCAATCCTTAGGTGAAATAAGAAGGCCAGATGGGGGCTGGGTTTGGGTATTTTCCTTACCCCAGGTTGATCAGGTTTTGGCAAAACCCAACTTGGTTAGGCTCTAGTAACCTAGTTCCCCTTGTTCTCCTTGTTAAGGAGAACAGAGAGTTCTGGTACATTTAAAAATAGTGGCATTGGAATTAGAAAAAGAGAGAACAAAGAGAAAACAATTATTAAAATGGTAGACTTAAAGCATATCAATAAGAACACTAAATATAAATAGTCCAAACACATCAGTGAAAACACAGTGACTGTCAGAATGTATAAAAAGAAGAAATCGGCCAGGCATGGTGGCTCATGCCTGTAATCCCAGCAGTTTGGGAGGCCAAGGCAGGCGGATCACGAGGTCAGAAATTCAAGACCAGCCTGACTAACATGGTGAAAGAACGTCTCTACTAAAATACCAAAAAAAAAAAAGAAAAAAATTGCCAGGTGTGGTGGGGCACACCTGTAATCCCAGCTACTTAGGAGGCTGAGGCAAGAGAATTGCTTGAACCCAGGAGGTGGAGGTTGCAGTGAGCCGAGATTGCACCACTGCACTCCCCTGGGTGACAGAGTGAGACTCCATCTCAATTTAAAAGAAGAAGAAGAAGAAGGAGAAGGAGAAGGAGGAGGAGAAAGAAGAAGAGGAAGAAAGAAGAAGGAGAAGGAGAAGGGGAAGGGGAAGAGGAAGAAGAGGAGGAGGAGAAGAAGAAGAAGAAGAGGAAGAGGAAGAGGAAGAAGAAGAAGAAGAAAGAAGAAGAAGAAGAAGAAGAAGAAGAAGAAGAAGAAGAAGAAGAAGAAGAAGAAGAAGAAGAAGAAGAAGAAGAAGAAAGAAGAAGAAGAAGAAGAAGAAGAAGAAGAAGAAGAAGAAGAAGAAGAAGAAGAAGAAGAAGAAGAAGAAATAATAATAATAATAATCAGGCGGGGCTCAGTGGCTCAGGTCTATAATCCTAGCACTTTGGGAGACTGAGACTGGTAGATTCCTTGAGCCCAAGAATTTAAGACCAGCCTGGGCAACGTGGTGAAAATACAAAATTTACAAAAAACTTTGTACAAAAAATACAAAATTTACCCAGATGCTGGTGGCTCACACTACCTGGGAAGCTGAGGTGGGAGGATCACCTAAGCCTGGTAGATCGAAGATCCAGTGAGCTGTGATCATGCCACTGCAATCCAGCCTAGGTGACAGAGTGAGACTCCATATCCAAAAAAAAAAAAGAAAAGAAAAGAAACCAACCATAAGCTAACATCCATTTTAAATATAAAGATATAGGTAGGCTAAAAGTAAAATGACAAAAATAGATATACCATGCAAAACCTAACCAAAATAATGCTTGCATGAATTTATTAATATCAGACAAAGTAGATTTCAGAACCAGGAAAATTACTAAGAATAAATAAGATCACTATATAATGATAAAAGTGACAATTCACCCCAAATACGTAACAAGCAATACATGTTTGTACATCTAATAGCAGAACTACAAAATATTTGAAGAAAAGCATATATCAATAAAAAGAAAAGGAAAGATTCAGAATCATAGTCAAAAACATTAACATTGTTCTTAGTAATTGATGAAATATGTAGAGAGAAAGTCAGTTGAGCAGGTTGAATGATGGCCCCCTAAAAATGTGTCTACTTAAAACCCCTGAATATGACCTACAGTAGTCCTCTTTAAATCTACTAAATATATATTCCAAGACCCCAGTGGATGCCTGAAACTGCAGATAGCACCAAACCCTATACAGTGTAAATGCTGCTTTTTCTTATACATAGATACCTATGATGAAGTTTAATTTATAAATTAGGCACAGTAAGACATTAATAAAAGTAACTAATATTAAAATAGGATAATTATAACAACATACTGTAATAAAAGTTACATACATATGGTTTCTCTCTCTCTCTGTCTCTTTCTCTCTCTCAAAATATCTTATTGTACTATACTCATCTATTTTTGGACCATGGTTGACCATGGGTAACTAAAACCATGAATAAGAAAGTGCTGCTATATTTAGAAAAACACTCTTTGATGATGTAAGTAAGTGAAAGGGCTCAAGATGAGATCATCCTGGATTAAGGGGGATCCTAAATCCAGTGACAAATGTCCTTTTAAGAGAAGAAAAGGGGAAAACACGCACAGAGGAGAAGGTTACATAAAAATGGAGGCAGAGATTGAAGTAAACTATCTACAAGCCAAGGAACACCAAGGATTACTGGAAACCACCAGGGGTTAGGAGAGATGTATGGAATATATTCCTCCGCAAAGCCTCCGTAAGGAACCAACCCTGTTGGCATCTTGATCTCAGACTTCTGGCCTCCAGAACTATGAGCGAATAAATTTATGTTGTTTTAAGTCACTAAATTTGTGATGCTTTGTGATGTCAGCCCAATGAAACTAATATAGTCAGTAAAAATGTAGAAGAACTAGAGAACACAACCCTTCAACTAAATCTGATTGACCTTCATAAAACACTTCCTCCAACAGCAGTGGAATATACATTCTTTCCCAGTGTACATGAAACATGTACCACATTGTGCTCTGTTGTCTGCATTGTCGATATAGAAAATGATAATATGATTTTTAAAAAGAAAAGTCAAGTGAGGGGATAGCAAAAGGAAAGACTCTAAAATTGAATCATGAAATAATATGTATTGATTGTATCTAGTTAATTTTTAAGCCAGTGACTCCTAAAGAAAACCATCTGCTGGCAGCAGAGGAAGTCATACTACATGGAAACCAATTCTGATGATTCCATAACTGAAAACCAGTTAGTATTGATTTTTGATATTTAATTTATCACACTGAAAGGTGTAAAATAAGCCATAATAATTTATATAGAAAAGCAAGTACTATTATTTGCTGATGATATTTTCTTTTCCCTTTAAATATTTCAGTTCTCGTTCAGCTTGGAAAACCATATTACCCTGAACCAAGGGAACATCGTCAAAAAATCTTCACACTCCGAAGCACCACTGTGTCCAGCAGTTTCACCAAAAGAGACTGAGCTTAGAATAAAGGACATTATGGAGAAACTAGACCAGCAGATCCCACCCAGACCTTTCACCCATGTGAACACCACCACCAGCGCCACACACAGCACAGCCACCATCCTTAACCCTCAAGATACGTACTGCAGGGGGGATCAGCTGGACATCCTTCTGGAAGTAAGGGACCACTTGGGACACAGGAAGCAATATGGTGGGGATTTCCTGAGGGCCAGGATGTCCTCCCCAGCCCTAATGGCAGGTGCTTCAGGAAAGGTGACTGACTTCAACAACGGCACCTACCTGGTCAGCTTCACTTTGTTCTGGGAGGGCCAGGTCTCCCTGTCTCTGCTGCTCATCCACCCCAGTGAAGGGGTGTCAGCTCTCTGGAGGGCAAGGAACCAAGGATGTGATAAGATCATCTTCATTGGCCTGTTTGCCAATAGAACCTCCAATGTCTTCACTGAATGTGGCCTGACCCTAAACACAAATGCTGAACTGTGCCAGTACATGGATAACAGAGACCATGAAGCCTTCTACTGTGTGAGGCCTCAACATATGCCCTGTGAGTCCTTGACCCACGTGACCACTAGGACAAGAAATATTTCCTGTCTTAGCAAAGAAGAATGGAGCCTTTTCCACAGGTAAAGAGGCTTCCAAATACAATAATAGACAAAATGAGGTATTTGACTAAACTCTGCCTAGTAGTTTTGCCTAATCAAACTTTTGTATCATGTCAATTATGTTGACTAAATTATAATTAGGTCCTCAGAGTCCGTTCAGCTTGGAGTGTGTTCACAGGGATCCATACAAGTCACCTCTAGAACTATTTGCTGACAGGAATATAATCCGTGAAGCACTTAATGTAGACCTATAGTTCTCCATGGTATGCAGTACTTCCAGGTTCAGTAATTTTTTATAGACCAGTATTTTCTATAATGTGTTCCTTGGAATACTAATCCTATAGAGTATTAATAGATGCTGTACAATAAAAAAGTGGTGAATGATATCATTGTTCAGTCAAGCTTTACCCCTTACATCCAGTGAATCATCAAGTTCTATACATTATACCTCCCAATTATCTCCTGAACACAGCCATTTCTGTCTACCACTATTGCCTCTATCCTTGTATAATCTGCCATCATACCTCAGATCATTGCAACAATCCCCAGAGCTGATTTCTCTGCCCTCAGTCTTGTTTCTTCCAATCTATTCTCCACACTGCACCTAGACTAATGTTTTTGAAATGCAGTTACATCTTTTACTATTTCCTCCTTAAAAGTTTTAAGATGACCCCACGACTCTAAGGGTGAAATTTAAACTCTTTAATATGTTTACAAAGACTTTTCTCCCTTGGCAGCCTCTTGTCTCACCTTTATGCTGCCTTGCTCTCTGTCGGTCAGTGAAACTCCTTTTATTTCACAAACGGACCATGTCCTCTCACCTCTGGCATTTCACAGGCTTTGGTTTAGACATCATTTCCTCTAGGAAACTTTCCATCTCCCTGAGTGAAGTTCTAGTCCTATATTCTTCCTTAGCATTTTGTTCTTCCCCAACATAATTCTTATTACATTATTAATTTTCCAATTTATTTCTAATATCCTCTGTTAAGTTGTAAGCTCTGCAGAGCATTAAGTGTTAACTACTTTTCACCATTCATTCTTTTTTTTTTTTTTTTTTTGAGACTGAGTCTCGCTCTGTCACCCAAGCTGGAGTGCCATGGCATGATCTCAACTCACTGCAACCTCCACCTCCTGGGTACAAGCAATTCTCCTGCCTCAGTCTCCAGAGTAGCTGGGACCACAGGCACCTGTTACCATGCCTGGCTAATTTTTGTATCTTTAGTAGAGACCGGGTTTCACCATGTTGGCCAGGCTAGTCTTGAACTCCCCACCTCAGGTGATCCACCCACTTCATCTTCCCAAAGTGCTGGGATTATAGGCATGAGCCATCATGCCTAGACCATTCTTTCAGTTTATAAGTAGTCAGCACCTTCTGTATTCCAGACACAGCCCTAGGTGTTGGGAATTAACATTCTAGTGGGCTAGAAGGACAAAAAGTAAATAAACAGATTTTTCTTTTACTATTTCCTCCTTAAAAGCTTTAAGATGACCCCACGGCTCTAAGGGTGAAATTTAAACTCTTTTAATATTAAAACTCTTTAATATGAAGGTCATAAGAGTAAGGGTTTCAAACGTGATGGTTGATGCTATTTTAAAATGGTGTCAGGTAAGACTTGTCTTGAGCAGCAACCTGAGTGAAGTAAGGGAGTAAGCCATGTCAATTTTCGGGAAATAGCTTTTTCAAGAGAATGAATAGGACCTGAGGCAAGAGCATGTTGGAATGTTCCAGGAACCATGGTGGGGGTGGAGTGCAGTGAGGCTGGAATGCAGGAAGTGAGGGAGACAGAAGATGAGATAGGTAGGCAGGGCCTTAGAAATCATCTATCTGTGTCTCTCAGGAAGTCAGTCAGGGCCAGTATTTTGTCTCACACGCCCAGCACAATGCCTGACACTGAGAAAGTTCTGAATAACTATTTGTTGAATGAAAAAATAAGTGAAATAATACAATCTGGAGAAATAATTAAAGTTAAGTTGGTTTCTTTGCAGCAGGACTTCTCAGAAACTTTAATATGGATCCCTTCAAGCAAGAATAGAGCACACAGCATTTCCCAAATTTATTTGGCCACAGACCACTTATTTTATGGATAATTTAAAGAGACTTTGGTTCCCCAGTTTGGGAGCTGCTGCCATAGAAAGGCTTTAGTTTTCTGATATGTGTTCAGAAGGGCAAATTTCCAGGATAGCACAATATCCTGGAAATTCAAGTTCGAATCCAATTTAAGCATTATGATGACACAAAGAGTTGGGTACAACTGACCCTACATCACTTCAGGCTCTCCCTTTCACCCCTACTTCACCTTCACTTCTTTACATTTTCCTGATCAAGGTATGGAAAAATCTCTTCATCCCCTCTGGCTCAGTTAAAAGAAGCTGGGATTTTTAAAATAAATTTTTATGAAGCAAAGGAAAAATGATCATGGAGACATAAAGTTCTTCCTGTTTTGAAGGTCTCAGAATTATGTCTTAAGTGTAAGGGTGGACTTAAGTTTCTGTATTCTATATGTTCTACGTGTGCCTGACTCTATATTCCCTGTTGGCTACAGCTGGATCCCTCTTGAGTTAGTCCTCATTGAAAGCCCGGGTTGGAGGTACCATCCTTGCACAGTTGCTGGCTGTATCTCAGGAAATCCGAAGTCCCTAGTCTGGCAGACTGGCACACATTTTGGGTCCTAATCAGGCTTCTCAAGGGGGCTGTGCTCATGACAGTAATCATGATAGTAACCTGCTTTATTTCCAAATGGACATAAGTCCTTCCCAGATGCCCTGCTCTATTCAAGCTATTAAGTTTTTTCCCCTGCTGCATGGAAATAGAGATTTCAGTCTCCTTATGGGTGATGTAGTGCATATGCAAGGAACAGCTGATTACACATCCAAGAAGTCTCATGGACCATTCTATTGCTAAGCTCTAGGGCCCCTTCTTAGACCCAAGCCCAGTTCTTTGACATCTTTCCTTCTCACAAACACAGGGACTAAGCCAGTTTCTGTTTCATTTGTAACATAGTACCATTAATCCTTGAACAACCCAGATTTGGACTGCACAAATCCACCTGTATTCAAAGAATTTTCAACCAAATGTGGATCAAAAATATAACATTCACAGGATGCAAAACCTACATATAAGGAAAGCTGACTTTTCACATGCTTGGGTTCCACGGGGCTGAATGCAGGACTTGAGCCTATGCTGAATTTTGTAGATGCAGTGGGGGTCCTGGAACCAATCTCCCACATACACTGAGAGATGACTGTAAATATATTTTCCAACTTGGGTTCTCTCTCCCAACCCCGGCTGAAGAATCAGAAATGTTACTTCCTAGGACATTTATTTCTTCAAATTAAAAAAGTCTTTTTCTTTTAATTTAAGAGTTTTATGGATAATCGTGATAAAAAAAAAATGAGGGGCTACCACAGGACAAGACATCACATAGGTAACACAGTTGTTCACTATTCTGTTAGTTTATATTATGGTCTAATTAATTATAGACCCCTTTTTAACATTTAATGCACATACACAATTACAAAAACAGGAGGCATTAAAATGAATTCCTTTATAACATTAATACACGGTTTTAATCCTAATTTTAATGTAGCATCAAAGTTTTCTTTGGTAACCAAATTTACAAGGTAGCCAGGTCTTGATCTCTTTTGTTATCCTCAGGCTTACCTGAGATAGGTATGGGAGAATAGAGGTTTGGTCAGGTTCAAATTTCTTAGAGACAAATCTTAATCTTGTGCCAAAAATAGGTCTGATGGGATCCTCAGTAATAATAATTGCAATGACTTGTTGAGCACCTACTATATGTCAACCTTTATGTTAGATTCCTCCCTTATATTATACCATTAATCCTCAGTAATATACTCTGGAGTGACTATTATTATGCTCATTTTAAAGATGAGGAAATTTAGGCATATTAAATAGGTTGGCCAAAGTCACACATCCAGTTGAATTACAGAGTCAGAACAGGATTCCCAGTCGATCTTATTCTAAAGTCAATGGGCCATAGTGCTGTCTCCCATGACTCCAGCACTCCATGCAGCCATCACCTCCAGCCACTCTGACCTCTCTTCAGTCCTCTGGCCTTCTTGATGAAGGGGATATTATCTTCACTTGACCCAAAAACTCATTTCCTGAGATTCAGGCAATTCTTCTCAATCTTAGAAAGCGCTTTCTCCATCCCTCTTGAAGGTTTCTGTGGCTCTGGCTCTGAAAGGGCCTACCTTCCCCCAGACAGTTTTCATTCTGATAGAGTGAATTCAGTTTGGCCAGACATAGTCAACATAGTCATTGGGACTGATACATGGTTAATACATTGTTTTAATCCTAATTTTAATGTAGCATCATTAAGATGAAGCTCACTGTGCTGGGCACTGGAAATATTATAGTGAGTAATACTGACTTGATTCCTATCTGAGGGAGATAACAGACTATGAAAAATAGACTCCTGGGAACTCAAAAAGATGAAGAGTAGATGAAGATGAAGCTGACAATGTAGACACTCATAGGAGATTTTTATACCAGTTAGGGAGCTTTTCCTGTAGGTTGAGGACAGAAAGTCATGGGAACATTTTACATAGGGGAATAAAACAGGTAGCATAGAGGTTGTATTTCGGTGGGATAAACCAAAAGGGCAGAAAGATAGTATTATAATAATTTAGGACAGGGTTCTCAAAGTAATGTCACTGGACCATTGGCTTTGGGTTTGCCCAAGAGCTTGTTGTTATAGAAATCCAAATTCTTGAAAATTTGCCCCATAACTATTGAAACAGAAATTCTGGATGTGAGGCTTAGCAATCAGAGTTGTAATAGGTACTGCAGGTAATTCTGATGCAAGCTCAAGTTTGAGAGGCACTGGCCTACGAAAAGGTTGATGAAGGCCTGAATTACTACAGATGGAAAAGGTGGAGAGGGTAGTTTGTGGTAGAGAGCCATTTAGAAGGTAAAATTAAAAGGAGGATAGACAGATAGATAGACAGATAGATGTTAGATAGATTTGATGGATTGCATATGGAGGGTGAGTGACTTTTCTGGATCTCCAGATTCCCTGCTATTAGCAGAGAAACAGCTTTCTAGAATCCTGACCCATTTACTTTCCCAGGATATCTTAAATATATCAAAATAATGGGGGGAAAGGCATTTGGCAGATATTAAGCTAATTTATTTTCCCATTTCTTGCAGGTCCAACATAGGAGTTGAAATGATGAAGAACTTTACCCCCGTTGAGGTCGTACCATGTAACAGTAAGTCTGGAGTGTTGCTGCCTGCCATGATCACAATTTATCTGTGGAAAGGACATGCTTACTTAGAGATATTTATTCCACATTAACCATTTGATCTCTCATTTCCTGGGCCAAATTACATCAACCACCTTGGGTTTTAGAAGGAATTTTATTCTTGGAAATTATTTTCATATTGATTTAAACCAATTTTCATCCTAAGTCAGATATAAAAGGCTAGGGAAACTGTTAACTTCAGTGGCACCATCTCAAAATGTACAGACTATTTGTATTTAAATTTGAGATTCATTCCTCCAGAGCCAATGATCAGGTGCTGGTGCCATGTGAAAAATGAATCAGGTGAGCTGCACAGATTCAGAGTTAGGACATTTCTTTGGTGGTTTCTAATTTCTCATTTAGCCAAGCCATCTTACTTTAAGTTCTATGAACTAGAAATTTCTGTGAATTTTTTCTCAGTTTAATCACATGAACTTTAGTGGTCAACACAAAACCATTTCCCTCATAGAAGTGATGTTTGTGCTATACTGGAAATGAAGTGAATTTCAAAATTAAAGTAAAGCAAGGGACTTCCATTTTAACAATCAACGGGGTATACAGTTACTCATTACCCCTTTTTCATGCATTTAGCAAATGTTTACTGAGGACCTACTATACACAAAGAACTTTGCTAAACCCTGTGGAGAACATAAATACAAATAAATCATGAACCCAGATGTAAAGCTCACAATCTATGAAGAAGACAGATCCCTTCTCTGCTAGGGCAACTATCATTCACACCCAGCTTTTATACTGAAGAAAGTTCTTAGATTCTTGAGGCAACTTGAATGCTCATAACACCTCTTTTGGTTCCCTCTTGCCTGAACAGTAATTTCTAGTAAAATCAGTCAGTTTCTTGGAAGATAGTACCAGACTGTAATTTTTGGAGCCACTTACAAATCTGATGTAATTCAATACGAATAAATATAAGTTGCTAAATATGTACCCCATACCACAACAATGCAGGTAAATGACAAAGAAGACGTGCATATTAAGTGTTGAATATAAAAGTGACCTCAGACACTTACCTGGGGGAAAACTCAATAGGAGTCAGTAAATACAATTTAGGCTATTTTAATAGAAGAGCGTTCAGAAAAGGGAGGACATGATCCTACTTTTTTCTATGTTAGATCACACTGAGAATATTACATTCAGTTCTAAACACGACAATTAAGATTTAAGGATTTTAGAAAAATTATTAGCCAGAGAAGATGATTCTGGGACACACAAAATAAACAATGTGTGACACTCATTTCATAAACACGTTCAAGCTTCTTTTCCTGGATAAGTAGTTTGAGGAAGATGAGATTTAAAATTCAGCGAGGCCAATGTCATTGGTGTAATATTTGGCAGGGCCACTGCGCCCTGCTATTTCACGGCCCCACATTTCCTCCTGACTCTGGCTGACTGTTCCACAGTAGAGTGGCTCTGGGGACAAGGTGGAGCCCAGGGAGATATTGCAAATGCACAAGAGCCAACAGATCCCCACTCCAAGAAAAACTATTCAAGAAAAACTATGTAATTCACCCTTTTAATATGATCTTACTAAATAAATATTTGTGGAAGAGAGGAGGGCAAAATAGAGCTGAAGAGAAAGGGGGAGGAAAAAGAGGAAAAGGAAGGCAAAAATGAGAAACATTTTTCCAAAATAATTTGTGGTAATAAAAATTACTTAGTCTGGAAATTTGTATTGCCAGAGAGCGAGAACATAAAAAAGAACTGCCAGATTGGAATGAAGATTCCTTTCCCCAGTGGTTATACTTTGAAAAAAATGTGGATTACAGCATTTTGTAAGCAGATCAAGTTCAATGAAACAAAAAATATAAATGACTGCTTGGAAAGAAAACTTATTTATCTCATGGGAGATTCAACACTGCGTCAGTGGATTTACTACTTACAAAAAGCTGTGAAAAGTATGTATTTAATTTATATTTTGAAATTCTATTTGACTATTGAGGGTTTTAAAATAATAATTAGAATTATTTGCTTTTCTTTTCTAATATTTATTTTATTATTATTATTTTTAATTTGCCTAACTTTTGGCTTTGGGCTTTTAATAAAAAGTTAAATTTTATATTTTCATTCACAAATGTTAATATTTTTCTTCCTCTTCATGTATTCTCATAAAAAGTTCAAGGTTTTGTTAAGATTGTAATGCACCTGGTAAAATTATCCACCCTACATAGGCAACAATGCTTAGTTAGAAGTGATCTTGGTTAGAATTTTGTACATGTTGTGTGCAGTTTAGAGTTGTATCATTTTCCTTTTGTTAAAAGATTTATTGATTTGTCTTTCATTAGCCCTAAAATATTTTGATCATCATGGAGCTGGGATCTTTAAAACACACGTTCTTCTGGATGTTGAAAGACATATTTTGATTCAGTGGAAAAAACATGGTCATCCATTTGTTACCAAAAAGTTATTCTCAGTGAAAGATGAAAACTATATCCCACGGGAAATTGACCGGGTAGCAGGAGACAAAAACACAGCCATTGTCATTACCCTCGGCCAACACTTCAGACCTTTTCCCATCAACATTTTCATCCGTAGGGCCATCAATATTCAAAAGGCCATTGAACGTCTATTCTTGCGAAGCCCAGAGACCAAGGTGATACTTAAAACTGAAAACACCAGAGAGATACATCAAAATGCAGAGATGTTTAGTGACTTTCATGGCTATATTCAGAATATTATCATAAGAGATATTTTTGTGGATCTTAATGTGGGTATTATTGATGCCTGGGACATGACAATTGCATATTGCACCAACAATGCCCATCCACCAGATTATGTGATTCAAAATCAGATTGCCATGTTCTTAAACTACATTTGTTAGAGGAAAAATACAAAAATAGCACTAGCCACTTTCTATAGATGATCTTGCACATACAGTGAGGATAGTTTAATGCAATCCAAGTTTTGAGGAAACTAAATTTGAAAAAGTTTTATTATAGTTAAATATATGTAACATAACATTTACCATTTAAGCCATTTTATTATTTTATTTTATTTTTGAGATGGAGTTTTGCTCTTGTTGCCCACACTGGAGTGCAATGATGTGATCTCAGCTCACTGCAACCTCCACCTCCAAGGTTCAAGTGATTCTCCTGCCTCAGCCTCCCAAGTTTCTGGGGTTACAGGTGCCCACCACCACGCCCAGCTAATTTTTATATTTTTTAGTAGAGATGGGGTTTCACTATGTTGGCCAGGCTGGTCTCGAACTCCTGACCTTAGGTGATCTGCCCACCTCGGCTTCCCAAACTGCTGGGATTACAGGCATGAGCCACCATGCCCGGGATTATTTTAATTTTTTGAGACAGAGTCTCACTCTGTCACCAAGACTGGAGTGCAGTGGCACAATGTCAGCTCACCGCAACCTCTGCCTCCCGGGTTCAAGTGATTCTCCTGACTCAGCCTCCCACGTAGCTGGGATCACCAGCGTGCAGCACCACTCCTGGCTATAAACCATTTTTAAGCATACGATTCAGTGGTATTAAGTAATTTACAATGTTATGAAACCATCATCATGATCCATCTCTGGCACATTTTTAACATTCCAAAAAGAAACTCAGTACCTATTAAACAATAACTCCCCATTCGCTCCTGTCCTTGGCCCATGGCAACCGCCATTGTATTTTCTGTCCTTCTGAATTTGACTATTTTAGGTAGCTCATATAAGTGGGAACATGCAGCATTTGTCCTTTTCTGTCTGACTCATTTCACTTAGCATAATGCCTTTAAGGTTCATCCATGTTGCAGCATTTGTCAGAATTTTCCTTCATTTTTAAGACTGAATAATATTCCATTGTATGTATATACCACATTTTGTTTATCCATTCATCTGTTGGTCAACATTTGGGTTGTTTCCCCTTTTGGCTACTGTAAATAGTGCTTACTAGGAAGAGAAAACCAAATTTAAAGGCATATCTCCAGTGCTGAGCATGATGATTGAATAGTAAATGATCATCACCCATAATTTGAAGACATGTGCAGCCCAGAAATGCATAGATTAAATGATTCAAGTTTAGAGAAAGTATGATGTATACAGGAAAACTCAGTGGGATCATAATAGCAGTTTTCTTGCTTAGGAAAATTATTTGGAACTTAGTAACCAGTTGTTCTCTGGATTCCAGTAAGAATCGTGGGTCACAATCCAAAACCCACAGGCTCATTGAGAGAAACCAACTTAGTATTATGTTAATGTACAGACCCCAAAACCCTGATTCTTGGATATCCTAAAATATGATTTGGGATCCCCTCTAGAGGGCCTCAAATGATGAATTTTGTCTCTAAATCTTCCTCTCATTAGAAAGATACACTCCCTTTCTATTAATACACTCTAGGTCTCAAGAGTGGGAATATTGTTATCAAGGATACTTCCCCTGTTAGGACTGTGTTTCTTAGTGAGAAGTGAAGTTACAATGCTGTAACATCAGTACAAAGTCTGGGTCATCGGGAGGTGGAGGTTGCAGTGAGCCAAGATCGCACCACTATACTCCAGCCTGGGTGACAGAGCGAGACTCCATCTCAAAAAAAAAGAAAAGAAAAGAAAAGAAAAGTCTGGGTCAGACATCTTAACACTAGACTCCTCTAAATAAGGGAACTCACGTTAGAAGTTCCTTCCTTGTATCAAGCTACTTATCGGTTCTAATTCTTCCTTTAGGAAACTTTGAAAGTAAATTTAATTATTCTTCCAACCATTGCACTGTTAATTGCTTAAATGAGTTATCATTTTCCCACCACGACCACCTCAAATTCCTTCAACCTAGTTCTGATATGATAGTTTCTAGTTTTCTTACCTTCTCTTTACATGTACTGGTTTGTCTATATCACTCTACAACTCACTCTGTAATGTGCCTTCTCCCCCATCTCTCACCTCAACAAATTGAATGTTTTAATTTAAATGTGATCCATTAACCCCTATAAAAGAGGGTCTATTATTTCTGTTGTTCTAGAATTGCACTGTACAACACAACAGTCATTAGTTGCATAGGGCTATTTAAATTTAAATTAAATTAAGTAAAAAATTAGTTCCTCAGTTGCACTATTCACATTTCAAGTGTTCAATAGCCACATGGAGGTAGTAGTACTGTACAGATAGCACAATATTTGCTTGCATTCTTCTCTAGAAAGTATTTTTTAATGTTTTGTCATTGTAATTGGTCGTATTTTTAAAAGCAAATTCCATCATGCCTTATAATTTTTCGTGGTGAGTAAAAAACAAACAAAAAAATCACCAAATGTTGTTAAGTGTCAAGTCTCTGATTTTTAAGCCATTTACTTCTTGTTTATTTTTTAAAGAAATTGTGGTATCTGAATATTTCATAATGTTTTGCCTTAAAGTGAGAGCTTCAGGTTATTGCAGATATTGACTATATTGCTAATATACAAGACTTGGAAAGCCATTTGAAATAATCGAAATGTTCTCTATTGTTATTATCAAACCTCTTTCAAAAACCCATTTCTGCACAATGGAATGAAACAAAACTAGAAATCAATATCAGAGGCCAGGCACGGTGGCTCACACCTGTAATTCCAGCACTTTGGGAGCCAAGATGGGCGGATCATGAGGTCAAGAGTTTGAGACCAGCTTGGCCAACATGGTGAAACCCTGTCTCTACTAATAATACAAAATAGCTGGTCATGGTGGCACATGCCTCTAGTCCCAGCTACTAGGGAGGCTGAGGCAGGAGAACTGCTTGAACCCAGGAGGCAGAGGTTGCAGTGAACCAAGATCACAACACTTCACTCCAGCCTGGGTGACAGAGTGAGGCTGTCTCAAAAAAAAAAAAGAAAGAAAGAAAGAAAGAAAGAAATCAATAGCAGAAGGAAAATAGAAAAATCCATAAATATTTAGAAATTAAACATTGCACTGTTAAACAGCCTATGGGTCAAAGAAGAACACACAAGGAGATTTAGGAAATATCTGGAGACAAGTGAAAACAAAGATACAACACATTAAAACATACGGGATGCAGTAAAATTGACACTAACAGGGAAGTTCAGGCAGTAAATGCTTACATGAAAAAAGAAAAATGTTTGCAAATCAACAGCCTAACTCTGCCCTTCAAGGAACTAGATAAAGAGAAACAAATCAAGCCCAAAGTCAGCAGAAGGAAGGGAATAATAAATATTAGAACAGAAATAAAGGAAATAAAGTAAAGCATAAACCATAGAAAAGATCAACAAAACTAAGAGTTGGTTCTTCAAAAAGATCAAAAATTTAACAAACGCATAGCTAGACTAACAAAAAATAGAGAAGAATAAAATAGTTAAAATTATAAATGGGCAATAAGACATTACAATGGATGTCAGAGAAATAAAAACATTTCAAGAGACTGCTATGAACAATTGTATGCTAACAAATTGTATAACCTAGAAGAAATTGATAAATTCATAGAAGCATACAACCTACAATGACTGATTTATAAAGAAATAAGAAATTTGAACAGACCTATAACTGAGAGGACATTGAAACAGTAATCAAAAACCTTTCAATAATAACAACAACAATAAAAAGCCTAGGCCCAGATGGCTTCAGTGGAGAATTCTACTAAACATTTAAAGAATTAACACCAATCCTCAAACTCTCCCAAATAATAAGAGAAAGGAATTCCCCAAACTCATTCTGTGAGGCAAGCATTGCCCTGACACCAAAACAAAGACAGACAAGAAAAGAAAACTACAGGCTAATATCTCTGATAAGCATAGATGCAAAAACCCTAAAAAGAAGGAATACTAGCAAACCAAATTCAATAGCACATTAAAAGCATCATACACCATGATCAAATGACAATTATACCTAGAATACAAGGATGGCTCAACATATGAAAATCAGTCAATATAACATGCCACATTCACAAAATGAGGAACACAAACCACATGATCATCTCAACTGATGCAGAAAAAGCATTTGACAAAAGTTAACATCCTTTCATGATAAAAACATTCAATAAACTCTGAACAGAGGGAAACTGTCTCAACATAATAAAAGCCACATATGAAAAGCCCAGTGTTAACACCATATGCAACTAGGAACAACTGTTTTTCTTCTATGATCAGGAACAAAGTAAAGGTGCCCATCCTTACCACTGCTATTCAACATAGTCCTGAAATTTCCAGCCAGAGCAATTAAGACAAAATAAAACAAAAAAGAAATAGAAGACATACAATTGGAAAAGCAGAAGTAAATTCCCTCTGTTCACAGATGACATGATCTTATATTTAGAAAATCTTAAAGATTCTGCACAGAACCTGTTAGAACTAGGAAATGGATTCAGCAAAGTTTCAGCACACAAAATCAACACTTAAAAATCAGTTGCATTTCTATACCGATAACCAATTCAAAAAGGAGATTCAGAAAACAATCCCATTTCTTATAGCACCAAAAAAGATCAAATAGCTAGCAATATATTTAATCAAGGAGATGAAAGACCAAAAAATATAAAACATTGCTAAAAGAAATAGAATATAAATAAATGGAAAGATATCCCATGCTTGTGGATTGAAAGACCTAATATTTTTAAAATGTCGTACTATCGAAAGCAACCTACAGCTTCAGTGCAATCTCTGTCAAAACCCAATGGCATTTTTTGTAGAATTAGAAAATCATAAAATTCATGTGGAATCTCAAGGGATGTTGAGTAGCCTAAATAATATTGAAAGAGAAGAACAAAGTTGTAGGCCTCACACTCCTTGATTTTAAAACATGCTTCAAAGCAACAATAATTAAGATGGTGTGGTACCAATATAAAGATAGCTATGTAGACCAATGGAACAGAACAAAAAACCCAGAAATAAACCCTGGCATGTCTGGCTACATGATTTTCAGGAAGTGTGCCAAAACTACACAGTCAGGGAAAAAAAGAACAGTCTCTTTAACAAATAGTATTGGGAAAACTGAATATTCACATGCAAAAGAATGAAGCTGGACTCTTACTTTATAGCATATACTAAAATTAACTCAAAATGGATTAAAAACCTAAATGCATCACTTCTCAGCCTTTTGTCTAAGATAAAGTGAAGACCTAAATGTAAGATCCAAAACTATTAAACTTCTAGAAGAAAATAGAAGGGAAAAGCTTTAGGACAGTAATTTTTTGGCTATGACACCAAATGCACAGGCAAAAAAATTTTAAAAAAAGCAAACAAATGGGACTACATCAAACTTAAAAACTTCTGCATAGCCATAGAAACAGTCAACAGAATGAAAAGGCAACCTACAGTATGGGAAGAAATAATTGCAAATATTATATCTGATAAGGTGTTAATATCCAGAATGTAAAAAAAAACAGATTTAAAAATGGGCAAAGAAGTTGAATAGATATTTCTTCACAAAAGATATACAAATGGCCAATAAACACATAAAAAGATGCTCAATGTCACTAATCATTAGGGAACTGCAAATCAAAATCACAATGAGGTATCACCTCCCACCCATCAGGATGGCCACTATCAAAAGAACACAAAACAACAAGTGTTGGTGAGGATGTGAAGAAGTTGGAACCTTTGTGCACTGTTAGTGGGAATGTAAAATAGTGCAACCATTCTGGAAAACAGTATGGAGGTTCCTCACAAATTAAAAGTAGAATTGCCATACAATCCAACAATCCTATTGTGGCTAGATATTCACAAAGCAAATTGAATTATTTCCAAATAATTCAAGGAGATACTTGCACAACCATGTTCATCACAGGATTATTTCCAATAGCCAAGAGGTGAAACAATGTCCATCAACAGGTGAATGGATAATGAAAACGTGGCATATACATACAGTGAAAAACCATGTAACCTTAGGAAAGGAAGGAAATCCTGTCACATGCACACATGGATGAACCTTGAGGACATTATGCTAAATGGAAGAAGCAAGTCAGTGACAAAAGGATAAATACTGTAGGATTCCACTCCTTTGATGTATTCATAGCAGTCAAAATCAGAAACAGAAAGTAGAAAGGTGGTGATCAAGGGCTGCTAGGAGAGGGAGTTAGTGTTTAGTGGTATAGAGTTTTAGTGTTGCCAGGTAAAAATGTTCTAGAGATCTGTTGCAACCGTGTGAATATATTTAACACTACTGTACTGTACACTGAAAAAATGGTTAAGAGGATAAATTTAATGTTGTTTTGTTACCAAAATAGTAATTTTTTAAAACCCTCATGTATGTTCTTTTCCTTTCATGGCAAATAAACTTAAATGTGGTAATCAAGAGTATGTCATTTCTTTGTCCAACTTGCTGAAATGAAATACAGTTGTCCCTCTATGTATGCGGGGAATTGGTTGCAGGACACCTATGTAGATCAAAATTCACTCATGCTCAAGCCCTGAACCTGAGTATATGCAAAGTTGGCCCTCTGTATACATGAGTTTAACATCCTGCAAATACTTATTTCAATATTTTGATTCACATTTGATTGGGAAAAAAAAGTCAAATACAGGTGGACCAGCACAGTTCAAACCCCTGTTGTTCAAGGGTCAACTGTTGTCTCAGCTGTTCAGCATCCATTAATGACTTGAATTCTCTATTTCCTTTGATACTGAATCAACGTTAGGAGGCATATGATTAAAACAGTTATCTGTTAATAAAGGAGCAGGTGAGTTGGCATTCAGGTACAAGTCTTGCTGCACGAATAGCTACTGCTCTCATAGGAATAATCCCAATGTTCTTTTCCAGTCTACACCATGGATCGCAAAATAATTTATATAAAAATTCTTCCTGTACAGCATGAGTTTTCAATGACAACCAGATGCAAAAAGCCATCAAGTGCTTCAGGCTCTTATATATGCTGCACAGATGCCAAGAACATATTCTTGCTCCGCATATAAATCATTTCCATCTACTATAAAGCAAAATGTGTTCTGGTACCTACTTTTTCATTCACATTATGTGCTATTGACAGTATGTTTGTATAACAGTATCATTTGATGTAGGAATTTTGCTGACTTACTTCTGATTGAGCATCAACTATATGTATCATTAGCTTGTGGTTGGCTTTATAAGCTTCTTGCCAGTGCTTTGCATTGTACCTTTTTTACTATCAGGAGTACAATGGCAAATGATACCTTGGTAATTCTAGTCTTTTTTCTGTTTACTTTATTGACAAAACTCATCAAGTTGGTACTGGAAACCAATGTCTTGTTCTTGTTCATTCTTGTTCTGGAGAAAAGTAGATTGCCTTAGCAGAGAGGTGAGTGTGCTTTGCCTGATAATTATATAAAAGTCTTTGATGGCTTTTGTCCTCTATAGTAGCTAAGACTTTTATACAGGTAATAAAAATCTACCTCAAAGTAGCCTAAGGAGGAATGGGAAGCACTGAATTAACTCATGACTGAGAAGGCAGGAAAAGTGCGAAATAATTGAGGGATGTTCTATCCACATTCTTAAAGGACATGGCCATGCCTCTGTGTCTCCCATGCCACCTCTTGGCTCTGCATTTTTCTGTTGGCTTCATTTTCAGGCAGGTTCTTCACATGTGGCAGCTGAAAAGTTGTATGATCCTTGTGATTTGTGACCCCACAGTAATAGAACACTTTCCTAGCACTTGTATAGAAATAAAAATAATAGGGAAGGCTGGACGCAGTGGCTCATGCCTAGAATCCCAGCACTTTGGGAGGTTGAGGCGGACAGATCATAAGGTCAGGAGTTTGAGGCCAGCCTGGCCAATATGGTGAAACCCCATCTCTACTAAAAATACAAAAATTAGTCGGATGTGGTGGCACACACCTGTAATCCCAGCTACTTGGGAGGCTGAGGCAGAAGAATCACTTGAACCTGGGAGGCGGAGGTTGTAGTGAGCCAAGATCATGCCACTGCACTCCAGCCTGGGTGACTTTGTGTCAATCAATCAATCAATCAATCAATCAATCAATAGGGAAGACTCTGGTTGTCCCAGTTTGGAGTACATGTCCATGCTGAAATCAATAACACTGGTTGAGGATAGATTATTTTGATTATCAAGCCTATACAATATGCCCACTCGTGTGGACAGATTTTATTGCTAGAAGTGAAGGAAAGAATATACACATAAAATATTTTTCTTCTATTGCAGACACTACTTAAGAAAGTTTCATCAAAAATAACACCCAAGAGGCAAATAGACTAATGATCCAATAAAATTCAATTTTCAGAGATTCATGCTTTTATTTCTTTTTAGCACATTTTGTTTTACGTAATTGTGCAAAATCAACACATTCACCGATAATTTGAAAAGAAGCTCTTCTCTGTATGTTTAAAAAGTTATTTTGAGTTGAAGCATTTCTGTTACTAATGTTTTCAAACTCTTTTACACTCAACAATTCACTCTTAAGCCTTTGATTTATTTATTTTATGGTGAAGATATAAAATTACATAAGAGAAACCAATAAATTGTAAACAAAAACCCATAGCAATGTAAAATAAAAACATGTTTATGAAGACCAAAGTGCTCCAGGTTAACTGAATATTAGTCAAGGTTAACTGATCAGATAAACTTTATGATTCATGTACCATTTTTAAGAAAGCAATTTTTATGAAAAATATAAACTGTGGAAAAATCATAATTAAATTACAATTTAAATTTATGAAGTATAAATAAACAAAATGTTTAAATACTTTTCTTTGAGAACTACCAAAACACCTCCTGAGGCTTCCATAGATGACCTCAGACCACACTCTGAGAACTGGCTCTTTTGCTTCTCAGAGCATATTCAGAGTCAGCTTTTCCACATGCCTGTGTACCACAACTGCCGAAGGAGCTTTTTAAAAACATGCATTTCCACATCTAGCTTCTAACCGATCAAATCAGACTTTTCTTGGGTGGTGCCTAGGAATCTGTATATTTTAGTCTTTTAATGTAATTCTAATACATCTATGTTGGCACCTGGGAATACGACCAATTTAGGAATCACAACCTAGAGTATCCTCTTTCCAGTCTATTTCCCCACTGTCAAACAACTTACACATGCCCATTCACCCTGTCCATGTACCCCCTCGGTTTTCATCTAAACCTATCACCTGGCTGGGTTTTTACCAAAGGGTGCTATTGGAAGAGCAGGGAAGCAGCTACCAAGATAGGCAACTCATAATCCTTATGGAAGTTTCATCAGCAGCCTGATTACCTGGCAGCTTGTTTCTCCCTTCACTTACTCTGAATCCAAAGAAACTAGGTCTTTCTGCCTCTTCTACATTTCATGAAAAAAGGGAATTCTGGTGCTCAATGGAGATCACTCCATTTTCTGCACATTGATTACCCCAGGAAGACAGGAGGAGTGATGAGGCATGAAATAAAAATGCTCTGGAATATAGGTGGGTATGTTTTCTGTATCCTCCTTTACTCACCTCTGTCATAATTACCTGGATCTCAGAGATATTTATATGTCCTTCTTGCATGGCGGGACCTGGGCAGAGAAATTATTGTGTGCCAGTTTTCAAATATTTGGTCAGTGTGTATGGAGAGGGCAAGATGAAGACTGTATGGTGGTACAGCAGAGAAAGCTCAGCGATGCCCCTAATGTCTTGAGCAATGTAGCTGTGACCTCAACGTTGCACATTCCACTAAGCCAAATAAAAGCTCTGCAATCAGGAGACCTGCCCTACGCAGAAGGTAGTTTGGTATCAGTCCATTGCCACTTGATTATGTTTTTTAAGGGGCAGGCAGGTGCTGTTTTAATGTCCCATACTCTAAGCAGTTTATCAATTTTTTTTTCCCAATGACAAAGAACACTGTCTCTGAGAACAATTGTAATGAGTAGTTTCTGTCTTTCTATATATTTGGTGCTAGTTTATAGCAGGGGTCAGCAAACTAACAGCTGCCAGCCAAATCCAGCCTGCAGCCTGTGAGCTAAGAATAATTTCTTAAAAATCTTTTTACAGATTTGTAAAAATAAAACAAAGATTAATATGTGGCCTGCAATGCCTAAATTATTTACTATCTGACCCTTTACAGGAAAATTTGCTGATCCCTGAGTTAGAGCCCTTTTAGACTGATGTGCCTGGTTACTATCTGGCTGACCCTCTTAATTTAACTCTTCTTGGCTCCACAATGAAGACCAGCTAAGAGTCATTTCTGACCTAGTTCTAATATTTGTCTTCCAGTTTACCAGATCCCAGTGGTGTGCAGATAAACAGTGGTGTGCAGAACCTGCTCTCTGGACATAAAAGTCCTGATTTGTAGCATCTGCCAATTTCTGTTGTGTAAATACTCCCTTCCATGGCTGATTTTAAGCTGCCAAAACTATGCCCCTGAACATGGAATTGGGAATAGATGCATACATTCAGATCTTGCTAGATGATACAAGTCGTCTCCAGCACACCATA
Source organism: Mandrillus leucophaeus (assembly GCF_000951045.1). Classification (NCBI taxonomy): domain Eukaryota; kingdom Metazoa; phylum Chordata; class Mammalia; order Primates; family Cercopithecidae; genus Mandrillus; species Mandrillus leucophaeus. Next base: position 4,491,394 of record NW_012101721.1, read on the forward strand.
GCCTGATCTCAAATGTTTTGAAGTATCTGATATGGTGGAAAGAACGTCATCTGCAACTGGTTAAATACCCCTAAATTCAAACCCAATCTTCACCACTTAATGAACTGCATGATCTTTGATAAGTCATTTAACTTCCGTGAATTTGTTTTACATTTGCAAACCTAAGATAATGCCACATACATTTCAGGCAAAAGAGTTTGGGAACAGTAAGAGCACGTACTGTTGAATACACTACACAGTTCCTGGTACACACCTTCCCACTTCCCCGACCAAGAGGAGGTTTCTCATTCCCTCTTCCCTCATCTTCTCGACAGCTCTCTGTGTAAGCCACGACTGGATGTGAGCCCAGTAAATCTTCCTTCTAGGTCTGTTGGGGGAGAGTGAGGGTTACCAGAAGAGTCTGGGCCCTAGGAAAAGTCTGAGGTCTGAGAGAGTTAGCTAGGGCCTGCTACTAAGCAGGACAAACTTGGAAGAATAAATTAGATAGCATGTCCTGAGGATGTTTGTCAAGGGAGAATGTCCATTTGATTCCATTTTAAGGGCTGAGTTCTGCTGTTATTTTTCTCTGTGTCTACAATGCCAGGCTCAGTTGTGTAGTCTATAGAGGAACTCAATATATAATTGCTGAATGAATGAATGAATAATAAATATATCAGCAATAATTTAATGGAATCATGATCATCCCAGCGATTAGGAAACTGAGCTCTGAACAGCCTGGATTCAAATCCCAACATGAGCCCTTACTATGAGATCTGTATCTTTGGACAAGTTATTTAACTTCTCTGTATTTTGATTTCTTAACTTGTAAAATGAATACTATTAGCAACTACCTCATAGAGTGGAGTTAAAGTACTTAGTAAAATCAGCCTGGCACATTGCAGGTACCCAATAATATAAACTATTATTATCATTATCATCAAAGTCAACATTAGCAACAAACACACATTGATATCTACTATACATTATGCTTTTAGTTTAATCTATTCATCCAATCATTTCAAGGAGAGAAAACATGCAACAACATGAGTACCACTCTAATGTGTCACAATGCCTAATTTTAATAAACCAAATTTATTGCAACTAAATATTTACATTCTTTTGATCTCTTGTGCTCATCAAACCAAAAGAGCAAAGTTTACAATAATTGTGGGATAAAAGCTGACGTTCTCTTACGCTTGAAGCGTCTGAAAAGAAACTCCAGGAGGCTCTCAGGGTTAAACTATGGGACAATTTGAGCACCAAAAAGGAAAGAATGATTGTAAGTGTTTAAAACACATTGAATTATACTTGATGTGTGTATGTTTGAGGCAGAGAGAGGGAGGAGACCTTATTTAGCATCAATGGAGGTAGCTAGTGTAGACATACTGCTATGCTCTGGATGTTGGTGTCCCCCTAAAATTCATATGGTGAAACTGAACCCCCAAAGTAATTGTATTAAGAAGTGGGGCTCGCTCTACTCTCTCCTTGCAAAGAGTTAATCATTTCTGTTTTAGTCCATCGTAAACTTAAGTTTGTACTCCTACTTAATGATTATACTAACATTAGAAGAAATCCACTGAGTCATTGGGAAGGATGAGGAATTTAGATCACTTCCAGCTTCTCTCCTCCACTGTAAGATCTGTTCCTTGTATTATTAGTTTCAGTTCTTCTGGTTTTTTTTTTTTTTTTATTAGTTTCAGTTATATCCTCAAACCTCTACTTCATGTTAGACGTCCTGTAGTCGGTATATCTTTACTGCCAACATGTGAGATAAATAATAGTGCCCCTCCACTACTTCCTCCTTCCTTTTACCTGCCTCCTAATCCAAACCCAGGAAATGACAGAAATAATATGTTTAAAGAACAAATTAATAACCATTCTAGGAAACAAGAGAAAGTAACAACACCAGATGAGAAATATGAGCAATCTGAAAGTCAGAAAACAGTGTTCGTCCTGGGGGATATGAGGAGGCAGCAGCCTAATGTGGCAGAGGATTGGGTGCCACAGGCTCAGGAGGGCAGGGGAGCTGCTTGATTGTGCCTTGGTTTCTCATCACCTTGTCCTTGGTGGATGTTTGCCTGTTCTGTTGTCATTGGGGGCACCTGATATGAATCAGAGGTAATCATTAGAGCCATTGAATGCATATGGGTAGAGAAAGAGTTTATAACAGTCACAGGCTTTGCTTCTCTAGGCCTGATGGACAATCTGCAGAAGCAGCTGTTGCCAGCCTCGTGCGCTCACCTGGACCAGGCACTCAGCCTGCTTCTAAAGGCTGCGGTGATGAGGGTCAGGCCACAGGGTGAGTGTCGTGTGGCTCCTCTGAAGTAGTTTCCTGGTCATGCTCGGGGGCTGGGAGCCTTGAGAGGTGAGTGGGGCCTGAACGGGTATGGTACTTTGGCTAGTGTACAGGGCCCTGAAGACCCTGTCCTGATTCTCCTCCATCAGCCTTTCTTAGACCTGCTGCCTCCTAACATTTGCTTGTTTCCCATTCTCATGCTGTCATGCTTCTTTGAAACCCAGCTCAAGTGCCTGGACGTTCCTCCCTCAGTCTGCAGCTGAATATGGACAGTGTTTGCTGCACTGGCTGGGGCACAGTTGGGGTTGTCTCTGACCTCCACAATGATCAAGTTTCGGTTCTTTTCTTACCTATCAGCAACATTTAATGATTTAATGCAATCTCCTCCTTGAAACCGTTTCACTTGTTTCTAGAGAGGCTGCTTCTATAGTGTTCTGTTTTTAAGAACCCCTTCAGGAAAGTAAAGCCAGAGCAGTGCAAGTAGAATGAATGATTTCTTATGAATATTCTCACCAGTTGGCCTGGAGGGCACTGAGCTGTTGGATCTGAGCAGCACACTCCATAGTAACAGAGGGGCGACTCAGCTAGGGGAAGACCCACTACAGGGGAGAGAGTCTCATCTGAGTCCAGCCCCAGCCTTCTGTATCCCTTGATGTATCTGAAGACCTGCTTCTTTGTAAAGCAAATGTGTCCTCTGAAATTAACAACAGACATTTTGCTGTTTCTGCTGTTCATATGGTTCGGGGTAGCACAGGCCACACGTTCGGGTTCATACCTTAGAAAGCTTCTGGGTCAAAAGCTGCGCTGTCCAATTCAGTAACCACTTGCCATGTGTGGCTGCTAAACACTTGAAATGTTGCTGGTGCAAGTGCAGATGTGCTCTAAGTGTAAAGCGATCACCACATTTCAAAGCAAAAAACACCAGAATATAAAATATCTCATTAATAATCTTTATGTTGATGTGTTGAAATGATTATAGGTTGAATATATTAAGTTAAATAAAAAGTTATCAAAATTAATTTAATTTATTTCCTTATACCTTTAAAATAGATTTACTAGGAAATTTCAAATTACTTGTCTGGGTTACATTTCTATTTTTAATGCATTCAGGTCCAGGCACAGTTGAGCTCATGATTTTGTACTGAGGTCACTCTCAGAGATGGTTTAGGAGGATCTGATAAAGGGCTTCTTATTCTCTAAAGAGCAGATACCCCTTTTTTCCCTTGGGTGATGAGCAGAAGAGACGCCTTGACCCAGGTGAACTTGATGAGATAGATCCCATTGTTAAGTTGGTTACCCTTACTCAAGCACCTGCCTGCAGTCCTAGCCTATAGTAAATCCCCTTCTCCTGCCCCCACATACACCTTTTCCTTTCCCGCAGGAGTTCTCTCATCTTCAACAGGATATTGAGATGACTGAGATGACCCCTCTGAGGACCATCCTGGGGGTTGAGGGTTGTGAGTGTACTGAGGTCTGAGTTCATGTGGGATCATCTGGTTTGGCTTATTCGGGTTTTCTTTCTTCCGTTTTTTTGTTTGTTTGTTTGTTTTGTTTTGTTTTTTGATATTCAAATCAGCCTCTGCTGCTCTTTGCGCCTCAGGGAGCAATACGTGATCCTTTAGAGTGGGACCATAATGGAATGACAAAGAGCATACTTTAGTGATTGAGCAAATCACAAAACCTGTTTCTGCCTGATCATCCATGTTGGTGGGTTTGTAACTATATGGATACAACCTGCTGCTGATTCTTGTCAGGACTCTACTCCATTTCTGGATCCTCTCTGTTAGAGAAAGGGAGCCTGAGCACACCTGCGTTGAGATCCAAGGAGTTAGAGGAGGTGAGGTGAATAAAGGCATGTGGAGGATTAGCTGACAAGAAACAGAGAGAATGGAAAATACAGAGGAAAGAGATGGTGATGATTGTAATAGCTTTGGGGAATTGACTCTGGGTCAGGCACTGTGCCCAGTGTGTTAGTATTTATATTATTTTATCTACTTCTCATAGTAATCCCCAAGGCAGGTAGTAAAATTATCCCATTTTATAGATGAAAAAACTGGAACAGAGAGAGGATAAATAATCTGTCAAAATCATAACAATGGCCAGTGGCAGGAGGAGGATTTGAGCATGGGTCTCAGTCTGGAGCACATGTCTTTAGTTACTGTATTCTACTACCCATAGATAGAAATAGAACAGGGGAATGTAAGTGGAAAAGAAAAAGGCACATCAAAAGGGAAAAACAAATAGAAAAAGAGTAAAACAAACGTGCACTAGAAATGTAAGTTGTGATGTTTGACTTGAAGGAGATGAGTTTAAAAAGAGGAGGCAGTAAAAAGGAAATTGGAAAGAAAATGGAGTCTCAACCTTTTCTTCATACATCTAGAAGATTCTTATTCTCATATTTACCAGAAAATTCCTATTTGATAAGGTTTGACTCTGTGTCCCCACCCAAATCTCATCTCGAACTGTAATCCCCACATGTCGAGGGAGGGACCTTATGGGAAGTGACTGGATCATGGGAGCAGTTTCCCCCATGCTGTTCTCATGATAGTGAGGGGATACTCATGAGATCTAATGGTTTTATAAGCATCTGGCATTTCCCCTGCTCACTCTTTCTTGGCTGCTGCCATGTAATACATGCCTGCTTCCCCTTCCACCATGACAGTAAATATTCTGAGGTCTCCCCAGCCATGTGGAACTGTGAGTCAATTAAACCTCTTTTTTTTTTTTTTTTAAATACCCAGTCTCAGGGAATTTATTTATAGCAATGTGAAAATGAACTAATACACTATTTAATTTTAATTTCCTTATATAGTTAGGGAGCTTGGTTTTTGGTACATGTGTACATGGTAACAAAATGTGGGCAGAGACAAAACGTACCTTTGAAGTTAACTCAAAGCCAGAACCCTAAGATATCCTGGTTTTCTTGCTAAAGATTCTTCACAGATCCCTGAAAGAATGCATAGGCTCAGAGATGCCACTAAAGAGGTCAGCAGTGCTGCATATGAGCATTGTTGTCCTGTACACTGTTTTTGGCTTGGAATGACATTTTCACCAAGTTTAGATAGAATAACAAAACCAAGGCAGTACCTTCTAGAAACATAAATGTGTACAGTTTAACAAAGGATTGTTCTTTGTTGTGAGATTATTTCTAGGTTGGGGTATTGAAGTGCCACTTCTTATAAATGATAGAAGCATCTTCTAGCTTTTAAAATGTCATTTAGCAAACAAAAAAATGAAAGCTCTTTCTCAAAAACAAAATGTTGAGAAAAAAGAGGAACTTGCAGGATTTAAACAGTATGAAACTATGCATATGAAGTTTGAAAACCTTCAAAACATTACTATGTTGTGCATGGTTACATACATACGTGATAAAATTTTAATTTCATACATAATAATGATTAACATCAAAATTCAGGGTAGTGGATGCCTCTGGTAGGGAGCAGGAGAGGAACTGGATTGGAGACGGTAACCAGGGAGCTTATTTTTGTTTGTAAAATTGTATTTCTTAAACTGAGCAGTCAGTGCATGGAAGTTCAATTCATCTTTTCACAAACTATACTGAAAGTTTGCAATACACTGCAAAATTACAAGGAAAGAGTGAAGGAAGGAAGTTAGAAGAGAAGGGGGAGGTAAAGAAGGAGAGAGGAAGGAAAGGATGAAAGGAAGAGAAGGGAGGAAAGATCACATTTTATTAATCCAAGGTGTGGAAAGTAGAGTTAGAAGTGATGTCAAAAACACCAAGATCCATTTTGGGCAGGAAGAAGGAGAAAAACTGAAGGTTAAGTCATAAAGCAAAATTTCCTGAGGAATTCAGAAGGAAAGACCCTCAAGATAAGATTTATATTTGTGTGCAGCTACAAATTCCCCTGAGCATGCTCTAGCTGTATCCCCAAATCTAAGTTACCTTCCTAAAGAGATAAATTTACCTTGGCCTGCCTGGACAGGTGGATTTTCAAATGAAACCACTCTTCTGACTAGCGCAGTGCGTGAGAAAACACTTCTTAGCTTTACAAAGTCTCTGGTGGGGTTGGTGTCACAAAAATGATCCTGGCAACTAGTACAAGCACTGATTCTGAAAATGATGTATGTTTTTCCTTCAAACACAAAAACTGCAGTGTGAATTCTGTGATAGGTAAGCACAGAAGAAGGAAGGACATATGGAATCACAAGCAATGTGGCCGCCTTGGTGCTCTTCACTAATCTTTTGTGTGCCCAGAACTGAACCCTCTCCTATTTTGCTTCAAGTTCTTCCCAGCTGTCATCTCTGTGTACCTCAGAATTTATCAATAATGCCTTCTAGAGAAGAGGAGAATCACAGACTAAGAAACTTTCTGTTTCCTTTTAGAAAGTAAAATGTCAAACTGGTTGGAGAGAATAGCAGCAACAATCATATCCTATCAGTGGAGACCGTTATAGTCTCCATTGGACAGATGAGGAAACTGAAGGCCAAAGAGGATAAGTAAATTTCTCAGGGTCACCTGAAGGGTGAGCCAGTAATCAGAGACTTAATTCCAGATCTGTGCAATTCTTCCACCGGGTTCTAACTGCCACTCCTGCCATCACAGTGACTCACGTTCCAGTGAGGTTCTTATCCCTCACCCCTGAGTGGACTGCAGAAGGGAAATTTCTTTCCTCGTACTCCACAAGAATGAATAAAGACATGGGACTTCAACATATTGACGTTGAGACCATGATATTCACTTCTGTCCTATAATGAGCAATGTAATAGCCAGTAGCCAGTGTGTCCACATCTGTTTTTAAAAATAACATTGTCAGCCTTTATATATTGTTTTTGCCATCTATTTTTCCCACCACTAGACCAGTCCTTTGCAGAGTTTTTAAACCTCCATGGCAATTGGCTACACTAAATGAAGATACTTTTTGCCCTTATTGCCATATTTTAAGTCACTCCAAAGTTTTCTAGTAGCTCAAGCAGGAACTTAATCATCCTCCATTGCACACCAACCCCCCAACACCAAAAGGTTCTGTTGGATTTAATCATCCCCAAATGGATGTCTCAAGTATGCCTCCAAACCAGTCTGTTGACCTCACTATGTCTGCCTCTTCCACGCCTCTCTGCTTTGGTTGACAAGCAATTCTTGCAAAGCTACTTGAGGGAGTATTGCTGTGGCTTCCATGGCTTTTTTTTTTTCCCTCCACTTAACATTGCCTTCAGAAATGATTATTTTTTAATGATAACAAGCCTAATAATCCTTAGGGTGCCAGAATAGTGCTAGGCTTTAGGTAGAGTCTGGGAATTTTTGGAGACCCTGTACTGTGCTTTTTCACTTGAACTCAGGAGCAGCAGCATTTGTATCCATGGTTCATAAAAGTATATTTCCCACACTAACAATAGCTGAAGTCTAGCTCAGCCAGCCAAACTTCCTTCTTGCATGTCATTAAATCATGCAGTTATAGAACTTTAAGTTAAAAAGGACAGAGAAGACATTCTATATTAACGTTGTATATGGTACTAAATTTCTCTTTATATCAGTTGTTTCCTAACATTAGCATGTATCAGAATCACATGAAAGGCTTGTTGACAAGTGTGTCATAAATTTGTTTATATAGTTGCTGCCTTGACATCCATGTTTAGACCTGATAGAAGTTGTTGAAAGCAGTCATACTCCATTGCCTTTGGCCTAGTTAAAGCTTCCTTTCCCTGTGTGGTTGTTTATTATATAGCCGCCTCCTTGCTCATCTCACTGACCCCAAGCCCAACACACTCCATAGCTGCTGACCATGATAAAACCTATGGTTAACACCAGAGTCATATAAATAAGTTTCCCCCTTTCCTGAGTGTTTTTTTTTTTTTTTAACTAGACTGTAGCAGGATGAGCCACAGACAAAATTCCTCAGACACTGGATTAATCAAGGAAGAGGTTTATTCGGCCAGGAGCATTGGCAGACTTGCATCTTAAGAGCCGAGCTCCCTGAAAAAGAAATTCTTGGCCTTTTTAAAGGCTTACAACTTTAAGGGGTCCACATGAAAGGGTAGTGATAAATCAAGCAAGTGTGGGGAACATGACTGGGGGCTACATGCATCAGCTAACAGAACAGAAAGTTTTGCAATGCTTTATCATACAATATCTGGAATTTACAGATAACACAAGTAGCTTAGGTCAGGGGTTGATGTTATTGTTGTCATTATTATTTAACTCCTAGGGCTGGGTGGTGGTACCAAGGTTGTCTGGCTATTTATCTTACTTTTGTTCTTTCTAACTTCCTGCTTTCTCTCTTTTCTTCTGTCTTGTGAACTAGGCAAGGTGGGGGGAGGAGGGCAGCAGGAGTAGAAATAGTTTCCTTCCTTAAGACGATCCATAGCCCCCTCAGGAAAGCATAAATGATAATGCCTATGGATCTTAATAATGGCATAGCCCCACAGGTTCTCTCTCACCCTTTCTCTCTCACTCCCCACCTCTGGTTGAGATCCTTGATATCTATAGCCTTCTTGTCAGTCTCTCATCAACACTCCTAATCTCTCTCGGTCCTCTGAATAATAAAGTTTGCTTGATAGAGCTCAAACTGCAAATTCATGGGAAGGAGATCAAATCTCAGTTCAATGCTCTTCGGTTTCATGCATTTTGGTTTCATATCCTCATTGTGTCTCCCCTGACACAGACAACTGAACCTAACTTTCTTCCCCAGTTAGATTCTCCTAGAGAGTGGCTATCTTGGCGTATGGCCCATCTGGACAGAGAGATTTCAAGACAAAATTAGAAAACCATAACAGTAAAAATCACAATAAAGTATTTCTTGCAATGTGAATGCACTGACAAAAATTCTTTTAACTTATTTTATCAGAAACTGCTATATTTTATCTCATTCTTGAAATTTATTTTGTTGGATATAGAATTCTGTGTTGACAGTTATTTTGCTTAAGGACTTGAAAGATACTGTTCTTCTGTTTTCTGGCCTCCATTATTCCAAAAAGAAGTCAGCTGCCATTTAAATCATGCTCCTCTTTTATGTTCTATGCCAGTCTTTCCTGGCTGCTTTCAAGATATTCTGTTTATCTTTAGTTTTCAGTAGTTTGACTATAATGTGCTTAGGAAATTTTCTTCAAATTTATCCTGCTTGGGGTTCTATGAAGTTCTTGAATTTATAAATTTGTGTCTCTCCTTCCTGTGTTGCCCAGGCTGGTCTCAAACTCCTGGTCTCGTATAATCTTCCCACCTCAGCCTCTGAAAGCATTGGCATTACAGGAATGAGCCACTGCACCCAGCCTAATATCCTTACTAAGTGCTCAGTCTGTCACATCTTTATTGTTGTGTCTCAAATATACTTTCTTATTTTTTGTATAATGGACAGGCTGAGAATTTCAAAATCTTTAATTTTGGCTCCTTTTTGCTTGCTTAACTTTCATGTTCAATTAATTTATTTCCCCTTGTATTTTCCTATAAGATGTCAGGAGGAACAAAGCCACTCTTTCGACACTTTGCTTAGGAATCTGTTTAGCTAAATATCTGATTTCATTGCTCAGAGGTTCTATCTCTCATAAAACACTAGAACTCAAACACCGTTTATCCAAGTTCTTTGCCACTTTATAACAAGAAGTGCCTTTTTTCCCATTTCCAATAACATGTTCCTCATTTCCATCTGAGATATAATCCGAATGGTCTTTACCATCCATATTTCTACCAATATTCTGGTCGTTGTATTGTCTAAGAAGACAGAAGCTTTCTCTACAGCTCTCCTCTTTTCTTTCTGAGATCTCACCAGAATTGCCTTCAAATGGCCATTCATGATAATCTAGGCTTTTTCTAGCATATACATAAAAACTCTTTCAGCCTCCACTCATTACTCAGTTCCAAAGCCACATCCACATTTTTAGATGTTTGTTACAGCAACACCTTCACTTCTTGGTACCAATTTTTGTCTTAATTTGGACTTCTGTAACAAAACACTATATACTGGGTGGCTTATAAACAACAAATCTATCTGTCACTGCTTTGGTGGCTAGAAGTCTGAGATCAGGGGGTCAGCATGGTCAGGTTTTGGTGAAGCCCTCTTCTGCATTACAGATTGCTGAACTCTCATTTTTCATGAGTAAGAAAAAGCAAAAGTCTCTGGGGTTCATTCTATAAAAAAGAGCATTAATTCCATTCGTGAGGGCTCTGTCCTCATGATCTGATCATGTCTCAAAAGCTTCACTTCCTAATATCACCACATTGGGGATTAGGATTTCAAGATATGAAGATGGGGGCAACACAAATATTCAGTCTACAACAATAACCTTTGAAGTTACTTTTATTTTATATTTTTAATGAAAACAATATAGGAACATAGATTAATGGCATGTTAATCTGACACAACTTATAATAAAAATTGGCAATCCCCTACATCCTTCTTCTCCTTACTCAAGTTTTGCTTTTAGATATACTTATTAGCTGTTTTGATATTTCTATTTCACAAATTATTTACTGGCTTACTATTTAGGAAGATAAGTGATTATTTCTCTTACTCTATCCCCCACCCATGTATACATACACACACACACACACACACACTCACACATCTTTCCCCTTCTCTTCCATTTGGAAGATCACAATTTTGGTCAATTATAGGGTTTTACATTAACAAATTACCACAAATTAATGGCTCAGTTAACACAAATTTATTATTTTATAGTTTTAGGTCAAAAGTAAAAATTAGTCCATAGGGATAAAGTCAAGGTGTTAGCAAGGCTGGTTCCTTCTGGAGACTGTAGGGGAGAATCTGTTTCCTTTGACTTCTAAATGTCTTCTGTTTTCCTTGGCTGTGGCCCTGTCTTCTATGTTCAGTCAGCAATGTAACATCCTCAAATCTCTCTCTGATTATTTGGCTTCTGTTTTAATTGCACACCTCTCACTATAAGCCTTCTGCCTCTCTCTTTTAGAAGAGCCCTTGAAATTACATCAGCCGCAACTGGATAATCAAGAATAGTTTCTCATTTCAAGATTCTTAGTTATATCTGCAAATCCCCTTTGCTACAAAGGGTAGCATATTTACAGATTCTGGGGATTAGGGCATGGACATCTTTGGAGGAAGAGGAGCATCATTCTGCCTTCCACACTAGGATCATATAAATGTTTCTCACAGATGAATCACATGGTATACTATGATTTGTTTTTCATTTCTAATACCATTTTCGTTGGTGTTAATAGTTAACTTTCGTTGTTTGCTTAATTTTTTATGTACTTGCACAAATTCTTCTAACCATGAAACTCTTCTTAATATGACAAAACACATCAGTTAAACTGTTAGTCCATTTTCTTTCTGGAGAATTCTCTCCTAAAACCCTTTGTCCTCCTGCTTCTGTTTGGTGCAATTGTTCTTTAAACCAGAGGCCAACGGATATTCTGTAAAGGACAAGATATTAAATACTTCAGGCTTTATGGGACAGGTAGTCTCTGTCTCAACTACTCAACTCCGCCTTTGTATACAAAAACAGACACGGACAATATGTAAATAAATAGGCAGGTTATATTCCAATAAAACTTTACTCACAAAAGCCAGTAAATTGAGGAAGATAGTTGGAAAGAGACATACATAGATCAATGAGATACAATAAAAAACCCAGAAATAGGTTTACACAAATATGCCCAACTAATTTATTTTTTAATTTTTTATAATCTTAAAATATTTTCATTTTTTTAGATTCAGGGGGTACATGTACAGATTTGTTACATGGGTATACTAAGTGATGCTCAGGTTTGGGGTATGATTTATCCCATCACCCAGAGTGAGCATGGTACCCAATAATTTTTCAACCCTTACCCCCTCCCTTCCTCCCTATTCTAGTAGTCCCCACTATTGTTGCCATTTTTATGTCCATGAGTACCCAAAGTTTAGCTCCCACTTATAAGTGAGAACATGTGGTATTTGGTTTTCTGTTCTTATGTTCAGTTGCTTAGGGTAATGGCCTCCAGTTACATTCATGTTGCTGCAAAGGACATGATTTCATTCTTTTTTATGGTTGCATAGTATTCCATAGTGTATATGTACCACATTTTCTTTGTCCAATCTATCATTGATGGGTTGACTCCATGTCTTTGCTATTGGGAATAGTACTGTGATGAACATACAAGTGCATGTGTCTTTTTGGTAGCATAATTTATTTTCTTTCAGATATATACCCAGTAATGGCATTGCTGGGTCAAATGGTAGTTCTGTTTTAAGTTCTTTGAGAAATCTCCAAACTGCTTTCCACAGTGGCTAAACTAATTTACAATCCCACCAACAGTGTATAAACATTCCATTTTCTCCACAGCCTTTCTAGCATCAGTTGCTTTTTGACTTTTAATAATAGTCACTCTGACTGGTGTGAGATGCTATCTCACTGTGGTTTTGATTCGCACTTCCTTATTAGTGATGTTGAGCATTTTTTTATGTTTGTTGGCCATGCATATGTCGTCTTTACAGAAGTGTATGTTCATGTTTTTTATCAGCTTTTAATGAGGTTTTATGTATATTTGCTTGTTAAATTGTTTAAGTTTCCAACAAATTCTCAATATTGGATCTTTGTCAGATTATAGTGCAAAATATTTTCTGCCATTCTGTAGGTTATCTGTGTACTCTGTTGATAGTTTCTTTTGCTGTGCAGAAGCTATTTAGTTTAACTAGGTCCCACTTGTCAGTTTTTATTTTTGTTGCAATTGCTTTTGAGGACTTAGTCAAAAATTCTTTCCCAAGGTCAATATCTAGAATGGTGCTTCGTAGGTTTTCTTCTAGGATTCTTATAGTTTGAGGTGTTACATTTAAGTCCTTAATCCATGTTGATTTAATTCTTGTACATGGTGAAAGGTATGGGTCCAGCTTCATTCTTCTGCATGTGGCTAGCCAGTTATCCCAGCACCACTTATTAAATACGGAGTTTTTTTTCCCTGTTCCTTTTTTTGTTGACTTTGTCAAAGATCACATGACTGTAGGAGTATGCCTTTATTTCTGGGTTCTGTATTCTATTCTGTTGGCTTATGTGTTTATTTTTGTACCAGTACCATGTTGTTTTGGTTACTGTAGCTTATATGATAGTTAGAAGTCGAGTAATGTGATGCTCTGGCTTTGTTCTTTTTCTTTAGGATTGCTTTGGCTATTTGGGCTCTTCCTTGGTTCCCTACAAAATTTAGAATCGTTTTTTCTAATTCTGTGAGAAATGATGTTGGTACCTTGATAGGAATAGCATTGAATATGTAGATTGCTTTGGGCAGTACGGTCACTTTAACAATATTGATTCTTCCAATCTGTGAGCATGGACTGTTTTTCTATTTGTTTGTGTCATCTATGATTTCTTTCATTAGTGTTTTGTAGTTCTTCTTGTAGAGGTCTTTCACTTCCTTTGTTAGATGTATTCCTAGGTATTTCATTTTTTTGGCTATTATAAATAGAATTGCGTTCTTGATTTGGCCCTCAGCTTGAATGTTATTGGTGTATAGAAACGTTACTGATTTTTGTACATTGATTTTGTATCCTGAAACTTTACCGAAGTCATTTATCAGTTTCGAGAGCCGTCTTGCAGAGTCTCTGGTGATTTCTAGGTATAGAATTATGTTATCAGCAAAGAGAGAGAGGTTGACTTCCTATTTTCCTATTTGGATAATTTTTATTTATTTCTCTTGCCTAGTTGCTCTGGCTAGGACTTCCAGTACCATGTTGATAAGAGTGGTGAGAGTGGGCATCCTTGCCTTGTTCCAGTTCTTAAGAAGAATGTTTCCGTCAGCTTTTGCCTGTTTAGTATGTTGTTAGCTGTGGGTTTGTCATAGATGGCTCTTACTATTTTGAGGTATGTTTCTTCAAATCCTAGTTTGATGAGTGCTTTTATCATGAACGCATATTGGATTTTATCAAAAGCTTTTTCTGCATCTATTGAGATAAACATAAGGTTTTTGTTTTAAATTCTGTCCAACACACCTATCAGAATATTTAAAATTAGAAAAATAGAAATAACACCAAATGCTGGTGAGGATGTAAAGAAATTGGATTACTTATACATTGCTAATGGAAATATAAAAAGGTACGCTCTGGAAAACAGTTTGGCAGTTTCTTAGGAGACAAAACATGCAGTTAACCATATGAACTAGCAACTGTATGCTTGGGCAATTATCTCAGAAAAATGAAAACTTATGTTTATACAAACACCTACATGAAAGTTTTCATGCAGCTTTATTGGTAATAACCCAAACTGGAAATAATGTAGATGTTCTTAAGTGGATAAAGAGTTAAACACATCATGGTACATCCATACTATGGAATAATACTCAACAATAAAAAGGAAAAAGCTGCTGATACACAGGACTTGAATAAATCTCAAGAGGATGATGTTGATTTTTAAAAAGCCTATCCTAAAAGTTTACATACAATGTTGTTTAATTGATATAGCACTCATGAGATGACAAAATTATTGAAATGGAAAACAGACAAGTGATTGTGGTGGTAGATATATAAATCAGTACATATACATATACAATTTTATAGAACTAAATACACATGCACACACACATACACATAAGTACAAATAAAACTAAGATTGGATTATGTCAATGTCAGTATTCTAGTTGTAAAAGTGTACTATAGTTTTATATTATGTTACCATTGGGGGAAACTGGGTAAAGAATACACAGGATCTTTGTATCTTTATCACAACTGCATGTGAATCTTGGTGTAATCTGCTAACCCACTCTAAACCAACTGCATAACTCTCATCTTGGGGTTTCTGTGTCCTTCTGAAATGCCTGTTAATTGGATAATGAGTCTCCTGGATTGATCCTCCAATGTTCTTATATTTTTATTTTTCAGAACTCATTTTCTTTTTAGAATAAACTTTATTTAGGTGTGATTTACACACAATAAAATGCATTAAATTAATGTATATTATTAAATACATTTTGGCAAATATATATAATCGTAATATAGGACAATTCCCATCATCCCTAAAATGTTCCCTTATCTCCTTTGTAGTCAGTTCTCTCCCTTGCAACAAATAATCTGCTTTCTGACACTATAGTTTTTTTCTTTCCAATAATTTTGTTAAAATGTAATTGTATTTCTGAAGGGCCTTCTATTACCTTCAGAGCTCCCTGTGAGATCTGCTGAGGCCACTTTTGCAACTGCATTTCTGTTCAACTTCTCTCTCTGCTTAGTCCTGCTTCCCTTGCCTTCTCACAAGTGCCCCTAAGAGCAATCTCCAGAAAACATACTACTTGAACATCTCAGATTCTGAATTTGCTGCCTTGGAAACCCAACCTGTGACACTGGTTTTTGACAATTTTATTTTTAGGTACCTAGGCATGGTATCTTTATTTATCTTGATAGTGTTCACTGTGCCTATTCAATCTGAAAAGACTTGTCATTGTTCAGTCCTTGGACTTAAAATTTTTTTTTTAATTCTCTATTTCCTTTAAATTTTTCTTTAAAAATTCTCTGTTTTCTCCTATTGAATGGATTTCAAAATATCTGCATTAATTTTCCCTTTCCATTAATTCTCCTTTCATACTCTCTAATTATACCTTTGCACTGCATTCTGAGAGAAGTCCTCAGCTAGGTCTTCAAATTCATTCATTCACTCTTCCAGTGATTCAAATTGATGGACTATCTGGCCCATCAATTGGGTCTCTATAGCAGTTGCATAACCTGCTTTCTTAGTTCTTCATTTATAACCTGTTCTTATTTAATTCACATGATATTCTGTCGTAACACTCTGAGGCTATTACTTTGATTTATTTTAATTAATTGTTCAGTTTGCTCTTTTAACTAGTTTTTTAGTATTCTGTTTGTTGAATTAGTGCTGTTTTTTATAATGAATTTCCACAATATTGGGTGTTTCTTGCTTGTGCATTCATTTTTATATAAGACTCTCCTTATTCTATTTTTAGTGGATGTGGTTTCCTTTGGGGAAACAATCCTGCTTCAGGTGATTTGGGGTCCTGAAACCATAAATCTGCTTCAAGGAGGTATAGCTATTTTGGAGGCTATGGGTTTCCTTCTTCTTGGGTGCTGTAAGTTATCTAATACATTACCCTTCCTTGCTTCCCCCAATACCTATATTCATAATTTTAGCCTGAAGATTGATGTTCTGCTGGCTACTTCTTGATACAAATGAACATGGGGTCAACCCATGTGGACAGTTAAAATATATTTCTTTAACCACTCACCTAGATGTTTTGCCAGGGGTCTTTTTAACCCCCTATATCCTTACCTTTAATTTTTAAGCACCTCCAGAGCCATGGCACCTTTCCTAACAGTCCTCTCACGTGCTTTAGACAGTGGTTTCTTCTGTTAACCCAGTCCCATGTTATGTTTCTTTCATGGACCTCTTCATGATCACTAGTGTGCCCTTTTGCTTTCCAGGTCTTTTATGAAATAATTCCTTAAACAATATCTTTTCTAAGGGGTTGAGTCAGTAAATGTCAGCAGGAATTTGAGTCAGCAGGAATTTGTATTCAGTTCATTCTCCAACTCTTAAAAAAAGTATTTGGGATAGTTTAAATACCACCAGAATTATTATTTTAAGTTTCAATAGAACTTATCTTTTAGAAAATCCTCTGGGCTTGAGTTAGGTGTAAATTTTGACTACTGATAGCATTTCTTCCATAAAATATAGTCTTTCTAGGTTTTCTATATCTTGGTAATTTTGATCAGTTGTATTTTGCTTAAAAAAAATCCATTCCTTTTATTTAGATACTTTAATCTGATATAAATTTGGCATAGTAAATTCTTATAATTTAAAAGCTCTACTATTTTCTATATGTCTTAGAAAATATATTTTACAAATACTTTGTGTGTGTGTGTGTGTGTAACGAACAACTTTTAGGGGAAAGATTATTATTATTATTTTCTCTACAGTGTGTGAGCACAGTGCTTTTTATAATACTGGTTTACTTTTCTTTGTAATCCCTTTGAAAGTATTCATTGTACTGCTGTTGGTTACGGTTCAGAGAACCAAGACTTTTTGCCTATACCAGGTGTATGGCTAATAATTTGCTTTATTATACACCGTTTATCTTGAAAGCTATGGCTATCAACAGAAAGTAATGAAAATTAGCATGACTTCTAATTTACTTAGCTTCACAATGATATATCTCCTGGATATGTTATTTGCATTGTTGTGAATTAGCAGGTTTGGTAATCTTGGTAGACTCTCCAGCTTCTCTTAGATACATGCTCAAGGAAAAATAAGCACATGTCCCCAGGTAACTCCATGGCCATTTCCGTGAGTATAGTAGGGAGATATTAATAACCCTTGGACATCTCTTATTCCTGTGGTGTTTGGGATTTTTCTTAGCATTTCTAAAAGCAGGGAGTAGTTTTCTTTTCTCAGCATGTTCAAAATAATCTACAAAAGCACTTCAAATCAACCTGTAATTCTGAGTATAAAGCTTTCTCTCTTTTTCTCTGTTGTTGAGACCTTTCAAAATCCACTTCTCATTAGTGGTTTCCTTCTACCACTGTATTTTTACAGAATAATCTCTTATATCTTATCTAAGAATTTTTCTCCCTCTCCAATAAACCAGGTTGAGAGCTCAAATCTAGAAGTCACTAGCTATGAGAATGTGGCAAGTCACTTAACCTCTCTGAGTATAGTTGTCTCAATTGCAAAACAGGGGAGTTAAGATTGTATCCATGTCATAAGATCGTTATGAAGATAAAACAAGATAAGGAATGTATGTTGTTTAGCTTAGTATATAGGAATCAATAAATATTAGTTGGTATTGTCAGATATCATAATCATCGTCATCATTCACGTGTGCTAACTGCTTTTCCTCAACTTCATGTAAGAAACTTCTAGCTTAACCTTGCAGGAACTATTTGGGGTGATCATCTATAATAGGAAAGTAGCTATGGCACCCTATCCAACAGGTCTTTGTTACAAATATCTGTCTCCGTCTACTAGATCTGTAGCCGAGCGTTCCTACATGGGCACCATCTGTGCCTGTCTGTGGTGTTCCTGAAAGCACACTTCTAAAGCCTGTTCATTCTCTCCTCTCTCTCTGGAAGCGATAACCTGCCAACCTCTGAGTGCTGGCAATTTGCGAGGTATTGATTTACCTGACTCTTGCACTCCCTCCTAGAACACACACACACATTGTAAAACTTGTTTCTTCCTTGATACAATTGGATTTCTCTTATTTTCTATGTTCTGACAATAGTCCAATTTCGATCTTTGCCCTAGAATTTTAGTGCTGTGTTTTCCTTTTAAACCAGTTCTTTCAGCACTGATATCAGCTAATGCCCCCAACTCATCTCTACCGATATCAGTAATACCCCAATCCCACTTCTACTGACCTCAGCTAATACCCAAACCTATCTTCACCAATATCAGCTAATGCCTCAAATCCCTTTCCACAGAGATTGGGGTAGAGATGGGTTTGGGGCATTAGCCGATGTCAGTGCTGAAAGAATGGGTTTAAAAAAGAAACAGAGCAATCAATTTTTGCAGCAAAGATTAAAATTATAACAATAAAGTATAAAAATGAATTTAAAATATTTAGTTATAAATATAATAAGCAACATTTCTTGAGTACTTACAGTGTGCCAGTCACTCAGCAAGAACATTCCTTAGGCTATAACATGTCTTCCTGCCAAACAATTGTAGAGGTAGTTTGTGCTATTATCCTCATTTTGTGGATGAGAAAACAGACACTTGGATTGAATCACCGACTCATGGTCACAGACATCTATTGAGCAGTGAACCGGGACACAAGTCTAGGGTTTGAGGGGGTTCTCCCCTTGAATCTAAACCAACTGAGAGAAACAAAATAGTCAGAAGGTTCAGGATCAAAAGACTGGCTCTTTTGCTGACTTAAGTTAGAATGAAGAGGCCAGGCGCAGTGGCTCACACCTGTAATCCCAGCACTTTGGGAGGCCGAGGCGGGCGGATCCCCTGATCTCAGGAGTTTGACACCACTTTGGGCAACATGGTGAAACCCCATCTCTACTAAAAAATTAAAGTGTTTCATAAAGGTGTGAAGTGAGCCCTCAGCCTGCAGTGATGCTGCCACACCAGCAGATGGCACTGAATAGCTTCTCAGGTGCCGCAGGAAAACCATTTACCAATGGTGGTTGCAACCTCTTAATTAGCTTGGACTGAGGAATTCATATTAGAATTTGTTTTATTCATTATTTGTACTGCTTATTGCCATTATTTTTCTTCCTTCCTTCCTTCCTTTCCTTTCCTTTCCTTTCTTCCTTCCTTTTTCCCTCCCTCCTTTCCTCCCTTCCTCCCTCCCTTGTTCTTTTCTTCCTGCCTTCCTCCTTCCCTTCCTCCTTCTTCAGTAAAATTGACTAATAAAATTTGTGTATATTTAAGGTATACAATGCAATGTTTTAATATATGTACACATTGTGAAATGATTACCCCAATCAAGCTAATTAACACAACCATTACCTCACATAGGTACCATTGTGTGTATGTGTGTGTGGTGAGAATACTTAAGATTTACTCTATTAGCAAATTTAGTATTTAATAAAATTATTATTAACTGTAATCACAATCCTGTATATTAGGTCTCCAGAACTGACTCATCTCAAAACTGGAGGTTTGTACCCTTTGACCAGCAGCTCCTTATTTCCTCTACTCCTTGACCACTGGTAGGTAACCATTCTTTTACTCTCTGATTCTATTATATTCTGTTTTTTAAGATTCCATATATGAGTGAGATCATTCAGTATTTGTCTCTTTGTGTCTGGATTATTTCACTTAGCCTAATGTTCTTCAGATTCATTCACGTTGTTGCAAATGACAGGATTTTTTTCTTTTGTTAAGGCTGAATAATATTCCATTATATATACAGCAGTCCTCTTTTATCCATGGGGATGTGTTCCAAGATCCCCAGTGGATGTCAGAAAACCACAGATAGTACCAAACCCTATCTATATATATATACAGTATGGTTTTTTCCTATACATAATTACCTATGATAAAGTTTAATATATAAATTAGACCCTGTAAGAAATTGAGAAGAATAAGAAAAAAATAGAACAATTATAACAATAGACTGTAATTAAAGTTAGGTATATGTGGTCTTTCTCTCTCTATATATATAAATATCTTATTGTACTTTACTCATATATTTTTAGAGCATGGATGACTAGGGGTAACTGAAACCCTAGAAAGTAAAGCTGTGAATTAGAGGGGGTAAGCAGAGACTATAGTGTATGTATCACATTTTCTTTATATAACCTTCCATTGGCAGACACGTAGGTTGTTTCTGTATCTTGGTTATTGTGAATAATATGATGAACAGGAAAGTGCATGTTCTTTGACATGCAAGTGCAAGTTCTTCGACATACTGTTTTCATTTCCTCTGTATATATACTCAGAAGTGGGATTGTTGGGTCATATTGTATTTCTATTTTTAATTTTTTGATCACTCTCTATACTTTTTTTTAAAAAAATAATGACTATACCAATTTACCTTCCCACTAACAATGTATAAGGGTTTCCATTTTTCCATGTGTAATTAAAAAGAATGTGCATTCTGCTGCTGTTGAATCAAATGTTTTGCATATCCTGTTAGGTCCATTTGATCTAAAGAGTAGTTCAAGTGTTCTATTTCCTTATCAATTTTCTGTCTGGATGAGCTATCCGTTGTCAATAGTAAGGTATTCAGTTCCACTGCTATAATTATATTGCTGTCTAGTTCTCCCTTCAGAACTCATAATATTTGCTTGATATATTTAGCCTTTCTGATATTGGGTGCATATATATTTAGAATTGTAATATCCTTTTGCTGGATGACTCCTTAAGCATCAAATAATGATGCTGTCTCTTGTGATAGTTTTTAACTTAAAGTCTATTTTGTCTCATATAAATATATCTATTCCTTGTTTATTCCTTCATTTCTTGAAGAAGAAATGAACTTCTTCAGCTTTTGTTTGTCTGGGAAAGTCTTTATCTCTTCCTCATTTCTGTAGGACAGATTTTTTGAGTACAGTATTATGGGTTGGCAGGTTTTTTATTTTTTCTTTCAACACTTTAAATATGTCATCCTACTGTCTCCTGGCTTGCATGGTTTCTGCTGATGTATCTGCTGATATAGTTATGGGGAATTCTCATGTATTTGATGAGCTTCTCTTCTCTTGTTGCTTTCAAAATACTCTGTCTTTGATTTTTGACAGTTTGATTACAATGTATCCTTGTGAAGTCTTCTTTGGGTTGAAACTATTTGAAGACTTCAAGCTTCCTATACCTGTATGTCCATATCCTCTCCAGATTTGTGGAGTTTTCAGTCATTGTTACCTTAAATTAGCTTTCTTCTCCTTTTTCTCTTCTTTTGCTTAGAGTACTGTAATGCTAATGTGAGCTCTCTTGGTGGTGTCCTATAAATCCCATAGGCTTTCTTCACTCCTTTTTATTTTTTTTTCTCCTGTAACTGGACCATTTCAAATGATTTGTCTTCAAATTCACAGATTCTTTCTTTTGCTTGACCAGGTCTACCATTGACTCTCTCTATTGCATTTTTCCATTTCATTCATTATATTCTTCAGCCCCCGGATTTCTATTTGGTTCTTTCTATGATTTCTAAGTCTGTCAAACTTCTTGTTTTGCTCACGTGTTGTGTTCCTAAATTTGGTGAGTTGTCTGTGTTCTCTTGTAGTTCACCGAGATGTCTTGAAACAATTTTTCATTCTTTGTTAGGCAATTAATAGATCATGATTTCTTTGGGGTCACTTACTAGAATATTTTAGGGTTCCATTGATGATGTCCTATTTTCGTGAATTTTTGTGTACCCTGAAGTCCAGTGTTGCTGTCTTCACTTTTGCAGAAGCAGTCACTTCCTACAGTCTTTACTGACTGGCTTTGGAAAAGAAAGACCTTTGACAATCAGCCCAACTATAGATTTTCAGACTCTCTCAGATTTTTTTCTATGGACATGCCCACTTCCTACCTCTTGTTCCCTCTTGCTGGGAATTCTAAGATTGTATGCCTTCTCTCAATCCTGCAAAGCCAGGCTGGGTGATGAAAGCCTCCCATTTGTTTTCTCTAGGATGGCGCTCTGAAACGGTGAAGTTTGTGTACCTTCTCACAGCACTTGTTGTCCATGAGGTTGTGCAGGAAGTCAGCATTTGGAGAGGGACTCAGTGCATTTGTAGTGCTCCTGGGCCAGTTGTTGTTGTTCTGCAGGTAAAGCCTGGCCCCAAGCAGCTCACGGATAGGCTTCCTGATGGAGTCCATGGAGTGGTTAGTAAGGTCTGTGGCCTTTCTTCCTTGCTCCCAGCTTCTCCCAAGCAGTCAGCCACACAGATCACATTAGTATTCTGGGTGAAATGAGAAAGAAGTGGGCCTCTTGGGAGCCATCCCACAAGGCTGGGAAAGCTGAGTGCTCACTCATATCACTCTCACTTTCCAACTTGGGAGAAATTATGGGCCAACAGGGTCTCTTAACTGTGCTTCCTTGAAGGGGTGACACGGGTAAAGTGAAATTTTTCTTACTTTCTTCAATGTGTTTATTCTTGGATTTTTTTTTTTTTGCCCTAACACTGTACTAGAACTTCTTTACTGGACTCTCAAACTTCCATGATGGTATTTTTGTTTATGGGTATTGGTCAAAATGGATGTTTCTGTAGGCAGATGATAGCAGAAATCTCTTATTCTGCTATTTTGCTAATGTCACTCTGCAGTGAATTCTTGAATGTAACCATCCTCCCAGTTGGTCCCAAGCATGGCTCTGGGGTAGTGAGAGTTATCTCTGATGTTTATGTGGGTTTGACCAATTCCAGCAGGCTTCTTTTGTTGAGTCAAGTAAGTCAGCTCACTTTGAACCCAATGTGGCTGCTTTTATTTGGGGTTGTTAAGACTGAGTTTTGGCACCTTTTGAGGCATGCAAATGGGTTATCTGTTTTGTCTTAGGGATAGCCCTGGTTTTGCAATAAATATTCAGGCAACTTAAAAATATTTTAAGCAACAGGCTTCATTTTCTACTATTTAACCAAACTGTCTGTTAAATTTTGGCAACTTATATTAATAGAATGAAAAGATTCAATATTGAGTTCAGGGAATTACCAGGCAAGGATTGATGTTTTTGCACCAGAGACATTAACTTAGCAAAGTAATTGTACACCAAGGCCTCAATTCAGCTTTGTAAGTTCTCAGTAAATTATGCATGTTGTGTTGCATGTAATCTTAGCTCTGTGTCTCAGTTTATTTAAATGTAAAATGAAAATTATGATAGTACTTATTAATATTGGTTTTTATAATGTGACACATAAGCATGAGCAAAGTAGTATCAAGCAAACTGGAGAGGTAAGGAAATGGTTAGAATAGAATAGGATTTTAAAATAAATTTACTTGAGAAAAATGCTTAAAATCTATTTATTTTATATACGACTTTAGAATTTACAAAACTTTCATTTATTTTTTGAGTTTAATAATGTAGATACTATTATCTACTTTTTATAGATGGGAAAACTCAGGCTTATATGTATTGTGTGTCCTGGTTAAGGTGGAACAGTCAATAAATAGCAGAAGTGGGAAGAGATTCCAGTCCTTTTCCACCTTATCTATTTTCCACTCCTTTCTATTCTGTTTTATGGTTAGATGTTTTAAATAATCTTTCTTTAGTGAGTGTATATATATTATGTATGTGTGTATGTGTGTGTGTGTATAGATATATGTGTATATATATACATGTGTGTATATACAAGTATATATGTGTGTACATGTGTGTATATATACACACACATATATTTACACATGTACATATATATAAGTGTATATTTATATATGCATGTATATGTGTATTTTTTACCAAAGCTAGGAAAAGGTGTGTTTCTCTATTCTTCCTTTTGTGTCTATGGATTCTGCTCTCTCATTGCTCTTGGGGTCCTTTGTTAACCCAGCTCAATCCCGTATACACGAGCTGATTTACTCAAGAAAGTAGGATGGCTTTCCTTATTAAATTCTTCCTGGTGTGAATGTGGTCTTTGGTATTCACTTTCTTCTCAATTTCAGATATCAGAGACTTTTTCTTCACTGTGGCTTTTGTACCAATTAGAGATACACCAAAGTTTGGCTTCATCCTGAGAATTTGGCCACAACATCTGTTACTCAGGTGTGAATTTTTCAGTCTTAGCCTTTGAAGGTCAGAGTGGCATAGAGACATCCTTAAACATAACCTCTGACACCTTTGAACTTGTAGTCAATAACATCATCCTGTGGTGTACTGTAATATCTAACCAGTTTAACAACATAAGGAATACAAATATGACATGCTATTCAGATTTATTGTTGATACTTTTAAAAACAAGTGAGCATTCTGGATGTTACTTAGAGTGAAAAATCTCTTTATGTATTTTATATATGAAAATTCTTGACTGGGCACGGAGGCTCATGCCTTTCATTCCAGCACTTTGGGAGGCAGCAGCAGGTGGGTTACTTGAGCTCAGAAGTTTGAGACCAGCCTGGGCAGCATGGTGAAATCCAGTCTCTACAAAAAATACAAAAATTAGCCAGGCGTAGTGGCATGCACCCATGATCCCTGCTACTCAGGAGCCTGAGCTGGGAAGATCGCTTGAGCCCAGGAGGTTGAGGCTGCAGTGTTTGTACCACTGCAGTCCAGCTTGGGTGACAAAGCGAGATCCTGTCTCAGAAAAAAAGAAAGAAAAACAATTCTCACAATATTAAAAGCACGAAGGCATATTTATCATTACAATTATAAAACAGAACAATTACTATGGAAGCTGTTCATTTTGTGTATAAAATAATTTAGAATTTTAAAATAGTTAATAAGAATATAAATTAGCAGTTAATAAAAAAATTAAGAGAAACTGTGTTAGCTGGATAACTTCAGGAAGTTATTCTTTCTCAGCAAATAAATATTCATGAGAATTTCAAAAATGCAAAGCAGAATAATAAAAACATTATTATGCCATAGTTCTAATATTTATAAAATTATTTGATGTATATTAGAGAAAATAAGCTTTAAGATCTGTCTTAGTCTGTTTGTTTTGCTATAAAGGAATACCTGAGGCTGGGTAATTTATAAAGAAATGAGGTTTATTTGGCTCACGGTTCTGCAGGCTGTACAAGAAGCATGGCCCAGTGTCTATTTTGGCGGGGGGTCTCAGACTGCTTCCATTCGTGGTGAAAGGCAAAAGGGAGCTGGCTTATGCAGATCACATGGCTGTATTGAAAAGCAAGAAAGCAGAGGAGATGCCAGGTTCTTTTTCAACAGACAGCTCTTACAGGAACCAAGAGTGAGAACTTATTCGCTGCGGCAGAAATGTATTGAGCATTCATGAAGAATCTGCCATCATGATGCAAATACCTCCTACCAGGCTCACCCCCAATACTGGGGATCAAATTCAACATGAGTTTTGACAGAGCCAAACAAACTATATTCAAACCATAGCAAGAGCAATATTTAAATTTTATGTTAAATGTAATTCCAGGTAAGCTATGGTTCTTTCAAGAAAAATTTCTTTGGGGAATTTTTTTACCTCTTGTAAGTATGAATTCAGAATGTCAACTGTGACTTCTAAATTCCATGAGAAGGGAAAACTCCAAAATAAGGTAGAAAACCTAGATATGAAAAAGTATGCTAGAGTGGAAAAAGAAAACGAGAAAAATTGGGTGTCTCCAAATTTCTTATTCTTTTACCAATTTTAATATTATATAATCTTACAAATGTACTGTATAGGGACCATGGAACAGCTATCTGACCCTACTAAACATGTATTATGCCTGCATGTTAATAAGTTTGCAATTTTATTTATAAAAGTTTAGTGATAAAATTATAATGCTCATATTTAAATATATTATGATAACATCATACATTTTGTATAACTAAATTTTATATATCTATAAATAAAATAGTATATTTTATGTCTCAGAACTTCCTTTTATGATGGTTATTTTTAGCTTTGGCTTGGCTTTAGTTGAATGTTGACTTTAACACTTGGGCAGTTGGTGTTTGACCAGAATCTATCTTTGGTGAACTTCTGGTACAAACTGTCTCATAATTTTGGCAGCCATGTTGTACTCTGGGTAATGAGGTGTTGACCCTCATCGAGGGGCATCCCTACTATGCAGAGTAACTAGTTATGGTAATGGGTATCATGGTACTCACTTTATTTCTGTCAGCTGAACCAGGATTTCTGTCAAGGATATCATATACACTGAAAACAAAACAAAACAAAACAAAATGACTTTTAAAACACCTCCTAGGAGTCAAGTATTATAAGAAACCCAGTATGTCAAATCCAGAGACATAAATTATTCAAGGATTGTTACAAAACCAGAGGTGCGTGAGAAAACCTAAATCCAAAGAACCAAGAATTAGTAGGAGATCCACTTCAGGAGCTAAGAATTCAAGCATTTAAAGGACTAGGTATCAAAAGGGAATCCCTGGGCTGGGCATTATGACTCATGCCCATAATCCCAGCACTTTGGGAGGCTGAGGTGGGCGGATCATGAGGTCAGGAGATCAAGACCATCCTGGCTAACATGGTGAAACCATGTCTCTACTAAAAATACAAAAAATTAGCCAGACTTGGTGGTGGGCACATGTAGTCCCAGCTACTCAGGAGGCTGAGGCAGGAGAATGGCATGAACCCAGGAGGCAGGGCTTGCAGTGAGCTTAGATCATGCCACTGCACTCCAGCCTGAGTGACAGAGCGAGACAATGTCTCTATCGGCCTGGGTCCTGAGTGTTACTACGCAGTCAGACACCTAATGGAACATAAAAATTAAGTAAGCAGATTTAAAAACCCCTTTTTAAAATTAAACCACTAAGTTTGTGGTTGTGCATTACTGTAGTATAATCTATCCTACAGAGACACTCAATTCAAAGAAAGGAATCTGGATAGAGGGAAGGTAGAAGACATGAGTATCTGATTAAGGATCAAAGAAGAGGTATAAGAGTGACATTTTGGAGACACTACTACAAATTAGCCAAAGAGATTGAGTACATGGATTTCTCCTGTCAATAACACACTAACATGGCAACAAGACATAGAAATGTTTGCTTTCTTTAGGCTTAGGGCCATATAAAAGGAAGGTGTTTGTGTGTGTGTGTGTGTGTGTGTGTGTGTGTGTGTGTGTGTTCATTTGTTTTTGTTTGTTTGTTTGTTTTTGAGATGGAGTCTTACTCTGTCGCCCAGGCTGTAGTACGGTGGCTTGATCTTTGCTCACTGCAACCTCCACCTCCCGGGTTCAAGCAATTCTCTTGCCTCAACTTCCCGAGGAGCTGGGACTACAGACATCTCATAGCTATAGCACCTGGAATACATGACTTCTTCAATCACCACAGCAGGGAAACAGATACTGAAGAAGAGTATTTGGACTTTTCACTGCCTGCACAGAAGTGATACATGTCACTTGATTACATAACTCACATATGCATTACCTCATGTATTACTCCATTTTTACTATTGCTATAAAGAATGATCTGAGGCTCCGTAATTTATAATCAAAAGAGGTTTAATTGACTCACAGTTCTGCATGGCTGGGGAAGCCTCAGGAAACTTACAATCATAGCTGAAGGTGAAGAAAGGGAAGCAAGACATGTCTAACACAGTGGCAGGAGAGAGAGAGGGCAAGGGGGGAACTTCCAAACACTTTAAAACCATCAGATCACATAAAAACTCACTATCTTGGGAAACCACTCCCATGATCCAATCACCTGCCACCAGGTCCTTCCCTTGACACATGGGAATTATAATTTGAGATGAGAGTTGGGTGAGGACACAGCACCAAACCATATCACCTCATATACTCATCATTTTTGTGGTGGGAAAGAATTTATATCTACTCTCAGCATTTTTCAAGAATATGATATATTATTAAGTACAGTTGCCACGCTGTACAATAGATTGCTTGACTGTATTCCTCCTATTTAACTGACGTGTTGTGGCCTTTGACCAACATTGCTCCAGTTCTCCCCAGCCCTTGGTCACCATCATTCTACTCTCTACTTTCGCGAGATCACCTTTATTAGATGCCACAGATGAGTGAGGTCATGTGGTATTTGTCTTTCTGTGCCTGGCTTATTTCACTAAGCATCTTGCTTTTTGATCCACTCGTCTTTATGTGCCATACTTACATTCTTTTTTCATTTTCTTTCTTTTTTATTACGATTTTGTTTTGAAACAATTTTAAACTTACAGAAAAGTTGCAGGTATGATACAAAGCAGTTTCTTTTTCCTGAGATGTCTGGGAGTAAATTGCCTGTGTGTTGCTCCATTGTCCCCTAGTATGTGCATTTCCTACTAATAAGGACTCTCTCCTATAAACCAAAACACAACCTGCAAAATCAAGAAATTAACATTGATACATCACTATCATTTAATCTTCAGACACACTCAAATTTTGCCAGATGCCTCAAAAGTGTTGTTTACAGCAAAAGAATCCAATTTGGAACCATGAGTTGCTTTTCACTGTCTTGTCTTCCCAGAGTCCCTAACTCTGGCCCAATTCTCAGTCTTTCCTTGACTTGCATTACCTTGACACTTTTGAAGACTACAGACTGGTTACTTTTTACTGTGTTTTTCAATTTGCATTTCTTTCATGTTTCCCCTTTATTAGATTCAAGTTGTACATTTTGGCAGCAATATCACATAAGCAATCCTGTGTTCTTCTTGTCGCATGCCATTAGATGACACAGATTCTGATTTTTTCACTTTTGTTACTTGAATGAGATGGTATCTGCCATGCTTCTCCACAACAAAGTCTTTCTTTTTCCATTTGTATTTAATAAGCATTGTGGGAAGTTACTTTGGAACTACATATATATATATCCATGATCAAACTTTCAATTTATTCATTGATTAATTTGTGTCAGGAATACATATGGTTTCCATTTTATTCAATGGATTATAATTTGTTGCCATCATTGTTTATTTTGATAATAAAATTGTGCTAGATTTGACCAGTGAGGGCCTCTTCAGCTAGGCTTCTCTGTCCGTTTGACACACCTTTATCATTCTTTGAGCTATTCCTTGTTTTCTAGGACAAGATATTCCAAATTCATCTTGTACTTTTCTTGCCTCAGCACTGGAACTACCATTTCTCCAAAGAGTCCTGGTTCCTTTTAGTAAAGCATACGTATTTGGAAGTCACGATCTAGGCACCTGGTATGTGCATTGCTATTTGTGTTACTGTTCCTAGGCTCTATCAGGGGAGAGTTAGGGAATATATGTATGTATGTATATATATTTACATCTAAATTCATTCACATATATCTAATCCATTAGGCATAGATACATACATGTATATGTATATAATGTATACAGTCAGCCCTCTGTATCAGCAGGGAACTGATTCCAGGACCCACCACAGATACCAAAATCCACAGGTGTTCAAATCCCTTATATAAAATGGGGTCAGCACTCTATCTGCAGGTTCCGCACCTGCAGATTCAAGCAATTGTGGATGGAAAATTTGTACAATTGGCCTCCCGTATCCATCTGCTGATGTGAAACCCACTGAAAAGGAGGGCCAACTGTACCCGTATAATCTCCAAAAGTTCACAAAGATGCACCACAGGGCTTATTCTGGTATTCTCCCTTTTCATTTTTGTAATGCCTTTCTCTGACAATGATAAAACTGCCTCTCATTATCCTTATTTCATCAATCCCCAGTACATGACCAAGCACTCATTGCTACCATCCCTTCTTCATGTGAACACCTTCTTTGTGTCTAACACTCACACTGGCCATCACCTCTGTGGGAATGCCCTTTCCACTCTGCTCAGGCTTTGAAACTCACTGTAAACCTCCTTCCACGTGGATGTCTTCTTCACCCTGCTCAGGCTTTGCCACCCTGCTCAGGCTGTGCCTGATACCCCACCCACCCCATCTGTGTCTCCCACATGAATGTCCTCTGATATCCATGCCTGGCCACCCTCCATGTAGACTCTCTTCTCTCCCTCCTCAGGCTCTGAGCACTCGCCAAGATGCTCCCTGCCTTCCTCCGAGAGGCCATTCTTCTCACCCACCCAGGCTCAGACCCAGGCAGCCCTCCTAGACAGGTGCTCTCTTAGCTCAGTTCAATGCCTTCCACTGCACTACTGAGGCTCCCTCCACCTCTGCATCAGGTACAGAGGTCCATCCTGCTCTGCCTACCTAAAGGTGTTAGAATCAAACTCTTCAATAAGGGAAGGAAAGAGAAGTAAAAGATCTCAGTTTCTTTTGAGACAAATTTATCATGTCTGGTATGTTTCTTTCCATTTTTGCTCCCCAAGTTCTCTTCCTCCAGGCTATCACATGTCTGCGGACAAGTTTTACCCTTAATATCTGCCATGAGTAGTTTTATACAATTGAAAAAGATTTACTGAGCAATATATCCTTAATTTGATCCTTGCCTTTAGGTAATATAATTTGTTGAAAGATTTTATTGGCATCTATCCTAAAATTGCTTTTTGACTCTTAAGTTTTACTATTTGGTGTCCAGAAGCAATTGGCTTTTCAATCCTGCAAAGTTCCAATTCTTAAATTTCCCCATTTCCTTTCATTTCAGCTTTCAAACTGAGAAATTCTTCCCTGGGCTTATTTCTTATAGTATCTAGCCAAACACGACAAACATCACTAAACAAACACTCCAACATTATGTTTTCCCCTTGAGCGCCAGGTTCACTTAAATATGATCTACTTCCCAAGTTACATAGGTGACAGTTCTACTAAATATTTAGTCACAATAAAACATGAATCACAACCTTTGTAGCCTCTATTCGTTGTCTTGCCAAAGGCCATCTAACTGTGAAGTCAGTGCCGCATATTTGGGTTGCTTTTTACAAAGCCTTCCAACTTTTGATATGGAAGTGTGTATTAATCAGAGTAGACTAGTTGTGTTTTGATAACAAATGATTCAACGTTTCAGTGCCTTAACACAACAAATGTTGATTTCTTGATGGCATTTTATGTCCTACTCTGGTTGGGGGTAGGGTGGAGTGAAGGTCCTGCTTTGCATAGTCACTCAGGGACTCAGACTGTCAAAGGTCCTGCCATTCTGCGTCTACACTATCTGAAATGACCACTCTCTAGTTGCTTCAGCAGGGGATAGAGGCTGAAGAAGCATGCATGGGCTTTCTATTGCCTCATATCAAACTTGATATACATTACTTATGGTCACATTTCAGTGGCCAGAATTAGTTATGTGGTCCCAGCCAACTGCAAAGGAGCAGAATGTGCAGCCTGCTATGTACCAAAAAGGAGAGAACGAAATATTGGCAAACAGTTGTAGTATCTTCTACAATACACCATTCATTGGTTGATTCCAGTGGTGAGTCTCATTCTGCCATGTTATTATTTATGAGATGTCTTTTACACTAATTCAACAGACATTTATTGAGTTCCTATGGTGTCCGAGTACTCCTTTAGACCCTGGGTATATCTATACACAGATATATCAGTTCAGTGATATATCAGTAAACAAAAGTGACAAAACCTACCTACCCTCATTTTTAATGGGATGGACAGACAAATTTTTAGCTGCTAGGTGTCATTAGGGAAAATTAAAGCAGAAAAGGAGGCTAGGGCTTTCTGGTGGGGGGATGAGATTTAAAAGCTTTAATATTTCACTTGGGAAAGCCTACTAAAACAGTCATTGTGGTAAGCTGAATAATGCTCCCCAAAATGTCTATGTCCTAATCCCTGGAACCTGCAAATATGTGACCTTACATGGCAAAAGGGACTTTGAATCAGTGACTAAATCTTGATCACTTGATCATGAGATGGGGAGATCATCCTAAATTATTCAGGCAGGCCCAACATAATCATGAGGGTCTTTACAAGATGGCAGGGGGGTTAGAATCAGAGAAAGCAATGTGATGATGAAAGCAGAGAAAGAAAGAGATTTGAAGATGCTATGACAATGGCTTTGAAGATGGAGAATGGGTCCTGGAGCCAAGAAATATGGCAGCCTCTAGAATATGGAAAAGACAAGGCAATAGCCCTGTTGACATTTTGACCTCTAGACTTCTGGCCTACAGGACTGTGAGATAATAAATTTTGTGCTGTTTTAAGACACTACATTTGTGTTAATTTGTTACAAGAACAATAGCACTTGAAGGAAGCTCTGAGGGAGGTAAGGAAAAGAACCATGTGGATATTTCAGGGAAGAACTTCCTGGGCATGTAGAACAAATATGAAGCCCCTGAGACAGGAGTGGGTTTGTCACATACAGGGAACAGAAAGGAAGCCAGTATGGCTGAAGTCAAATGAAGGAGGAAGAGGCTTCTGGGAAATGAGTTAGAGGCAGTGCACTGTCAGTTCATGCAGCGGTCTGCAGGTCACTACAATGATTTGGTTTTCATTTTGAGTTAGATGGAAGCCATTGGAGGATTTTAAATTGCAAAGCCACATAAATTGCCTTACACTTAAAAGTAATCACTACTTAGTGATTCCTTTATCACTCTCAACAGAGAGTAGGAGAGCAAGGGTGGAATCAGGGAGATCATTGAGCAAATATAAATAGTCCATATGAAAAATGATCATAGCATGGTCCAGGGTGATAAAAGAGAGGTGGTAAAGGGCAGTCAGGTTAAGGATCTATTCTGAAAATAGATCCTAGGAGACTTACTGATGGATTGGGCATGAGATGTGAATCAAGAATGACTGAGTTTTGGGGCTAGAACAACTAGATGGACAGAGCTGCCATTGACCAAGAAAGGAAGGACTGTGGGAGTTTGGCAAAGTTTAAGAGTTTTAGATATATTAAATTTAAGATGCCTTTTAGACACCTAAGTAGAGACGTCTGGTAACCAGTTGGATATGCTAGTCTGGTGTACAAGAAAGAGGCAAGCCTGGAGGTACACATTTACAAGTATCCAGGATATTTAAAGCCATGATACTGGATAAGAAGACCAAGGAAGACAAAAGAGAGAAGAGGTCACAAGACTGAGCCTTGAACACACTAAGATTTGGAGATCAGGGAGATGTGGAATAATTAGCAAAGGAAACTGAGAATTCGCAATGGTGACCAAGAAAGAAAACAAGAGTGTGTTGCATAAAAGCCAATTGAATACATGTTTTAAGGAGGAAGGAGTGTCCAATGCTAGTGACAGGTGAAGGGGGCTGGGTGCAGTGGCTAGCACCTGCGGTCCCGGCACTTCCAGAGGCCCTTGGGTCTATGAGTTTGAGACCAGCCTAGGCAACATGGCGAAACTCCATCTCTACAAAAAATGCAAGAAGTTAGCTGGGTGTGGTGGCATGCACCTGTAGACTCAGCTACTCAGAAGGCTGACCAGGGAGGATCCCTTGAGCCCAGAAAGTCTAGGCTGCGGTGAGCCGTGATTGCTCCACTGCACTCCAGCCTGGGTGACAGAGCAAGACCCTGTCTTAGAAAAAAAAATAATGAAGTGATACTCAAAATATTTAACAATCAGCATAGTAAAATATTAATGTGAAAGTGTATATATCACAGCCTGAAAGAAATTCCCTTTTATCCTTTAAAAAAGTTAAGCTGAATATGTTATAATTCTGTCATGTAACATAGTATAAATTATTCATCAAATCACTGTAATAAATTCCAAATCATTTATTAATTTTTAGAAATTGTTTATTTGAGGAGGCTCTCACCAGATAAATGATGCTGCTGTCTGAGCCATGCATAGATAAAGAGAACAGACTCAAACACAGAAAAAGTTCCCTGTTAGTAGTCATTGGTGACATAGTGTGCCAAATTAAATAGTATTGATCATGGTGCCAAATTCTTTCAGCTTCTATTGAAAAGCACTCACATTAAAAACATTGTATCCTCACCAAATCTTTCAGGCCAGATGTTGCTGAGATTTTGTATATTAAAGTGCTCTTATTATCAACTAAATCAAGAAAATCATTTTGGAATATCATACTTAATTGGGTGAAATATGATCCTTTGAGCCAAACAAGACTCAAAGTACTGTAGCAGTGAAGGGCATTTGTCCATGTGCTGGATTGACTGGGTTTGAATGTTAATTCTGCCATTTAGGTTTTAAATCACTACTTTGTGCCTCGGTTGTCTTATCTGTAGAAATAAAAATGATAATGATGATTATGGTACTCAAACAAATTAATATTTACCGAATAGAGAAAATACTATAATTGTTCTCGTTTTTATTAATGAAATTATTGTTGCTAATTCTTGTGATGGGCAAGTGTTTGGTGGGTTTGGGTGATCCTGTGCAGTTAAATGGAGGTAAAATTCAACAGTGACCCACACTCTGGGCCTTCCTGACCTCAAACTGCCCCCAAGGTCCCTATCCTTTGTTTTCCTTACCACCTGTGTTCTCTGCCTCTCCCAGACCCTCTCAGAGGTAAAGTCCCATGGAGGCCACAGTACTGTGCAGCCATGTGAAAGTGACACCATACGGGTACCAGAAGCACCAGGTCACAGTTTTAGAGGCTAAATGAGCCCTAGACATCTGCTCCCTTGAATACCAGTGTCATCAGGGGCACTTTCTACAAATGTCTGAGCCTACTAGAACCAGAATCTAAGGTTGGGTCGTGAGAGCTATGGCGGACTGGCTGGCATTCCAGGAGCACAGTGGATGCCAGAGAAGCTTTCCAGAAGGCTGTGTCAGAGAAGGCCCCACTCAGAGGTCCTCAGGGCTGTGTGTGGAGGGTGGGCAGGCCCTTGGGCTGGTGGTGGGTATGGCAGTGCCAGGGAGTGAGTGCTCCAAGGGGTATAACTGGCACATATGCTATTGACCGATGGAAATAGAAACTGGCCTTAGTGTGGGAGCAAGGACCTGGAGGCTTTCTGCAATGCCTGGATTAACTCTTTGATTTCTGGATCCTGGGGTAGTAAGAAATGGGTCCCAGGGAATAGCAGTGGTTGGTGGAGGCACTCAGAGGTTTGGAAATGTGTCTATTTATCAATGATTTGGAAATATTTTAATATTAAACAACCAGCATGGCTGCAACAGTGCATATGGCTTGATATTTGCTCTACTGTTAGTTTAAGCAAGTCGCGATCTATGAGATTTTTGCAGTGTGGAGGTCATTGATGTTTCAGTGAGCTGATGAAAGTATGAGCCTGACTGAAGGGTTCAGGGGAAAATGCAAGGACAATTGGCA
Organism: Mandrillus leucophaeus; assembly: GCF_000951045.1. Lineage (NCBI taxonomy): Eukaryota > Metazoa > Chordata > Mammalia > Primates > Cercopithecidae > Mandrillus > Mandrillus leucophaeus. The sequence goes on from NW_012101721.1 coordinate 4,526,639, forward strand.
ACTCTATCAGGGCATTTTGCTAGGAAGAGGAGCAGAAAAATGGGGTTGGAGATTGGAGGATCAAAAGATTTTCCTAAAATCGAATTAACAGCATGTTTGTATGTTGATGAGAAAGCTCCTGTGGACTAGACGATGCCTTCATTTATTACCCATAGGCTGTGTGTGGAATGTACTAAGGCTACTCTTATTATTTGCAAGTTTTCTTCCATTTCCACTATGAACTGCTTCCTCTATGAACTACCAGACATCCCTTCCACTGATATTTTTTCTTCTCTTGCTATAGATGCTATTCTGATTCATTTCTGGATGTTTTTCTTTTTCTGCCTCTATTTTTAGTGTAAAGTCTGCTTGATAAATCAATAAGCATCCATGTAGCCTGCATATCCTGGATGTGTGCTCTTTTCTCTGCCAGGAGACCAAGACATTAGTATCTTAAAGCATAGCTGGGAAAACCAAATACCATTCTGTTGTACCAGTTTTGCAGATAGATTGCTTGCTTTATCTATCCACATATCTATTTATCCATCTACCTACCTAGCAACCCATCTATTAATCTGTCTGTCTATCCATCATCTATCTCTTATCTGTCTGTCTATCTATCTATCATGTATTTATCATCTATCTAATCTATCCGTCTATTTATCTATCTATCCATCTATCTCTATCTCTACCCATCTTTCTCTCTCTCTCTCTCCCCCGCCCCCCACCTCCATCTTATCGATCTTGTTCTAGAAAGAGATTAAACCACTCTGGCTGACTATGGATTAGATTTCTCTCCTCAAATCCCAACCTTAGTTGAAATGAAGAACACTACCTACCCGAACCTCAAGTTTTATACTTTTATGACAAGGTATTCTTCTCTAGAGTACTCCTCCATTCGCCACTCCCCACTCCCCAACTCCTTCAGGAATAAGTCAAAATGGTAGGGATGAAAAGAGTGATAAGTCTCATTAGTGTCCATCACATTCTGGATTCCAGCACATCAGAGACAGGCCCCTCTTGATATCTCACATCCACTGTATAATATTTCTTTCATTTTTTTTTTTTCTCAAGGATAGTTACCTCTTTCTTCCTGGGCCCGTTAAGTGGTTTTCTCCTAGTCTGTTATGCCTTTGAATTCACTTTATTATTCCATGGAGAATGAGATACTGCTTCTTTTCCAAAGGCCACAGGAGGAGACAATAGATTAAGAGCCCAAACTATTGTATAAGCCAGGCCTGGGCACAGGTCCCAGCCTTGCCACTGATTAGCTCTATGAGACATGTTCCCTGAAAAATAGGGACAAAATTGAACACATTTTATTAAGGTTGTTGTGAGGATCAAATGAAGAAAAAAAGTAAAATTATTAGCTTTTTAAAAAGTCCTTGCTTTCATTCTACAGTAAAATAGTTCTACTTTATTATGAGTATCATACTTAATTTTGACATCCTAAATTGTGATTTCTTCCTATATTTCTAAATCCTTATGCATAGGTATAATTCCCTCAATGGCCAATAATTTTTCTCCATGAAGAAAGCTTTCTTTACTAATCTAATTGATGTTGCTAGAAAGGTCTAACATTCTGAAATGTTTTTTGTTGTGACCCTCTCAGAATTCAGTTTTATGCAGGGAGATAACCCTACCTGCAAAAATGTACATTAGAAAAACCTATACCTCAAAGTAATAGTAGGTAGATTACTTGTTTTATTTCTAGTTTCCATATTCATAAAGTGAAGGGATAGGTGCAGAGCATCTCTAAGATCCTTTTCGGACATATGCAACCAATAATATCAGTTTCAAATTTCTGTGAGGAAGGAGATTTAATGGTTGATGAAATGAAGCTGGGGCCTTAGTGGCTGTTCGCTGCCTATGTTCCTCTTGTTTTCATGACAGCATTGGATGGATTAACCAATATGTCACTGCAGGATTAGTAGACTTGGCAGTCATGACGTTTCTCTCTTCTGTCCACAGTAGTCCTTGTTAATTTATCACAGGCCTCTTTCCTTCTGCACTTGATAAAGTCTCAGCATTCTTCTCAACAGTGTTGCAGCAAGCCATTACCAATCAATTGGTGTTAGCATGCAAATATAAATCGATTTTCTATTCTTGGAATAAAAATATTTGTTACAGAAAATGTATCCTCATAACATACAGGAAGCACTCAGTAGAATTTCATTTTCTTTTATATTCCAAGACTATATCAACTAAGGTGAAAAGCATCTCCCTCCAGGGCAGATTCTTCCTGTACTAATTATGCATTTGTCCATCCTTTGATACTTATAACTTTCTCTACTGAGAGTGGGCAACCCTGGTCATGTGACATTTTGGTTTTAGTGAGAGGAGCAAAAACTCTGTTTTGGTGACATTTCTATTGGTGACAGAAGCTCTTTCTTCCTGTTTCTTACCTCTTTCTCTCAGTGGCCTCTCATTTCTGAAGTTTTCAGAATTGTCATGCCTCTTTCTCCCCTCAGAATAAGGAATAATTAAAACTAAAAATGTATAGGATACAATATTGTTACCCCTATGAGTGAGAGATTTGGAAAGGCCAGCCTTGATCTATAGCAATAACTTCCTGTGATAAGATTTCAGTGAGTAAAACCAAAGGAGAAATACGCAGGAAAGAGCTGCTTTTCTGTTGCATCTCCAATTGTGTTATTTGGTCTTCATGGGGAAGAGTGGCAAATGGGATACTCATTTTATCTTGAAAAATAGTTGGGGTTCTTAGACTAGAACTCTATGGAAGGTGTCAGAGATGAGATAAAAACAAATATTCACATTCAGGAGCAGTGACATTTAATAAAGTGGTTGAGCAGTGATATTAAATAAGTTCTCAGGCCATTTTTAAGTGATTAATGTGAGTGGATGGAGGCCAGGATTCATTGGGGAAGAAAGATAGGGCTGTTTTTCTTGATTCAAAATAGCAAGTAATGGTGGTAAAAATTTCACAGGAAGTTTTGTTTGATTGTCTTTGGCATTAAATGGCATTGACTATTTTAATAGCCTTTTCTTCCCAGCCTCCACAGGAGTAGAAAGGGTAAAGTCTATGGATAAATTGAAATATTTGTGAGCAGATTCTTGGTTGATGCTGGAGTTGTTCACAGGCACTATGACTTCTCTATCCACTAACCAGTCCCATTTCCTAGGTGAATTTCACTGACCCAAGAGTATTGTTTCGTCATGCTAGAAGAGCATGGCCTTTAGAAAGCATGGAAACGAGGGACAATGGAGCGGAATGACCCTTTTGGAAGGCAATAGGGTATTATCTGGCCCAGCTTCCTACCTAAAGAAGGATTTGCAACTCAGCTTCTCTTCAAATGTTCATTTGCTTCTCCTTTAACATTGGGACTGGGAAATTGGAATGTTTACATTTTTCTTGAGCAAAAAGGATACATTCTTTGACAAATATGAATGAACTCATTGAGATATGTTGATAGACTAGTTTGATCACAGGAGAAGACTGGGATATATGGCGATTTTTCACAAAGAGCTGAGAGCATTTTTCATACCTAAGTTCTAGTCCTAATTCTCTCACTGATGAGTGGTCAAGAGCTTGGGCTTTGGAGACCTGGGCTAGAATCAGAGAAGAATCAGAGGAGAAAACTTAATTCAGGGCCCTTCACTTGCATAGACTCCTTGTAAGGCTCTGAGAGGGATCCTAGCAGTGTGTGTGTACATAGTCATATAGTTTAGTAAAATATATATTTATGTAATATATTTTCATGTTTTTATATACATATTTATATTTTATATGTAATTTATATTTTCTATATATATTATGTATACCTAGACAAATATATAACACATATTTAATATTTTAAAAATATAAATTTATATACTTTCATATATTTTTACTATATGTATACATATAAAAACTATTAGTAAGACTGAAGACTCTGTCTACTCCCAATTTTACCCCGATTTCTGTTTTAATCATCCAAAGAAACACGTGTGTGTGTGCTCACATCCTACACTCACACCCACACTCCACAGCGTGCACACACACGTGCACAAACACACGCACATGTGAACGCGCACACATGCACACACACACACGCATACATACTCTCTTTCTCTCTGTCTCTCTCCTTTTCAATTGTCAGCTAGGATTCAAGCTGATTGCTCGATTTCACCCACACAGAAGTCTTGGGCTGTTTCCACTCCAGCCAGTTAACCCACGGGGGTCCTCGGCGCCTCCTTTAGGGCTCAGGAGCACATACTTCAGATCCAGGCCATCTGGGTTTGAAATCTGTCTCCACCACCTTCTACTGTGAGTCCATGGGGAAGCTGTTTCATGTCTTTGTACCTCAGTCTCTTCTCTGTAAAATGGGAATAATAATAATATTCACCTCTAGGGTGTTGTGAAGATGAAATGAATTAACACATAAAATACACATAAAATAAACCATGGTAAGCTTTATTATATCCTTTTAAGTAACACCTTGTAAATGCTCATTGAGTGTTGGCCATTAATATTCTCCTTATTTCATCAGTTTCTGCTGAAGTGTCGGAGATTGTATTTACCTTAAACCTTCTGCCAGTTATATAGTATTTGTTTAATTAAATTATAAGCTATAAAATGAGGAAAATTAGAATACAAAATAAGTTTTTCAAAGAGTAAACTGTATTACATTTTAAAATCCTTTAGTCCTTTAGAGATTATGTTCTATTTTTATATTTTATGTAATTTTGTCAGTGGTAGATAGTAATTTATCTTTAATTGCTTTATTTGCCAATGTACAAAAAAGATCTTGCCTTAAGAAAATTTTTTTATTAGTTCATGAAATCCAAAATGCTAGGAACCACTGGTCCAGAAGATTTTAATTCTCCTTTCAATTCTCAAGTTCTATGGACAAAAGCATTTTTCTAAGGGTCACTGCTTCAACAAGGTACTTGGGGACTGGGGTCTATGCTTCACAAAACCTTGCACCCATCTTCCTTTAACACCCTTGATTTTTTTTTTCATGGAGCTTCTAAAGGCAGATGGAGAAAGACAACTCAGGCCTTTTTTCTCCATGCTCATTAGCATTGGGTGCTATGGTCTGAATGTTTGCGTCTCCCGCCAGATTCACATGTTGAAACCTAATCATCAACGTAATGGTGTTAGGATGTGGCACTGTTGGGGGGTGATTCCGTCATGAGGGTAGAACCTTCATAAATGGGATCAGTGCCCTTATCAAAGAGACCCTAGACACCTTGCCGGCCTCTTTCACCATGTGAGGACACAACAAAAACGCAGCACTGTCTACGAGGAACAGGCCTTCACCAGGCATGAATATGCTGGTGCCCCAGTGTTAGACTTCCCAGCTGCCAGGACTGGGAGAAATAAATTTCTGTTGTTTGTAAGGCATCTAGCCTATGATATTTTGTTATAGCCACCTGAACGGACTAAAACACAGGGTTACAGGTAAAACAACAACAACAACAACAAAAACTTATATATGAAGCTGCAGGGATTTTCCATACTGCTCTATCCACTGGTGTTAAGAGGGCAAATAAAGGAATTCAGAAGCTCCTTAAGCATTTAGCCAAGACCAAGGGAGAGTCTGTGGGTAGAGAAGAGTCCAAAGTGCCTGTGAACAGCAAGGTGTTCAGTTCCAACAAAGGACTCTTGGCACCAGCACCTTCCTCCTGTCCCTCATATATGAAAAGAGAGACTTTTCCCACTCCCTCTCCCAATGTGAAAAGAGAGCTGCTTAATAATCAAGACCATTTTAAGGCCAAGGACAATCAATTAATAACAACACTTCCCTGAAATTTCAACCCCCCAAACACACATTTTAATCAAAAGAACAGCTTTCCACGTCCCTCCTCTAATAGATCCTGGCCTCCATCCACCCAAATGAATCACTCCAAGATGGCCTGAGAACTTATTTAATGTCACTGCCTAATCACTTTATTAAATGTCACTGCTCCTGATTGTGAAGATGTGTTTTGTTTCTCGTCCCCACCCATCTGTCTGAGGGTCTGATTCTGAGGACACCTATTTTCTTGTCAAGCACAGTTAGAGACTCCTACCGTGCACCGTGTCTTTGCATCCACACTAAGATCCCAGATACTTTGAAATGGAATGCACTTCTGCAAATGTGCTTTATTACCACAGAAGTCCTCAGAAAGCAGGCAAATTCCACTCTTGACACCTATTGCCTTTCCTGCCTTTCTAGGTAGAGGTGGAAAATATGAAAACTCAGCTATTTGCAAACCAACATTTTGGGAAAGCAGGCAATTTTGTAGCCTTTATTAGGAGAGCAGTGCGTTCAGCTATGAGCTGAAAGAGAAAGCAATCAGTTATTTTCATAACTACCAGAACAAGAACCTATGATGGTCTTTTAGTATTTGTCCACCGAGCCTGACATCTGGGGCACCCCATGATTCAGTCTGACACAGGCTTCCCAGCATCACACCCACGACTTCACTAGGGAACCTTGAGTAAGTCTGAGGCAGGCCCTGCTTGTGATTTTCCAGCACGCCAAATGTCTTCATTTGTGTTTTTATCCTTGCCCTTTTCCTTGTCCCTAGCCAGTCCTCTTTATGCTAAACCATTCACTTATTTAACTGAAGACTGATTTATTAGGTTTTTACGTGTGCTGAGCTTTGGGGAATGGTAACACATAAGATAAGGGCCGTGCCTTCAAGGTACTTAAGATCTCATGTGTAAAGACTGACGTGTAAACTAAGAAGTAAATGGACATTTCAGAGGGGGAAATACCTGCTCAAGGGGCATGGTAGCATAAACGATGGAGTAGCCAGGTCTGTTTGGGGGCTCTGGAGGGAAAGGGCTCACAGAGGAGGTGACTCTTGAGGAAGATGAGCAGGTGCTTTCCAGGTGGTTGGGGAGGAGGCTGCAAGGGATGGGCCTCGGTTGGGAAGCGGCATGGGGTACCTTTGCATGCTTGTGCCAGAGCTTTTCAGTGTAATATGTGATGCGAGTGTGTGTGTGTGAGTGTGGGAGTGTGCATGCGCAGGTTAGAGCATGTTGTGTCTCTCACAGCCTGATATTTAGGAACATCCGCGCACATATCCGAGGCAGTCTGTGAGGCAGTGAGGTTTATTTAACATTCACTGTGGGACAAATAAGAGAAAATTAAAAGAGCAATTTTAGTAGGGAATAATTGTTTTCCATACACCATAATTACAACTGCTTGTAAATGCTGCTATCATAAACGAATCTGCTGTTTAGAGTTCTCCTAAATTCTCTTGGTAATGAACAGACGCTGAAGGAAAGGGACTTCAGCACTCCAGATGGGGAAGTTGGGCTTGCACTGACCCCTGGCGTCTGCCTTCCGCAGAGGCTTCTCCCTGCTGGCACACGACTAGAGAGCAGGCTGGGAAGACTCCCTGGACACCTTTGAAACAGAAGCCAGTCTTTGAATCTCAGCCTTCTCAGGCCTTCTGAGGTCATTTCCCAATATTTGTTTTCTGTGATATTTCTCCTATGCCTCAACAAATGGCACATTCAGAAGCTGCCAATCAGAAACCCGACTGTCATTTGCGATGCTTCCTTCCCTTCCCCTCCATTCTCACACCGCCCCCCCCAAGCCAATGTCCGTCAGTCACTGAGGCCTATTGATCGTGACTCCAATGTCTACTGCTTGAAATTAGGACAACATCATGGCTCTGGGATGCCACACCAGCCTCCTGACTGGCTTTCCTGCTTCAAATTTGTTGTCACTGGGGACATTCTACTTTTAGTTCATTACATTTATTCCTCAACTAGCCCTTGATATGCTAGGATTGCTGTTAGTTGCTTCTATTAAGTAGCTGCATAAACTTGGCTGTGTCATATGGGCAATCTTCTACAAAATGAAGCTATGGGGCAAGAATCGTGCCTTTCTATCTTTTTACTAGAAGGACTTCTGCTATTGGTTCCCTCAGCATCCTGTCCTTTCCCCTTGTTTTGAAAAAAATCCCTCTCCTAACAAATAAGCTCTTTGATTAAAGTAAAATTAATTTGTTGTTCTTTTTTTCATAGAAGACACATTTAACTGCTAATTGGAGTATTTGGTTAGAGGATAACTGCTGTTATCACAAGGAGTTAATATAATTCCAGCCAAAAGCAAAACAAAACACCCTGATGTTTTATCCGCCTGTGCAGCCTTATCATGAAGAAATCTACATTTCTGTTGCTATTTTGAAATACTGAAAATAGCACATCACCTCACATTATAACAGTCAGATCCCCGTGATAAAAAGGGATCAACTGAAATAAATGACCACAAAAGTCACATCTGGCTCTGAGATTCTAGGTGTCTCAAGCATTCATATCTTAAATTCCTCTTAGCATTTCTAGAGTGAACCTGGCTCATTCCTTTTTAATTGCACCTGGTCCATAAATAAATATTCCATCGCCAATGCCAGCTCTAATTAATTGAAGTTGGGAGGAGTTGACCATGCTACTTGCAAATTGAGCATGTATGTGTAGAGAACTTAGAACAAATTAATTTCACATAGATTTCATGATTGATTATTTAATGCATGGTAATTAAACATTTTTGGTAGGGTATGAAGAGTCTAATTAGTATCAATTTTTACATTGCCAAATCATATTTCTAATTTTTCTTTTCTTTATTGGTCCATTAATATCTGAAAAGTGTCATTTTTCCTTTGATGCTATACACCATTCACCTTGCTTTTCTTCATGAACGTCATCATCACCATCATCACCATGTCATATGTACCAGTAATCTCAGATAAAGGTCACTGTTCTCCAAGCAGGCAGATCACTTTACACCTGGTAACTCCTATTTCCTTGTGGTGCAAATCTAGCTCATTAGAGTCAGGCTACTTGAACTCTTCCCAGCCTCTACCTTACTGCTTTCCTTCTTGACATATATGTATCAAATGTATCATATGATCCTTGCTGAGATCATAAATGGGGCTTAGGGGATAGCTAGATGTAAATTTAAGAACAATTTGGAAAATGTTAATGTAGAACTGTATGCTAAAGTTATTGTGTTAATATGAAATTCTTGGGCATGATAGTGGTATTATAGTTCTAAAGGAAAGGGTCTTTGTTCTTAAAGATACGTGCTGAAATTCTCAGAGTGGATTGACGTGATGTCTGTTGCCTTCAAATAGTTTTCTTAAAAAAAAAAAAGGAAAAGAAAGAGTGGCTTCTGTGTGTGGGTGTCTACATATATTACAAAAAGAAAGATAAAGCAAATGTGGCAAAATGTTACCAACTGGTGAATCTGGGTGAGGAGTCTATAGGTGGTCATTACACTAGTTTCTACACTTTTCTGTAGGTTGGAAAGTTTTCAGAACATGTTGAGAAAAGTATTTTTTGAATCACTTCGATGTTACTCAGGTTTTATTTCAAACCTCTTCTTTCCTTAAAATCCCAATCCCTCCCTGCTGTACTAACCTCAGGAGGCAACTTTCTCCTTGTACTCAGTCAGGATGGGTTGAGTTATGATGCAATAACAATCTGAAAATCTCAGTAACTTAAACCATCAAAAGTTTCTATCTCACTCATGCTACGTGGCCATTTCAGATCAGTGGGAGATTAAAGCCATCTTTGTGAACGTCTCATGTACCTCATTCTCATCTCATGAAAACCTTGTGTCTGAAGTGGACTTTTTTCCATTATTTTCAAAGAAAGAGGTTTCTTTTCTCTCATTTAAAGATAACTGCTTCACGTGAACTCTGGACCCCTGCTCCTTCTGGGATTTTGCTTCCACAAGGTGTACCTCATTCCTCCATCTCTTACAGCTTCAGCCTCCTTCTCTCCATATACTCCAATCTCTGTATCTCAGAAAGTCCTATCTTTGATCCTATTATAACTCCTAACTTCATCTCTTCCTATTTCCTAGTGAACTCTTTAAACTGATGGCCTTTGCTAATGTCTCCACCTCTGACATCCCAATCTCGGTTTTCATACAAGCTGACATTTGTTCCAACAAATACAGGCATACCTTTTTTGTGGCACTTCACTTCATTGTGCTTTGCAGATATTGTGTTTTTTACAAAATAAAAGTGTGTGGCAATACTGTGTGTAGCAAGTCTACAAGTGCCATTGTTCCAACAGCACGTGCTCACTCCAAGTCTCTGTTGATATTTTTCAGCTATAAAGTATTTTTCAACTAAGGTATGTACATTTCTTAGACATAATGCTGTCGCACATTTAATAGACTACAGTATAGTATAAACGTAACTTTTGTATATACTGGGGAACCAAAACAAAGTGTAAGTTGCTTTATTGTGATTTTTTGTTTTATTGGGATGGTCTGGAACAAAATTCACAATATCTCTGAGGTATGCCTATAGCCATTTGAGTTCTCCACTCCATTATCCTTGATCTCTGCAGTATGGCACTATTGATAATTCCCTACTCTTGACATTCTTTCCTACTTTCATCTGTGTATACCCGATTTGGGGGGGTTCTTCTCCTATCCTCTGAGATTACACTTTATCTGTCTTCCTTAATGCGTCGTTTCTCTCCTGCCTTCCTACTTGTGAGGATTCTCCAAGGACTTTTCTTTGGCACTTCTCCCTGTGCCTCTCTGCCCAATTCTTCTGAGAGCTTGTTGATTGTCACCTCCAGTACATCTCTCCAGCCCTGGCCTTGTCCTTTCTATTTCCACCTCATCATCACCACTGCTTATATGATTTTCCCATTTGAGTGACATGCCATCACCTCCAATGAACTCATTCGAACTTAAAATCATCACACTTCCTTTTTCCAAACACTTCATGTTTCTCCCTCAAGACACCATTTTTTCTTCCAGTTTCCTAGACTGATAGAATCTTATCAGATTCTTTGATATTTTATTCTTCTTCATTCCCCGTTTTCATTTCTAATATTCCAAGGTTCTATGATTTTCTCTCAAATGAACCCTCTCCTTGTTCACTTTGCGGTACAGGCTGTTATGAATATAGCTGAGATCATAGAGAGCTCTGACTCGTGCTTTGTGCTTCCTGTTCTTGATTCCCTCCAAGCTGCCCTTCAAACTGCTATAAATCAAAACTTCTTCCATGACAATCCCCTATTAGGAACCAGCTGACAGAAGCATCATAGCTAGACTCTCTAGCTTTGAATATAATTTGGCTTCATCCAACTACTCACTGACTCTACAGCCTTCTAGCTAAGCCATCTTAGGTTAATTCCAGCCTCTTTCTCTAGAAGTGCTCTAATTCTTCTGTTCTGGCTTTTTTCTTTCTCTTCATTCCTCTCCTTGCTTTATTCCCGTGCCTTCCCTTTTTCCTTCATTATTTGTTCTGAAGTTTTTCTCCCCTCTCCCTTCTCTGTTCCTTCTTTCCCCTTCACTCTTCTTCTTATCCTCTTTTCTTCTTTTTTTTCTGCATTTCGTTAGCCTTTAAGACCTTATTCAGTTCCTACCTTCTCCATGAAAGTGTCTCTCAGTGTTCAGGTTTATGCTGAATTTTTCCTTCTCTCACCGTGACTAGAGTTAGTCTCAAACAGTATAGTAGTGAATTATTTAATATATATTATTCTTGTCTTTCCAATTAACTCATGATCTCTTTGAAGTGCTGCATGGAAACTACTACAGTGCTGGGCACATGACTGTGGTCAGCAGAAACTTCGGAGTTGATTAGTTGATTTCTCCAAGATCTAATGAAAATTATTAGTTGTTTTTTATTCTCTTACCCTAGGAAGAATTACACCTTCAAATTTCTGAAAAAAATGCATATTTTTTCCTCTTTAATTCCATATGGAGAAATTTGGTCCCAGAAAGAGCAGCTGGTGATATTAAAGTCCCAGGCCAACCCATTCCCTTGGAATATCTACATCTGTATTATGACACAGTTAACTTATCCTATATTATATAAATTGTTACATTGTCTTTATGTCTTTTTGTACTTGCCGTTCCCTTAATTTCCATCTTTGCCTTTACACTTTATGAATAATAGCACTTTATAAATAATAGTGCTTTCATTTACTTTAACTCATTTAATCCCCTGCACAATTCTTTTAGGGCTGATAATATCACTAGATTGGTATAATTGTTATCCTGCAAAACTGACAGTGGAGCTCAGAGAACTTCCATTGGCTCAAGATCATACAAATAGGAACTCAATCCAGTTTTGTTTTTGTTAAATTGATTCAAAGCCCTTTGCTCCTTCCATCACTTTAAGTCAATTCTGATCCACATGGCCTTCCCCTGGGCTTGCAGATTCCATTCACCAAATAATTTATTACATGGCAGCGCAATCCTAAATTTACAAATATGTCTATCCAATAGCAAAACTGTGAGTTTACTGAGTGTAGAGACCAGATTTTATTTTTTATTTAATAGCAAGTGACATGTTTAGTGACTGCCTGAATTAAGACATCAGTGAATAAATGAAAGGGAGGATATTATGACTTGTCCTGTCCACCTCATAGAGAACTTAGCACAGACTCCACACATATGGTGTGCTCTCCATGGTACATTGTACATGATTGTAAGAAAATCTAAAACTTCCTTTCTCTTAAATCTCCTTACCTATCTCCTTCTCCAGTGTCCTCAAAAACACACATTCCACTGATGTCTATGATCTAGTGTAGTGGTTACAGCTTAGACAGACTTAGGTTTACATCTTTCTTTTGCTGATTATTAGCTATCTGACTGGCTGTGAATAATCTCCTAAGTGTCAATGTTCTCGGCAAAGTGGACATAATAATAGTAAAAAATCATGGAGTGGTGAGGATTCAATGCCTTAATTTATTTGAAGTCCCTAGCAAAGAACGTGGAACATTTAAGTCTTTAATCCATCTTGAGTTAATTTTTGTATAAGGTGTAAGGAAGGGGTCCAGTTTCAGTTTTCCGCATATGGCTAGCCAGTTTCCCCAACACTATTTATTAAATAGGGAACCCTTTCCCCATTTCTTGTTTTTGTCAGGTTTGTCAAAGATCAGATGGTTATAGATGTGTGGCGTTATTTCTGAGGTCTCTGTTCTGTCCCATTGGTCTATATATCTGTTTTGGTACCAGTACCATGCTGTTTTGGTTACTGTAGCCTTGTAGTATAGTTTGAAGTCAGATAGCATGATGCCTCCAGCTTTGTTCTTTTTGTTTAGGATTGTCTTGGATATACAGCTCTTGTTTGGTTCCATATGAAATTTAAAGTAATTTTTTCTAATTCTGTGAAGAAAGTCAATGGTAGCTTGATGGGGATAGCATTGAATCTATAAATTACTTTGGGCAATATGGCCATTTTCACAATATTGATTATTCTTATCCATGAGCATGGAATGTTTTTCCACTTGTTTGTGTACTCTCTTATTTCCTTGAGCAGTGGTGTGTAGTTCTCCTTGAAGAGGTTCTTCACATCCCTTGCAAGTTGTATTCCTCAGTATTTTATTCTCTTTGTAGCAATTGTGAATGGGAGTTCACTCATGATTTGGATCTCTGTTTGTCTATTATTGGTATATAGCAATGCTCGTGATTTTTGCACATTGATTTTGTATCCTGAGACTTTGCTGAATTTGCTTATCAGCTTAAGGAAATTTGGGGCTGAGATGATGGGGTTTTCTAAATATACAACCTAAAACCATAAAAACCCTAGAAGAAAACCTAGGCAATACCATTCAGGACATAGGCATGGGCAAAGACTTCATGACTAAAACACCAAAAGCAATGGCCACAAAAGCCAAAACTGACAAATGGGATCTAATTAAACTAAAGAGCTTCTGCACAGCAAAAGAAACTACCATCAGAGTGAACAGGCAACCTACAGAACAGGAGAAAATTTTGCAATCTATCCATCTGACAAAAGGCTAATATTCAGAATCTACTAAGAACTTAAACAAATTTGAAAGAAAAAAACAACCCCATCAAAAAGTGGGTGAAGGATATGAACACACACTTCTCAAAAGAAGATATTTATGTGGCCAACAAATGTATGAAAAAAAAAGCTCATCACCACTGGTCACTAGAGAAATGCAAATCAGAACCACAATGAGATACCATCTCATGTCAGTTAGAATGGTGATCATTAAAAAGTCAGGAAACAACAGATGCTAGAAAGGATGTGGAGAAATAGGAACGCTTTTACACTGTTGGTAGGAATGTAAATTAGTTCAACCATTGTGGAAGACAGTGTGGTGATTCCTCAAGGATCTAGAACCAGAAATAACATTTGACCCTGCAATCCCATTACTGGGTATATACCCAAAGGGTTATAAATCATTTAACTATAAAGACACGTGCACACGTATGTTTATTGCAGCACTATTCACAATAGCAAAGTCTTAGAATCCACCCAAATGCCCATCAATGATAGACTGAATAAAGAAAATATGGCACATATACACCATGGAATACTATGCAGCCATAAAAAAGGATCAGTTCATGTCCTTTGCAAGGACATGGATGAAGCTGGAAACCATCATTCTCAGCAAACTAACACAGGAACAGAAATCCAGACACTGCATGTTCTCAATCATAAGTGGAAGTTGAACAGTGAGAACACATGGACACAGGGAGGGGAACTTCACACTCTGGGGCCTGTCGGGGGGTGTGGTGCTAGGGAAGGGATAGCATTAGGAGAAATACCTGTGGTAGATGACAGGATGATGGGTGCAGTAAACCACCATGGCACGTGTATATCTACGTAACAAACCTGCACGTTCTGCACATGTACCCCAGAACTTAAAGTGTAATTTAAAAAAAAGAAAAAAAGAACCTGGAACGTAATAATTTGTTCCATGAAAGTGGACAACTACTTTTCTATGGAGAGGTGATCAAGGTACTTTAGGACTCACTTGGGCTATAGCATAGGGCTTACTGAGTAGTGTGTTTTCAGCTTCAAATCTGCAAAGATCTTTCCTTGGCCAAACTAAAGTAGAAGATGTAGACAGTGATCCAGGTCATGTCATCCCTAAACTCTACTTTCCTCTGAATAATTCTGAGAAACGGTGGGTTGAAGTCACTCTGGTGGTTTTCTTCAAATCTTACAGAGATTTGGAACAAGGAGTTAGTTGCCATTTATCTTTGTATAATGGGGCCTTCCTACCCCTTCCCCATCTGTCTCCTGCTGCACTGTCTTTCCAGAGTGGATGCAATGCATTATGTGTGTGGCTGTGTGTGTGTGCATACACATGAGTGCATGAGTGTGCATGATGCTTCCTTCCTTAATAGACTGAGCTGCTACCAGGTGGCCAGAGGCAGTAAAATAAAGCATCACTGTTGGGTACTGCTGAAGCACATTTGGCACATATGTAAATTCATCTCCTGGGGCAGAAAACTGTATAAATAGAGTTAACATCACATTAATGCTGTTTATCACCAAATGCAGGGCTTTGGATTTAGGGGAAAGATGAGCCACGTCTCCACACAAATTATCTCAGCTTTACTGGATCTCTGGCAAAAGACAATGCCTGCTTCCTTTATCTCAAAGCACTGCTCCAACCAGTCCATTTTATAGGTGAGCAAACTGAGGTCTAATAAGGATAAACTACACACAAATCTAGTTTTGAGCAGGGATTGGAGGAGAGCTAGAAAGGGCTGTGGCCAATGTCTTGCACTCATGTTAAATTGGAAAGCGATTGATCTTTGGCATCAGAAAAAAATGACTTAGATTTAAATTGTAACTCTATGGGTGTGTGAACTTGAACAAACTTTATTTCCTCTTCTGTATAATAAGGACCATGATACCTCTCAGGGTGATTTAATTATTTGCCCATATTACATATGTTTATTGCAGGTGTATTATACACCCGGCTCTGATGTTGTAACAATTAGGTGATATTATAGATGATCATTTGACCAAATGCAAGACATATGGTGGATACTCAATATATGTTCTCTTCTCCTATCCAGACTTGCAGCACTGACTGACTTTTCTCCAGGAAGAATTCACCTACCCGCCTTTGGGAATGGGTCAGATGTGGAGTATTTGCAGACTGACTTCATTCCCTGTATCCCCTCTCCCTCTCCACTCCCAGAAACTTTCCCTCAGGGCTCTTGGAACCAGAATACCGTACTAACTCTGACAGATGATCTTTGAGGGGAGAGAAATGTCTGACACTCCAGGTCCTAAGTGACAGCACAAGGATATTCAAAGTGATCCTGCTCATACTAGATAAAGGCAACTTGTCAAGGGGGACAGGTTGTTTTCGGCATCAGCTCAGGGGAAGCCTGACAAATGAATAGTTCTACTCATTCTTGGACCAGGCCTGTGGCTTTCCTTAAAGATGAGAAAGATGCCAGGGTCACAGGGAGACAGAATGGCTTGGACACAGGTCAACTGGGAGGGAGGATCAGCTAAAGGGAAGGATACTTGGGCAGTGGACCCAATTCATTCAATCCTTGTGAGTGCTCACTCTCACTGCATCCTTTGCATGGACCTCACCCTTTGCTCTGAGTGCCTTCTCCACTATGGCCCCAAGGATGACCCTCTGTCCTCTCCTGTCTCCCTCTCAATGGCATCCATATCTGACTCTTGTTAGCGCTCTGCTTCTCTTTCCATTGTGGCCTTAGCCATGGCAACGAATGCAGGGAAATATAACAACATAATCCTCTTCACACCATTCAGTCCCCAAAGGTCCTTATTCAGAGTTCTCCATTTATCTGGTCATTAGATCTAATTAAATCCCTCCAACTTAAAGCACTGATGAGTGGCACCACTTTCTCTCACCAATTAAAATAGAGGAGATTAAAGAATGCCCTCGACACTTGGTCCTTGTGCGGGTGGTAGCAGGGGAAAAGACAGAAACACAGAAGACTGTCCTTTGTCTTCAAAGACAGTGTTGATATAATGTGGCCTCCTACCATGAAAATGGACCCTTTGTGTGGCTTTTCCAGCTGTGGTCATGAATGTCCATTAAGTAGACTCTTGTCTCTTGTAGAAATATTTCTCTTTCCAAAGATAGCGTGAACAGCTTAAACAAAGGATGTCTAAGACAAGATAACTAAGTAGAAAACAAAAAGGGAAGTTGGGATTGGAGAAAAAGGGAGTTAACCAATATATGAATCCAAAAGATTAATTAACACATTTGTTGTAATTAGTACAGACTCTGATTGGAGCTTCCTAGTAGCTAAAGCAAAAAAAGGAAACATGGCATGTTACCATAGTTTTCATCATTTCAAAGGGGGAATGTACTTTCCCAACGATCCCCATTCTTAGGGGATTAAAAAAAAGTTCTCATTCTAAATCCTGAAAAGAACTTCTCATGTGGCACTTCATCTAAGAGACACTGGGTGATAGGCAACGTTTTCAATAATATTTCTTAATATTCAATATCTTACATGTAATCTGTGATGTTCTGGGTGTCTAGAGTTTTGGAACGGTGCTTGCTTCTTTGAAGAGTTGATTTACCCATGTAGGACTCAAATAGTGACGTCAGCTTTATCAGAACACTATTCAGGCCAACCCAGCTCACTGAATCAAGCAGAGAAGAGGGAAATACTATGGACACCAGCACCACATCTGGCTCCCCAGCAAGGTCCTTCGGAAGAAGTACCCCTACATTTTGTCCCTCTGAAAAAACACACACCTTCTACACCCCCCCACACAGATGTGTGGCGCCCCGAGACACACACAAGACACAAAAAGAGGGGTTCAGCACTTTGAGGACAGAGGCAGGCTTCAGGCTCACCTCCTGGAAATCGCCTCAGCATAGTCTGTCTCTCTTCATCGGAGCATTATTGAACCAGACCTTATGTTTATCCCTTTTCTCTTGGCATTCCAGGATCTTATTTTTGGAGGGCATGCATGGAAATACTCTTTTCAGCCTTCTCTGTTACTCAAAGTGGAATACATCCTTGTGTGGTTGAGAGGCTTTGAAGGCATTGGGGTATGGAGGCAGAGGAATGGGTGAGATGATCTCAGTGCACTAACCCTGATGTCTGTTCCTTTCCAAGAAGCAATAAGGGGAGCCAGGCTTCCACTCAAGCACAGGCCCACAGGGAAGCATGCTCCTACCAAAGAGGATTCTTTAGTGTACAACTTCCTCTGTTCTCATCCTAGGCTCCTTCAATAGACAGAGCTTTGGGTTCAGTCAGGGGCGAGCCCATGCCCTACACAACCCACTCCCACCCCACCCCACTCCATTCTGGGCACTCATAGCTCTTCCTCTGGGTCTCTCCATCTCCAGACCAACTCAAACAGCTGTGTCTTTAAGATGCTTCCAGATAAGACCCCCCGCCCCTTTACCCTTGACTCAACAAAGTTTGCATTCAAGATCCTTCTAAAGAATGACCTTCTTTCTTTTCTTGTGTTCCTGTCTGCAATACTTGCCCCCCACCTCTGGACCTGGCTTCCCACCCCAGGATCCTGGATTTCTCTCTGCACTTTGGAGTAGTTCTCTGTTCCTCTTCATGTAATCCCCTGGTATGATGGTTAATTTTATGTGTCCGCTTGACTAGGACACAGATGTCTGGGTACCCAGACATTTGCCTAAACATTATTTCTGGGTGTGTCTGTGGGAACATTTACAGATAACATTAGCATTTGAATCAGGAGACTGAGTAGATTGCCCTCCCCAATGGGGGTGCGCATTATCCTATCTGTTGAGGACCTACGTAGAACAAAAAGTAGAAGAAGGAAGAATTTGTTCTCTCTGCCTGACTGAGTTTAGACATCTCTTGTCTGCTCCTGTCCTCAGACTGAAACTTACACCATTCACTCTCCTGATTCTCAGGCCTTTGGGTTTCCTCTGGACTATGTCATCAGCTTTCCTGGGTCTCCAGCTTAAGATGGCAGACTGAGGGCTTTTCAGCCTCCATAATCATGAGAGCTAATTTCCCCACCCGTCTCTCTATATATGGCCCTGGATCTGCCTAGCAAAGTGAGGCAGGTAATGCCTCTACTGCCCTTGAAACTGCCTCCCGGAAACCGATCAAAACGTGAAGCTCAGCAGTTTCTCTCCTTACTGACCAAACCCTGCAGAAGACCCGGTCCTATTGTGCCAGAACATGTTCCATGTTTCTCAGTCTGAGTCTGGGGCTGTTTGCACGCTGTGGCAGCTGCCACCTGTTCACTATCACTAAGGGCAGAGAGAAGGCAGAACATGGAAATACAGAGAAAAAGGACATTTGTAAAACCTGCCCTTGACTACTGTTACTCCAGGTGTACTCGCCATTTCCATCTAAAGTCCTGGAAAACTTCTCGTTTAGTCCTTCAGACACAGTTGTTTCTTCTCATTGTGATTTCAGTGGAGAATTTGAAAAAGGCCGTTGTGAAGCAAGATGTGAAGGAAGCAGCTGCTAGTCATGATTTTCCTGAACCAAACTGCATGCAACGTATTTGGTTATCCACCGGGACGGTAACCCTGGCAGGCACTCCTTGTGTGTCCTTCGGAGGAGGGCTCCTTAAATTCTCCATGTCTTCATTCATAAACTGGCTGGAGGCTCATTTTGTGTGTGAGGACGTAGCGAGATTGTGTATGCCGAGTGTTGTAGCGCGCTTCTTGTCCCACTGAAAGGTGCTCCCTGGAGGTCAGCCTCATTTCTCCCTCCCCCTTTCGCCTTTTCCTTTTTTCCTTCCCCATCTCTTGCTTTTTCCCTGCTCCTTGACTCAAGCCAGAGCACCTCCAAGGCGTGGAGAGAAGCCTGCGCCACCAGTTGCAGTAGGAGCATCATCTCCAAAGGGGGCGCTCTAAGATCAGGAAACAGGCCTTCAGGGACCTTGACTGTGTGTCTGTGAGGACTGTGCGCTGGTACCTATGGCTGGACATTTAAAAAATGACTTTTCTGAAATCTTTGCCTTGATATGCTATCAATTTTTCCAGATGCCTTTTCAATATCTGTCTACAGAACTGTATGAAATTATAGTAAGTCCTACAGCTGGGGGGATGACGATATGACAGACATCTCTGGCTCAGATGAAAGAAGCTAGCGACATACTTCTGGCAGTGGGTCCGCTCTGGGAGGCTGCCAAGCTGCAAGCCTCCCAAACACGGGACTCTGGGTGCACCTAAAGGGGAAGCTGCCTGCAGCTCTTGTGGCTGTCTTCCTTCCTCCAGGTCCGCCTTCAGGCAGGAGGCAGATCTAGGCTGCACGCTTTTAGGCAGCACAGGGTGAGAGGCTGGCCGGGGTTTGCCTCCCTCTGCTAGACAGACCCCAGGGCCTTCAAGGTGGGACGAGGAGAGAATAAGGCCCCAAATAGCTTTTGTTAAGCTCTCCTGGATTGGAGAAAGGAGACAGTTGTTAGGGGAGCAAGAGGACAACACCTTTTCTAGAAAGTAGAAACCTCAACTCATCAGCCTGTTGAGTGGTAAGACGGAGGACCTTGCATCTCTGAAGGGCTCCTGACCATTCCATTTATGACCTTTCGGGGTGTGCATGGCACAGGGAGCGCACTCCACTGAGTTCTTCAGAAAAAGGATATGAGAAAGGTGAATAGTGTCTGGCATGTAGGTGTCCCCCACACGGGAATGAGTGAGTGAACGCAGGCATCTGAAACAAACTGAAAGGCTCCTTCCTGTGGGGGTTTTTCCCCCTTTAATTTATACAGATAAAAGGCTTATTTAATGCAGGACTCTGAAGGCTGGGAAGTTCAAGGTCATGGCCCTGCCTTCTGGCTAGGGATTTTACACTGCCACATAACATGGCAAAGAAGGTCAAAGGGTGGTAGATACTTGCTAAGAGGTCAAACTCCAGAAGCTTTCTGGCATTAAAAAAAAACAAAAACAAAACACACACACAAACACACACACACACACAAAACAGCCACTCTCAGGGGAATGAATCCGTTCCTGTGAGAACTAATCCAGTCTGGCCACAGAGAGAATGCAACTCATTACTGCAGGGACGTCACGGTGCCACTCACAAGGCATCGGCTGCTATGACCCAAACACCTCTCCTGTGGGTCTTTATCTCTCTCCATGGGAGGATCTGGGCATTAAAAGGGAGGATCTGCTAGGAGACAGCTTAGGAGGGCCGGAAGTGCGCCTGTGTCTGCAGAGTTCTGGAGAGGATGAGGGTGGCTGCACAGCAGCCTCCGGGATTATGGGGAGCACGCATCCTCTGATACAGCAGCCCCCGTGCACGGGCACAGGAGAGCCCACAAGGAGCAAGGTCCCAAGCATGTGTTACAACAACCTGCGGGTTGCTATTTAACAGCACTTGTCATCTTGTCCGTTTTGTCCACCTGCCAAGCCTGTTTCCACCGAGCTCTCCAGAGTGGGCGGCTGCTGAGGCTCCCATCTGTGGCTGATAACAGACGGCCTTGCCTTGCGTGAAGCGCAGGAAGTTAAGAAGCTTTTCTTTGCTGTTGTGGAGAGACCTCTGGCTCGAGGCAGTGCTCTCCGAGGGCAGCTGAGATACTGTCAATTACAAGCCTGTCCTTCAAGCCTTGGGGCTGGGCTGCAACGGGCTGTCTGCGGTTGGATGTGTGCGCACATCTGGGCGAAGCCTTTGTGCTGGGAGCCCAGTGGGGCTTGGCTCTGGGGGGGCTTGGTTCTTCCCTTTTACCTTAACTCACTGTAAAGTAATCTGTCAAGATGACATCACCTTAGGGAAAAAGTACGTCCTATCAAGGTGATCCTGTCTCAGGGGAAGTCTACCTAATATATCTATCATATTAGTTTGTCTGCCCGATTATGCATACCTCTGACACCCTACCCCAGAGATTCCCACACTTGTTTGGTTCACAGCATTTAGTCTATCAGTAGTTTTTCATGGTACCCATAGGACAAAAGAACTAACAGCTGCATTTTTTCAAATAGCTAGGGTCAAACAACTTTATAAGTGTTAATGTCCCAATAACTTAATAGCCATTTGAAAACATTATGAACTGAAAGAAAAAACATTTTTTATTTCATTCCTAAACAATAATTACGTAGGAATGGGCTGTGTGCACCTGTTGGGCACTGCACAACTTGTCAAATATTGGACACCAACACTTTCTGTTTGACAGTGATTTTTATGCAGGACTTGCTTCTTATCGCAGCAACCACAGAAAACACACCTTTGAAAAAGATATGACCTAACAGACAGGAAATCGGGAGATCTAATGTTGAAACTATAAACTACCTTTAGTTAGTAATTTGCTCCATGTTTAGTGGAAGTTGAGTATCTTTGTCTCCCTCTTCAAAAATTAACATATACTACAGGAATGTGAGTTCACTATGGTGACCCAAGACACTTTGTTACATGATTTGGGGACTGTGGCCCTACTCTATGCATTTATTGTATATTCTCAGGTTTGAGGAAATGGGGTGAACTAGAAGCCTGGTTGGGAGTAAAGAATGAGGAGATAAAAATTGCTGAGTTTAACCCATGTCTTAACATTCTCAGGTTATGCTTCTTCCTAGTAAGTGATGAAGATGGAGTCTTTTCCGGGAGTATTGAAGACAGATTGTGTTGGGCAGGATGAGGCATTTCCATGAGTTGGAGGGCTGGATACATCGAGTCATACCTAGTATCTTCTGACCGGTTCTCCTCTAACTATTCGAGATCCATTTTCCTGGCTTCCTTCCTTCTTCAACAACTATGTATTGTGGTTCTTCCTGTGTGAGCATAGCACAGTGATGAAAAGCAGGACTCAGGAGCAAGATTGCTGTCTGCTACCCGTGTGACTTTGAGAGTATCTGACCTCTGTGCTTCAAATTCTATATCTGTGAAATGGGTTTAATAAGGTGGTGCACCTCACTGGCTTGTTATGTGATTGAAATGATCCAATGGAGATTAGAACACTGTTTGCCATGATTCTGACTGGGCAGCTGAGCAAATAACTGTGACAAAAAAGACATGGTCTCTGCTTCTACCTGGTTTACAGTCCAGGGGCAAAGAAAACTGTCAAACCAGTATTTGGCCACACAGTTAACTGATTACAATTCTGATGTGTGTTTCAAAGAAATGGAGTAGTCTATGGGAGTATATAACACGAGGATTTAACTTAGATGGAGGTGGGGAAAATGGTGTCTCATAATCCTTCCCAGAGTAAACAATGTTGAAGTCAGGACTCAAAAAAGATAAATAGGAGTGATTTCAGCTGAGATCTAGCGGGTGAAGCAGGTGGGAACAGTGTCCCGAACAGAAGGAAGACCAAGCCAAAGACCGTGACACTCTGGCTAGTGGTCAAGAACAAGGATGAGAGAGTCAGACAGGGGCAAAATCATACAGGGTCTTGGTAGTCCTTGCTAAGGAATCTTTACGTTTTCTTCCCAAGAATGACGGGAGACAGTATCAGAGGTGTTTGAGCAGAGGAAAGCATGATGTTATGACTTGTAAAAGGTGTTTGGCTGTTGGCTGAAGACTAGGCTGCAGTGGGCAAGAAGGAAAATGAAAAGACAGTGAGGAACTTACTTGTAAATCATTTGGGGGAGATGAGAAGTGACTCTGTGTGGTGGCAGTAGAGAAGAGGACAGTTTTGAGAGATAATTTGGGGGTAGGAGAGACCTGATGGCTTGATTGTGAAGAGACAAGGGAAACCTGGCAAATGCTCAAGTCTCCCTTAGAGCAGCTGGGAGGGAGGAAGGTGGCATGACAGGGACAGGGTTCCTCAAGGAAGGAGCATGTCCATCAAAGGCACTTGGAGCTGATGATCCCACTCTCCCAAAGCACTTCCTGCAAATGCTTCCTAGATCATTGAAATAAAACAGGGTTTCTGTGTTCCCCTCTGAACTATAACCATCTCAGGTCTTCACTTTATTTTGTATAAAGGCCAGTGCATCAGGGATGGAGGAGGAAGGCTTCCATTGTGTCAAAGAACCCGCCATGGCTTTAGAGTTCTTAATTGAACCTGGGATGTATTTGGAGTAATTAGAAACAAAGTTTATCATTATGCTGGCCACGAGCAGGCCCGTCCACATTCACTGTAGCCATCTTTCTTTCTGGTATTGAAGGAAAAAATGTTTTTGATATTAATTAAGTTACATGGCAATTTCCTCCCCCTAATTAAAGTGGAACCTTTTCACAGGACACTTTGAAGTGTGGCTCTGTGGATATAAGAAACTTTTCATCCTTCGCCAGAGCTCTGTAGTGTCTCTTCATATTGTTCACTTCAGTCAGAATAAAACTCTTTCTGATAATGAAGGGAAGAGCATTTAACTTTTTCCAGCTATCACACAGTCAAGTCAGCCTGGAGTGGGGTGTGGGAGAGCCTGCTGGGGCCCTGGTCTGGGGCGGTGTGGGGGGCTTGAGGAGATGCTATGACTCAGGTGCACCTGGGAAGGGGTTGACTGGGATGACTGGATGGTACATGAGGGAGGCCAAAATGGGAATGGGGTGGGGGGTGCTGGGAGCCACTTGGAGCGGGGAGATAGGAAAAGCCGCAGCCTCCCATTCCCGGGTGCCAGCTCAGCTCTGTCAGCAAGTTCTTGCTGTGAGCTTTGGTGTTTTGGGGGCCTTCTGCTCTGATTTCCAAGGGACAGTTTCTGGCTTTGTTTGGGCTCAGAGGACCCCCTGAGATGCCCAGAGATGGGACAGTGACAATGAGCTCCAGAGTAAAGAGAGAAAGTGAGAAAATGGACTGAGGGTAACAGCAGAAGAAAAAATAAGACAGGAAGGAGGGCTCAGTCCCTCACTCTGAAAGGAGTTGCTGGCTCAGGGAGATATTTCTGACTTTTCACACCCCGGTGGTTCCTCCGACTTACTTTCCCTCCCTTCACCTTTGCCTCTCTCGAACCCCACCAAATGCCCTCGAGGTGAGTGATGAAAAAGAAGGAGTCTTGTCCCCTCCCTGCCCAGAAACCAATTTCTCATGAACACACTCCAGGGAGGAAGCAGAGGCGAACCTCACCGCGAGCGTTTTCCCTGTAGATATCGACAGCCAGTAAAATACATATCACAGACGACACCAGCAACAGCCCCCGTGTGTCCACCGCCTCCCTGCCAAGATGCCACCAGTCCAGAGTGTCAGACGCTTCACTAGATGATTGCTGTTTCCCCAGCTGTCTCAAGGTGTCTCCCAAATAGCTTCAAAGCCACTGACAAAGCAAATGGGAGAGGCCAAGTCTCTGTTCAGGAGGCACGTGAGGGAGGTGGAGACGGACCACAGGTTTCCCTTTCATGGGTCCAGCTTCAGCAGCTGCCGGGCTCCTGTCTTGGGCCAAGGAGGCAGGAGCAGGTCCCGAACAGGAGGCCTCGGCTGCCTGTGTGGCCTGCAAACACCACGAGGATGAGGACACAGAGGAGGAGCTCTGCCTGTAGGAAATGGGTGCTGATGCTGGGTTGAAGAGAGGTACGGGAAGGGGAGGATGTGGTAGAAGAGTTAGGAAGGTCGTGGGGTTTTCCTGATGTCCTGCAGCTTCCTTTAGTAACTTTAATTCCGCTCCACATTGGTTCAGTGACTTCTGAATGCCAGGTATGAAACTAGGTGGCAGGATGAAGGCAGGGTTCCAGCCCAGCAGGGAAGTGGCCCTCTGTACTGGTAACTCTCGTAGAAGGTGGTTGCATCCTGTACGTGTAAGAGAAGGAAAAACCAACACGCTGCGAGAGCCTCAGGAAGGCAAACTTGATTCTGACTCGGGGAAGATCTGAGAAAAGCCTCACAGAGGTATGATTTCAGCTGCCTGCATTACATTTGGGCAGGTGGAAAGATGGCAAAGAAGTTCCAGACAGAAGGAACCACGAAAGAAAGGTGCTGAGGAATGGCAGTACTAGTGTGTTTGGGTACGTTAGGGAGGTATTGTTTGAGCCTAAGGGCAATCCAGGGGATGGGGTGTTAGGGGAGGAGAGTGATGAGAGGGAGGCATTGCAGGGAGGGGGTGCAGCTGCGTGAGGCTTGCCTACCAGGCTGAGGAGCGTGACTTTTCCTTTTTGTATCATGGGAAGCCAGGGGAGACTTATGAGGTGCAGAGTGATGCGATTAGTGCTATATTTTAGAGAAACAATTCTGTTCCCTTTTGACACATACTGCCCAGTCCTTTATGCCCGCCACATGGCTTGCCACTGAGAAGGCTGGGAACATGTAAACACACTTTAATGTGGGGCTTGGGCGAATTTCTGGGCCACGGCACTAACTTCCCCTACCTCCTGAACCTGATCTCTACTCATCTGCAGCTTCCCTGTGGGTAAGTTCAGCCAGGCTCCAAGGGAGCGGAGCACAGAAGACAGAATTGCTTTTCCCAAGGACTCTTGGTTAAGTAAGCACCATCCTCATCCCGGGCCGTGCTGACTTTGATGAGGGATGACTATGATAAATCTATTAAATATACCAATGCCAAGGGATTTGCAGGAAAAGGGTGATGATGGGAGTTAGAGAGGGATGGGATTAATCTGAGAAGGCTTTCTGAAAGAGGTGGCTGTGTGTTTGAGATCTCACAGGTAGTGGTAAAATGAGTTGGTTGGTAGGAGATAAAAGGGAAAGGCCATCCAGCAAGAATCATCATCAAAGCAGAAGACAGCAAATATGACCAGGGGCAAGGGCACAGTGCCTTGGGGAGGAAGGCGAGATGGGAGGGTTGTAACAGGACTTGAAGGTGGAAACGCCAGTCAAGGGGGCTATGAATTCCAGGTGGTGGAAGTCTGTAGGGTGGTCTATAAATAATGGGCCATGTTAGCCCATTTTTTGGAACCCTTCCTCCTTCACCTCCACCAGGAGCACAAACAGACTCCCCTTATTTTATTCCCATGGGGTACAGCTATGCAGGATGGATGAGAGTAGACCCTCAACTGGTTCATCTGGAGTAGTCATCAAATCCTCCTGTAATTAGCAAGGGCTGGAAAGGTGCTCTGACCGGGGCAAGTGGCCCTGCTGAACTGAACAGTAGAAATTATGCATGTGCAGTCGTCCCTCGGTATCCGTGGTGGATTGGTTCCAGGACCTCCCACAGACATCACAATCCATGGATGTTTATGTTCTTCTTGTACACTTTAAATCATCTCTAGATTACTTATAATACCTAATACAATGTAAATGCTATGTAAAGAGCTGTTATCCTCTAATGTTTTGGGAATAATGGCAAGAAAAAGTCTGTACAGATTCAATACAGACACATTTTAAAAAATATTTTTGATCTGCAATTGGTTGAATCCATGGATACCGAACCCACAGGTACAGAGAGCTGACTATGTATCTATTCTGCAAGGCAGCTAGGCCCAACGCCTGAGTGATAACCTGTGCTCTTTCTATCTCAGCAATGAATCTGTGCTGCCCAGCTGAGAGGCAGGATTGGGTTTTAGATGTGCTCTGAATACTGGCAGCTTTCTCCAAGGCATGGCTTCCTCAGCAAATCTTCTTTGAAAAGGCACCGAACTCCACCTGGAAGAATAGGTGAGTAAATGAGTTGTTTAACAACTATTGTGTGCCTTATCCTTTTATAAAAGCCATCTCCATACCATTTAATGTTCACAGAACGCTTGTGATGACTCCAGGAGAGATGTTACTATGCCCATTTTACAGACAAGGAAACTGAAGCGCAGATATAGTTTTCCCCAAATCCCACGGTTCCTCGTTGTAGAGCGAAGACTCAGTTCCTTTTCTTCTAAGGATAAATCACTTGTGTTTTCTGCCACAGACAGGGTCCTAAGGAAGATAAATTTTTCTTGTGAGGACGAGGTATGGTTCTTGAATCCAACACCTGATTCTTATTGCAGAGATTCCTAAGGGCTGGGTCTTTAGCACTGATGAAAGCCAGATTCCAGCCGCCAGCCATAGGAGATACCCGCAGGCGTTCCAGCCAACCCAGAGACCTAGAAAGAAAACCCAAGCATTCTTAACCTTTAAAAAGATCTTAGCCTGTGGACAGATAAATTAACTCCAGGGCTCTGGGGAGATTAAACCTTATTTTATGGTTTGCTTGTTAAAAACGCATAACTCGAAATCTCACCAGAGATTGCAATTAAGATAGCACGGGGCTAAAGCTATATGAGAAGTATTATTTACTCCCGGCTCCCTGCAAAGTCCAAAACGACAATGGGTTTTTCCATTTTGTAACCTGCAGTCGATCTGAAGCCACCTGCCTTTGTACCTAAAATGCTTTAGGACACGTGCTTCTCTCCCAGCATAGCTGCTACCACAGTTCTGTTATCCTTTGTGGTTGCCCAAAGTAACCATAAAAACCAAAAGTTAAAACAAAGTTTCCAGGGCGTTCATGTTCAAGAGACACCAAGAACATTTTTTACCATCTGCTTCTCTTCTGTTCCCACCTGAGGGGCCCTTTTTCTGTGTTCTCCTTTGAATGCCTGACATGTACGAGCCCCAAATAGCTCCCTACTTTCTAGCGAAGACCCAGGAAAAGCCAGATCACCCCAGAGCCGACTGATCTCACTAAAATACGACCGAGAGAGCCATTACAACCCTTCTCAACCATTGTTATTAGAGATCACACATAGTGAGTCAAACAATTTTTTTTTCCCCGCCTGGAAGTTCTGCGAAAAGTTGGTTATTCTGTGTGCTCAAAGGCAATGACCAAGAACTGTTGAGATTTTCTTTCTGGGGTCCTCTTTACTCCTTGAGATTAATGGTTTGTTTTTCCATCTTCTGTGTGTATAGAGGGAGATGCATAATGAATTTATGAGCTCCTTTCTGTGAGAAATTTCATCTTAGGCACTGTGGTGTAGTAAGGGTCTTTCTCAAATTCATCTTTTGCATTTTGAGACTCACATGGAGCATTTGATGAGTATTCAGGCTCCTGACTCCATTCAAGAGTCGCTCAACCAAATGATTCTTACAATCAGGTGAATTTGGAGATGCTGGTGTGGTGGAAAGAATGCTCGGCTGGGAGGTAGGAGAACTGGGTTTTAGACTAACCCTTATTAGCTACTAACTGTTTGATCTTTATCTAGTTCCTGTGCCTTGCTAGTTGTTAAACGCCTCCTTGTAAAAGGAGAGGTAGCTATGATTAAGTGTGTCAGGCATGTTCTAATTGCTTTGTAAGCATAAACACTACAGAGTAGCCTCAAAGTCACACAGCTAGTCAGAGGCAGGGCCACGATTCAAACAGACTGGCTCGGCTCATGAGCCCAGGCTTCTAACTGCTTTGCTATGCTGTGCTACCTCTGCAGATAGGGCCTCTTAACTCCACTGTCCCACAAGTTTCTTGTAGCCAAAGACAAGACTTTACACATTCTATGAGAAGGAGACCTTCCATTGCAGCTTGCTCTATCTCTGTCCTGGGCCAATCCCCCAACTCCTAAATAACACAAAGACTCTGGACCAGCCCTGCATTTTGGTTTTTTTTTTTTTTTTTTCCTCTCCTGGTCATTATCTGGGGCTGATTTGGCCGAACTTCTAAGTCTGTTGCCTAGCAAGTCCCAGCACATCTGGAGTCCTGCTGTTGTCTCAATTGCACAGCTGTCTACGGCAAAGATGCAGTCATCAGAAAGCTGCTGCCCAATGGAAATCCAGGGAGCAATCTTTATATGGATCAGCTCTTTATACCTTTGTGTGGATTTCGTGTCTCACTCACAAAGACAACGGAGCAAGCTAGCAGAGTTCATACTGAGATGTGAGTGGCTTTATAACCAGCATGAGGAAGATTTCCACAGAAAAACCTCTTCTTTCCTGGTGACAGACCTGAATTTTTGCTAAGGGGGGAAAAAAAGCTCTCTCTTCGAGAGCATTTGTGTGGACCTAGGTGCTTTGAAATGGAGAAAAGCCAGAAGATTCCTCTGAGGCAAAGAGATACCGCCGAATAGTGCAGGCCCCAAATTTAGGTTTTTGTAGACCTGCACATTAAAAAGTTTCCAAAAGCTTAAGGAGGCAGAGCCAATTTGAAGCTTTTCTTTTATTTCGTGCAACAGGGTAGAGGATATTGTTTTGGGGGTGGGGAAGATTGAAACCTGCAGTGAAAGTAAATGAAAAACCAAAATCTCTGCTGGAGGTATAGATAAAAACCAGAAAATAAAAAAAGAAGCAAAACTGACCAGTCTTATTTAGCTCCCCAAGGAGAGAAGTGCTGCAGAAAAGAAGAAAGCGACAACAGTCTGCCCTGTGATCTCATATTCTATTAATCAGTCCTCTCCGTAGCTGACACTCTCCCAGACAAAGGCCATTGATGTTCAAAATGGCGATGCAGGCACCGTAGGGTCCTGAAGTGGCTTCTGCATCAACAAAGACCAATGAAATGACACTCAATGCTGAACTTCAGAATGTCAAACCTGGATGAGACCTTAGAAGTCTTCTGGTCCAACCCCCTCATTTTGCAGTTGAGGAAACTGAGGCCCAGAGGTCATGACGCTGTTCAGTGTAAAACTAGGAATGAGACCCCAAGCTTCTAGATTCTACCCGCTCTTTCCTTGACATGATGCTGACAACTCAAACTCAAATGTTATCATTATCTGAACATGAGTATAATCTGTGAATAATAATAACGGGGTGACTTTTATTTGCCATATTATTTGATGGAGTAGAGCTCTTCAATGACTCAGTTAATTAATATATTAATTCTATTAGCAGTTTCATCCCTCTGTGTGTGGTGTGTGTCTTTAGCGACACTGAGCTTCCAATATGTTGCTCTCTTTCTATGAAGGCCAAAAAGGTGATCCGATGAATTGAGAGGATAATTCCCTCCCTCTCTGGGTATTGTCACTGGTCTAATTTAATAATGTTACCTCTCTCCCAGTGTGGAAACCTGGACACAACCGGAGCTCTTCACATTAAGCTGTCAGTATTGTCATTCACATTTGTATCAATAATACTGAGCTCTGACAACTTCCCTTAGTTTTAGACCGAAATCCTATTTTATAATATAAATATCACATTCTAGGCAGGGCACCATAAAGCAATTATTGCACTTCCTAGGTGAGGTGAATTTCTTGGCCTCGGCTCTTCAAGGCAGCACCTGAGATGTGTTCTAATCACTCAGAGACACTGGGACAGAAGATTATTATACTATTAGATAGTAGAGAAAAAAGAAGACACCTGTTCTACCGGCGGAGTGCCAAGTCCTTCCCTTCAGAGAGAATAATGAAGGTGGGCCTGGTTGTGAGTGTATGTTGTGGTGCTGTAGGAACCTGTAATAAGGGAACCTATGCTAGTTGAGAAGCCCAGGACAGTCCTCCTGAATTTGGTACTGAGCTTTGCAATGTTCAAACCCCCTTTCCTCACACTGCGGTTACTGATCCCCACAGCAGAGGTTCATATTTTTATCTGGAAGTTAGATTATTGGATGATGTCCTCAGTAATGCATTTTCAAATCTCTCATTGTACAGATGAGGAAACTGAGGATTAGAGAGAAGTAATTTGGTATTCAAAGAGCTGGTATTCAAATTCACACCCCACATGACTTAATATGGATTATCCCCACACCCCAGCATTTTAAGTCAGGCAAAAATGAGGTTCTGAGTTTCACTCGCTGACCTGACATTTGTTTGATTAATACCAGTTGAATGCCAGTGACATATAATGCACTGTGTCAGGCTGAGGAATACGGGGATTGCTAAATTACCCTTTAAACTCAAAGAATACTTTTTGGATAATTTTTAAACTTCCATGATTAGGAATGATTATGGATTCCAGGTGGGCATCTGAAAAATACCTTTCAGGGAGAAAGTGGTAGAAGGGTTCAGAAGAAACACCCACATCATTGTTTCTAGTTTGCCTCATCCTGAGAGGGCTAATGCAC
This sequence comes from Mandrillus leucophaeus, assembly GCF_000951045.1. Taxonomy (NCBI): domain Eukaryota; kingdom Metazoa; phylum Chordata; class Mammalia; order Primates; family Cercopithecidae; genus Mandrillus; species Mandrillus leucophaeus. The sequence continues at coordinate 4,558,014 of NW_012101721.1, forward strand.
TCTGCCCTTCAACCCTCAGCTGCCCCACACAGCCAGCCACAGGTGGTCTGTCTTGGGAAGAGCCCCCCATGCAAGCCCCACACATGGTTCACAGTGGTGCACACACCCAGCCTCACACACTGCTTGGCTGGTGCCATTCACCCACATTGCACTCTGGTCCATGACTTCCCTCTTCCAGGGCCCTAGTCTGGTAAGACTGCACTGTGGGAGTGGTGCACATTGCCTGAGAGCCACAAACACCCCAGAACATCTGCCTGCCCCCAGGCTAACGTCCCACTACCGCCCGCAGCTCCCCAGCCTCTTCTCCCTGCATACTCAGCAATCACTCCAACCTGTGTGTCACACTTTCCCGGAGCTCCCTCTGACAAGTTTATCAAGTTGAGAGATGACACTGTCAACAGGCATACAAAAAAAAAAAAGTGAAAAGAAAGGGAAAGTGGGGAAAAAAGCTTGGGAGCCTCCCTTGATGCTGCAAGGACACCTTCCCACACTCCCAAGGTCATGCAGGCAGGCTGGGAGGGGGGCATCCACATTCTTCCCCATCACTTGATTCTTAAGTGAGCCTCCTCCGTGGGTGCCTGGTGCAGCTCCCTCCTCTGTGGTGTGGGGTGGGAATGGGGGAGCATCACGTTTCAGTAGGAGATTGCTTGGTAAGACAATGGCTGAGCCGATAATGCCAGCAAAGTCATGACACCAGGGACCTCTTACAGTTCTAAGATCCAATCATCTTTAAAATATTACCGTCTAAGACGGATTTGAGCAGGGGCTATAGCAAACAATTGATGCCAGTATATTTACTGAGAGTGCAGGCACCCTGTTGAAATATTAATCTGGGCTGGGGAGTTGGAGAGGGGAGGGGCTGAAAAGCATTAGACTGACCAATTTCTTTCTAAAAATCCTTTGAAAAATAAGTTTAATTAGGGAAATACAGATGCTACTATCTATCATCTATCCATCCATCCATCTATCTGAATCCTAGTGTTTGTAAAAATTCCAAGAGTCAGCAAAATAGAAGACCTGCCTCCTTTCTCAAGCCTCTCCTCAACTCTGCCCATCCCGCTGCCCGTGCCCATCCTCCATTCAACTACTGAATATTGTTCATTGCTTGTCTGGGACCTCTTTTCCTTGGGACTTGGCTCCTTCCCACTTTCTGCGTTTCCTCCCGCATCGGTCACTTTCCTGTCACTCCCTGGAGGATCTGCAGCCTCAATCCAGTCTGGAGGGATGTGGCCCAGCCCCAGGACATTCAGAGTAAGGGGCTAGGCTCTTGTATAATAATAAAGACCTTGGAAGTGGAGGTGAGCTGGAGTATCGAGCAATTTATCCCGCACACATGTCTAACAGAACAACATCAGTTCCCTACCTCCCCCGCCCATGGAAGCATCAATAACATCGATAGAGCTGCTGTCCCCAGCATCAGCCTTTCAACACGGCCATGAGAAGGAGGACAAAGAAATAGCCTCTTTTGTGGCAGAGCTGAGCTTGTTGCTTGCAGTTAATGGGAGGGTAGAGGAGAGGACCAGCCCTGTGGAAGGCTGAGAAATTCCAGTCACTGACAAGCAGGGCCATGGTCAGAGGAGCCAAGTGGAGCCTCAGGCTGGACATGGGCCTGGGACCACTGCAGACACTGCTGGAGGAAGGGCACATGCCTGTGGCCCAAAGGAGCAGCCAAACATCATCTCTGGGGAGACGGCCCCCAGAGAAAATCCTGTTCATATTCCCAGCAAGAAGGACCACCAGTATCTCTCCGGTTAGAGGCACGGGTTTCTTCCTAAAGATATGGACGAGGGTACTTGCATTCCCAATTTCATATTTGTTTTGGAGACACTGGCCCACTGGTCCCCGGAAACTGCCGTGTGCTGCCTCTCTCGTCTCTCTGACTTTGTTCTTCCCTTTGCCTGGAATGCCTGGCTTTGGGAAAGATGCCTCTGCAGGCTTCTGGTTCATGTCCATTGTCTGTGAAGCTTTGCCTGACCTTTAGGGGGAGCTCTTTATCACACCTTCCTGTGTTTCCATAGTACATTGTGTGGATTTCTGCATCACGAATCGTCATATTAAATTAGAACTTTTCTTGCCTGTCACTTCCTTGGATTGTCATCTCCTTGAGGGCAGGGACCTTCTATTTTTACATCACTAGTTCCTTGTAGAGTGACTAGCAAGTAGGTGGTGGTCAAAATCATGCCAAATAGACAGAGCAAGGACTCTCATTTTCTCTCAGTCTTTGCCAGTAAGAAATGTTTTCTTCTATGCTAAATCAATTAAGCCGTGAATCAACTCTGGGTCAATGAACAAAATATTAACTTGACAGACAGGAAAAATAAGTTCAAAAGATCTATTGTACCTCATGGTGACTATGGTTAACAACAATATATTGTATACTTGAAGACTGCTAAGAGAGTAGATTTTAAGTTTTCTTACCGCAAAAAATAACTATGTGAAGTAATGCATATGTTAATTAGCTTGATTTAGCCATTCCGTTTAGTATTCCCTTGGTATACATATATTGAAATATCACGTTTATACCATAACTATATATAACTTTTTATTTGTCCATTAAAAAGATATATAAAGCACATGTAAAAAAATATGAACTCAAACCATATGAAATTAGTAATATTCAACCATTTTACACCTACAAAAATGGTAATTTCCTATGGTTCAACCCACTCTCTAGCATAGACACTACCCTCATAGAGGAAAGGAATAAAAGAAAACCAGCATTTATTGAACACAGCTTTGTACCAGGCACTTTATAAACATCTCATTCAGTTTAATCCTCATTTACTGATGGTCCAGGAGAATAAAATAAACATCAAAGAAACAAAATATTTAAATGCTGAGATGGGTGGTACGAAGGGGCAGTGGGTTGGGAAAAGAGAGTTGACTCAGAAAGGCTTCACGAAATCTGGGGGGCTTCAGTGAACCCTGAAGGGCCAGCCTCTTGAGGCAGCCTTGGTTGAGCCAGGCATCCCTCTCCTTTTTCCCATGACACATTCGCTCCACTTATCTCCATTATTGCACTCCTCACATGACATCCTTGCTATTAATTTACTCATCTGTTTCCATACTCCCCTCTGGGTCAAACCCTCAAAAGCAGGGGTTGCATCATGTTCATCTTTTTATATTCCTCTGCCCAGAGCCACCTGGCAGGCGTGCTGCTGTACTCAAATGTTTGCTGATGGACTAATTCAGAGAAGGCCATGCAGGGAATTCCCTACAATGAACTCAAGGACTTCTCTGAGTCAGATATGCACAAGCTCCTCAGCTTCCCCACCGGGGGACTTATGCACTTACAATAAGCCCCGCTGCTTCCTGTGTCATGATATCTTGCCCCTGGCTGTCTCTGAAGAGCCCCCTCTGGCGTTAAAACTCATCTTGACTCAGGAGTATAGGGCTTAATAGGGCTGAGCTAAGCAGTAAGGAGGACGAGACCCCAGAAAGGATTACAATTCCAAAGAAGGGTCAATAGACACATTCTCTTTCCTCTTTCCATTTCCTGTTTCTCTCTCTGGTTAGCATAGTTCCTAAATAAACCCTAATGTCAGACCCTACAGTTGTCCTTCTGTAAGGAACCCAAGGTGCATTTGGGAAGATGCACGCTATACTCATAATAACAGCTATCATGTACTTAGCACTCTAAGGTAGGTATTTCATCCCCATTTTATAGAAGGAGAAGTTATACACCTTGTTGAAGGTTACAAGCTAAAATTCCAGGTGTCTCTGATTCTAAAACTCATACTCCCAATCACGAGGTTTTATCAGCACAAAATCCAGATTTTGGCTAGCCCCAATTTCCCAGAATGTCTGGAATTGGACATGTCTGTCCATAGTCTCTGGTGGCCTGAGCAGCAGTCAGGGCCAGAAATGCACCCAGGAGTCCTCCCTGCTCCTCAACCACGGGGACAAGTCAGGCAGACATTTTAGCAATCTTGGTCCCGCACCAAGCCCAGCTTTGTGCCAAGTCTCAAAGCCTTTCATTCATCATCCTCTACGAGGAATTAAATCACGCGGGTTGATTTATGAAAAAAGGAAGGAGCCTTTGCCAACAGAGCCCATGCTGCTCCCTATGTCATGATATCTTGCCCCTCCCTGTCCCTGAAGAGTCTCCCTGGGATTAAAACTCATCTTGAATCTTAGACACTCACCAACTCATTGTAGATTTAAGCACATGCCCTCCTGACCTCTAGGACTGGGTGTTTTTTTCTTCTTAATCTTTAAGGAGGCGTATCTCCAAGGGGAAGGCAGAGTTTCACAAAGAGGAGATGGAGGTGGCAGAGAGAACAAACCCTGCATATGCTAAGAGCTCTATTCCACAATTTGAGTGACAGTGAAGACACCTCTTGTCAAATTACTGCTTCAGTCGAACACAGCTAACTCTCACCAAAGTTGACAACAGAATGATTTCGTTTAAAAAAAAAAAAAGGTGAGAGAAGGGTAGAATTGAACCTTGGGCTATTAACAGAGTTCCCATGTGTTCTTACAGACTCTTTAAAATGCTTTGCTATTGGTGGCTGTGGAAGAGAAAGGCCCATGTTCTGTATATGCCCAAACTATTCTTTTAGTTGAATTGAGGCCCCTCTGGGGAAGCTGCCATGAGGAAGCTGGGCCACCCAGGAGTTACAGAAAGCCAGTAGAAGTGGTACTCCTCCACAGCTGTCTCCTGGCCTCTTACCTAGTCACAGGGTGGGTACAGAGATCTCTGTGCCTCTGGACTGGTAGTTATAATTCAGGCAGAATGGCAGGTCATGCCCTTTCAAGATATCAGTGCTGATATGGCAGTGGAGAAACAAAAGCAGAGGGTGAGTCAAGATCAGACCCTGGGGAGGGGAAGCACGTTACCAAAGCTAGTATGAATGAAAGAATGGATGAGGTAGGGTGAAAGTAAAACTGAAACAAAGACGGGAACAGCAGATGAGTTGCCCCCAAGGGTGAACTGGAGAAACAGTGGTGGGAGAAGAAAGTCACACTTGGTGCCAGCAGCCTGGGATGAAAAAGTAAAGATGCAATAACTAAGACACGTGCTCAGCAGCTCCCTATGCAGGTACAGGATTGGGATATAATGGCCTTTGTAAAGTTCCATGGGCTGCCTCCCCATAGGTGTGCCTTTGGCAGATTTAAAAAGGGGTACTCAGAGCCCTGTTCCACCAGGGAATGTGTCATTGGGTCCTTGGTGAAGCAATGCTTGCCCTGTATTAAATTTTTATCATAATGATTGCTGATGACTCCACCAGACCTGTCTGACTGGTTTTTACATTTGGCCTCCTACAAACTCTTATTTCTATATGCCCTTTAATCTGTGTCTTACCAGTCTGGACTCTGACCCCCTATCTATTCCTGACTGTACGTTTTTGACTTGGTAACCTTAATTTCTAATTTCTTGCCTGATTTATCTTTTAATAACTCTCTGCTCCCAGCTATGAATCAGCTCTTCTAGATCTAGTATCTTTCTGGTGATTCTCCTCTTACTGCTGCTCTGGGGCCAAAATGATCATTGTAATCCTCAAGGGAAGTAAAAACCGTGTGATACCAGCCATCCACAAATGATATACCATTTCTATAAATCCAGGTTCACCAGTAAGTACTCATTATCTTACAATTATAGACACTTGGATTTGGGAGAGAGTTCAAAAATATCTAACTTGATGCTTCCCCTATTTGGTGTGCAAATTCTCTTATTATATCAATTATTTCAAAATAACAAGAGCTGCCATTAATTGATTCTGCTAAACACTTTACATGTGTTATCTCATTTAGTCCTGACATCAGTTCTGTGAGGTCTTATTATTCTCATTTTATAGCTTAGGAAACAGTCTATGCTCTAACCACTATCCTGCACTGACACCACTTACTATTGGTTCTAAAGCTTCTGCTTGGATGTCTGCAGTAAGGAACTTACAACGTCTTAGCATATCCCGCTTCACCTTTGCACAGCTGTGACTTTAAAAAGCACCTCTTTATGTTGAGCTGAAAACCCTCTTCTTATAATTTTTACCCATTGCCCTGGTTTTACACACTAGTGATACAGAACCAGGTCTACATCCCTCCATCACATGACAGTTCTCTAAATACCACGTTGTGCATGTTTCTCTTGAAATTTACAAAACATCTCCAAGTTCAATTTTTCCTCCTATGTCTGCTTTAGACGATAGCTGATTGCTTCAATTTTCCTTCAGTTGTGGTACCTTGGATAGGGCCTCAATCATTGTATTGTAAATGCAAATTATATATTCTACTCTATTTTCTGTGTTACTACCACTTTTTTTCTCTCCCATGCTAAATTTCACAGACTAAACAAAAGACATAGAAGACAAGGCCCTTGCCCACAAGTTAAAAATTTGTCATTTTCTTGGGTAAGAAACAATAAGGCAGTATATTTAGTAAGCTATTTATTGTTTGGAACTGACTGTAGATGTGACAGAAAACCCAGTGAGAGGGAAGGTTATCTGGAGCCATCAGGGAAAGCTTTGTGAAAGGCTTGTGGCTTAACCTGGCCTTCTGTGGTGGGAAGCTTTGGGAAGAGCAGAGCAGAGAGGATTGGGCAGTTAACTGCAGGGATAAATTGCAGGTTGCATGTTGAAGGTAAAGCACAGAATGTCTTCGTATAGTGAGGTTGGGGAAAATGAGGAGCAAAAGGCCAGATGGGGATGAGCATGGAGATGGGGAAATTTTGAAGAGAGAACTGAAGGATATATACATATGTGAACACAGAATCACTGAAAGAGAAGGATGTTATTTTAAGAGAATTTCGTTCAGCTCAGCCTTTCATATATCTCACCTTCGCAGACCCAATATTTCTCTGCAGGGCACCTATGCTAATTTCTATCACCATTCCAATTTACTGTCTATTTCAATCAGAGTCAGTTTCTTTGGCTTTACCTTTGCCTGAATCCCACTTTACCTGGCAAGCGCTATAGTCCTACACATAGTCTCATCATTTCCTTCCGGGATTATTGCTCTGAGATACCTGCCTGCCTCCTGCCTCAGCTCCTTCCCGTGCTCCCCGTATACATGTGCCAGACAAAGCACAAATCTAATTTAGCGCTTCCTGCCCAGTCTCTCCCGTCAGCTCTCCATCATCTTCAGAACAAAGTTCACACTTTCTGTCCACTTCCCCAGCCTCATTTCCAGCCACTCCTCCTATGAACCCTACACTCAGCAGTTACCAAAAGCTTTTCAGTTGCTTCATCAGACCGTATTCGTTTTCATTTCTTGGCTCTCATTCTACATGAAGCACCCTTTCCCCTGCTTGTTCATATTGCAATAATATTTTTCAAGGTTCAGCTTAGTCTGGCCTCTGGGGACATTTAGTTGGCCCAACCATGATGAATTAGGTGCCCCTTCACTTCCAGATCATCTTGTGGCATGCCCTGAATGCTCAGTATACTGGGTGTGAAAGTGTACCTACCACACCAGGCAAGAAGCAATAGAAACCAACTAGACTATCTTATCTTTATTGCAAAGCTATCAGAGACTTGCAGAATCCAAGCTGGAGAACCAGGCTTGAAAAATAAACAAGTATCAGATGAAACATCGAAGTTTGGCTGCAGGGACCACAGTAAAGGCTATGCTGTAGGTGCAATCTGTTCTCTATGCAGCTACTACTGCAGGGAGGAATTTGACCTCCAAATGTTCCTACGATAGAAGAGGAAATTCCCATTCATGGGGAATCTTTAAATTAGGAGATCTTTTTGTTCTATTCTTCCCAAGTCTTCTGCCTTCTTAGTTTGCATAATTAAAGTCTTCCTTCAGGCAGGGGGATGGATGAATTGCACGCACTCCCCAACCCATCCTGAGGAGTAACTCATTCTCAGCCGTGAACCATGAAAGCTCAGAAAGCAAATAACAGCTTTGGAACTATCCTTCCAACTCAGAGTAGTTCAGAGAAAGCTCAATGGGAACCTGTCAGAGTAAACAACAAGATGATGCCTAAAAACAATTTCCAGCATTTTGTGTCTAATAATAATTACTCACTTAAGTGTTGTGAAGCTTTAATTTAGTTTTTGTCCTAAGGTTGGAGAAGGCTGAGTGACAGAGCTAAATAGCATGCCTCTGTATATTGACAATCCTGGGAGGTGAAGGAAGCAAGAGAAAGCCTTCCCAGTTTGCAAATGGATGGAGAAGGGACGTGAAGGAAGGTTGGATCTAAACTTTGCAGATGAGCACAGGGAAAGACTCTAGGAATTTCAGAGATGGGATTCATTTATCAGTGGGGATTGGCTACCCTCCTGCATTCAGCTTCCCTATTCCTCAACTGGTTTCCCAGTCAGCTCTCCAAGGCTTGGCTCAAAGCAGATCTCTTTCAGGGTTATGGGGTTTCAACTTTCCATAATAATCCTAACACAATAGGATCCTGCCTATACAACTTCATTTGGTCCTTGAATGCATTATACCTAGTTTCCAACTTTGGATTTACTCTTTATTCATCTCTCCCCATCTCTTTAGTCGCTGTTGCCCATTCTTGCTTTGGTATTCTGATAATAGCATTCACATCCTGGAGAGACTCCACCCTGCCAGGACATGGGTTCATGTCCTCTCATCAGTTGGCATTCAACACAACCCCTGAGGGAAACCACTCTTTTCCAGCTAGGATGGTGGCCTGGCTGGCAAATTGTTCTATCTCTGGCCACCATATGCCTGTGCATGTCTTACATTCAACTTAGGGTGTAAGACTGCAATGATAGCACCTAAATCTGCTCAGCCAGCTTAGGACCAAACTCTGGAATTCACTAATGAGTTTTCAAAAGGGGCCAGGGCCATATCTTCTCCCCAGGAATAGGTTACCTGTGGGTAGAGGAGGAAGTTGCTTATACGGTTTGATTTGCCTGGTACCTATCCCAAAACAGCTCTTTCACACTCCTATTCGGTACCTAGAATTCCTCCATCAGCCATAGGAAACTGTGGTGTTGTAGGAGAAAGGACATAGGACTTGGATTTAAAAGATATACCATCTTTGATGCCTTGTTCTGTCCAATCTGTTTGCTGGGCAGATTCTTAAGCTTTCTGAGCCCCAGTTTATTGTAGGAAGCAAATAAAAATAACATAAAAGCTTTTTGCATTTAAAAAAATTATTTTAAATTCAGGTTGTACATGTAGAGATTTGTTACACTGTTATATTGCATGATGGTGGGATTTGGGCTTGTAGTGTAAATCTTAAAGCTCTGTTCACATATTAATTACTGTTGCTCTTTATTCAGTCATTGAAGACTTTTTTATCTTCCAACACCAAGTTTTAATTTCAAATATCAATGAGAGGAGTAAACGTTTATGTATATTATTATAGCTAAAATCTTTGAGCTTAGAAACTGAAAATAAGTGTCAGAGAAAGACCTAGAGTGATAGCCTTAGACACATTTAGAAGCTAAACTGAGACAGAGTGGTTAACTCTTTCCTCTGAAATTCAAAAAAAAATCTCTTGCAACCCCCTTTCTGTGTCCAATATGTAACAACAGTAAACCAAAGGCATAGTGAATCACCCACTCAAATACAATTCCTGTTGATTTACTTATCTAGCAAATATCCCATAAGAACCTAATGAGTGCCAGGCTTTCTGCTGCTTTCTGGGAATGCAAAGATGAACACATTCCTGGTCCCTGCCTTCACAGAGCAAACAGTCTATAGGCAGAAACAGACATGTAACAAGCCAATCCCAACAAAGAGTGATGAGTGCTCAGATGAGCAAAGTGCTGTGTGAGATGTGTACCACTGGAATTGCTGGAGGAAGGCTAAGAGCTGGTGAGCAGGTTAGGCAGAGCAGTGGCGGGAAAGGAGTTAACGTTTTCCAGGCAGATGGAAGAGTATGGTGAGTCTGGAGGGGACTGAAACATGATTTGTTTGGAAAATTTTTAAAAGTTCGGTACAGATGAAGCACAGAAAGCTGGAGATGTAAACGGAATCTGTGTTAATAAGGATCCGTGTGCCACAATAAGAAAGTTGGCCTTTAGGCAGGAAGCAATGGGTCATGGAAAGGTTTCATGTAGGAGACTGGTATTCAGTATCGCATGACTCATGGTGTATTAAAATAAATCTTGATGTGACTGATCTCCCTCCTCACCCAACTAGGCTATGGGTTCCATGGGAGCTGGATAATGTCACATTAATCACTGTATCCCAAGTGCCTAGCATACAGCAGACAGTGTCCCTCCTCTTAACTTCCTGGAACTGCTCTTGAAATAAATTGACATGAAATTACAAAGGTGAAACGAGAGTTCAGTGGAAACCAGGAGGTGGCCTACCTTGTCTCTTTTAGCTGACAGCCCACCTTCTTCTGTTTTCTCTCCTTCTGGGCCCACAGCCCAGGAGAACAGCCTCAGACTTCTCAAGGAGATGCTTAAATAAGGATTAGTAAGGTAGCTTCCGCCAGGTCACGAGGTCCTCAGTTCACAGCAGGCATTTTGGCACCCGTCCCTCTTGTATTTATGGCACGTGGAGCTCCTCAGGCTCAGCACCCTTTCCCTCCAAGCACACACTCATTCTCAACACATCTTGTCTCAGCAGAGCTTCCCTGGCAGCTACCATCTATTAACCAGAGTTTGTTCTTGAGATGAAATCCATTTGCTGTGCCAGAGCTAAATGAATTCCATGAACCTTTCAAGTGAGCCATGAGACAGGGAAGACATTTCATTCCAGCAACTTTATTAGATGGTGTCCGTGAACTTTGGGATGAATAATGCTTATATTATCATACTGTGGTTGAAGATTTTCATACTAAAACAATCTTCATGTGAAGTTCTGAGGCCCACATCTTTGAGCAGCTAGTGTCAGAACTAGACAAGTCACTTAAAGTAATTGCTTCTGGGCCAAGTCCCAGATCTCCTCTTTGATGTCTGAAACAGTCAATATTTTGTCTGTGTAGAAACCATGGTTGAACTAAGAAACAATCTAAACTAAAGTTAAACTGGCTATCAGACTGCAATTGTGCCCAGATCCTTCTATTTCTCTAAGTCTTGCTTCTGCTTGTATTTCCCTTATTTATGTATATCTAAAAGAGAATACTGCTCTAACATACATTTGTGTTTTGATAAAAACCTATTTCACTAGGAAAATGTCAAGTAATATTTGAATCTTGTGTATTTAGCTGTGAGATTTTTAATGATCAATGGCAGCACAAAAACCCCAAAATTTCTGTCACCAACAGGTAACAGTTAACTGAATTGCAGCCACTGTCCCCAGGAAAATTGGACCAACTTTTAATGTTCTTCATTAAAAGTAGTCTTCATCTCTGTCTCTCTTTGGGCTCCCTCCCTCCCTTCCTTCCTTTCTTCCTTTCTTCCTTTCTTTTTGACACAGAGTCTCGCTCTGCTGCTGAGGCTGGAGTGCAGTGGCACGATCTCGGCTCACTGCAACCTGTGCCTCCCAGGTTCAAGTGATTCTCCTGCCTCAGCCTCCTGAGTAGCTGGGATTACAGGCACACACCACCATGCCTGGCTAATTTTTGTATTTTTAGTAGAGACAGGGTTTCACCATGTTGGTTAGGCTGGTCTCAAACTCCTGACCTCGTGATCCACCTGCATTGGCCTCCCAAAGTGCTAGGATTACAGGCGTGAGCCACTGCACCCGGCCAGGCCTCTTTCTTTTTCTGCCTTTCGCTACTTTCATAGTTAACAAACTATACCTCTTTCATGGCTCTCCAGTTTGTCCCTGTCTCTGTCTCTGTGTATAAGTTTCTTTGTGTTGCTCTAGCCTTTGTTAACATTTCGTCTAGTCCCTGGATCTTCCCATCTTAACTGTGTCCATCTCTCTAAATCTGTACCTTCCCAGACCTGGGTTCTAGCTGCCCCTCCCGGCTGCCCCTCCCTCAAAGGTGGAGAGCCATGAACGCTGCCCCACATGCTTTCTCCACACTGTTGCATTGCAGGCGTGGACTCCTTGCTGCTCTCACTAGAAGTAGCTTTTGCCTTTTGTTGCCAAATCAGAATGTTCTCAGCAGTGACAATGTGGCTTATGAAAGCAAGTGCCTGGTAATTAAATAAATGGGTAATTTCAGTGTTTTTATTTTTATTTTTCTACCCAAGGATTTCCTTAGTATCAGGAAGGAACAGATAATAGTTCTTTAATTCCTATTGATAGAGAAGAGAAAATAAGTTAGTCTATCTTTAGGTTTTATTTGGGTATTTGTGATAATTAATAAGAAGAAAAGGAAACATCTGTCCTACAAATGGAGAAGATGAGAGGGAATGAAGCAAAAAAGAAAAAAAAAAATTGGCGGCATCAGTTAAGACTGCTGGGAAAAGATAAGGCTGGCAAAAATGCTGGCTGAGTTATCGTTTGGAGAAGAGTTAAGGAAAATAAGAGTTTCATCAAATATATCAGAGAATGGAGTGGTCCTGAGGAGGCAGGCCCGCAGATAAATGAGATGGTAATGAAGTGTGACCCTTATAAACCAGTGGACACTTTTAGGGGAGAGGGAGCCAAGGAGGAAACAGATTCCAAATCAAGACAAAGCAGCAGTCAACCCGACAAGAAGACCCCCTGGGTGGGAAGGACACTCGCCAATGTGTTCTGTGCACCGCTTACAATCATTCTTCCAGGCCTCAGAGGCAAAGCAGGAGAGCAGAGGCTGCACCCATGTAAACAGCAACAAGGAAGTGTGGGGCAAGCCTCAGTCCCAGAGCTTCAGCAGAAGAATCTGCAGCCAGAGGGAGCATCTACACACATTGAGAGGACAAAGGGATCCAGAATGACAAGCCCAGAGAGTTCAGGCAACGTTGACAGCTCCCCTCCCTCTTTCCCTCTCTTCCTTTCTTTCTCCCACCATCTCACCCTCCCTCCCTCTCTCCCTCTCCTCTTTCTTTCTCTTTATCTTTCCATCTCTCTGCACTCCCTCCCTCCCGTCTTCATCCATTTTCTCTCCTTCTTCCTCTCCCTCCCCCTGTCTTATTCTACCTCTCCCTCTTTCTTTCTAGGTAGTGTTTCTAAGGAAATATAACACAAGCTTCTTGGTCTGTGATTTCTGGCTATTTGGATCCAATGCAATTGTGCCTAGATCCTTCTATTTCCTTCCAACATTCTTCCAAATGTTCGTAGATTTAAAATTATTTTCATTGGTCCTACTTATAGGAACAATTCTTATTAGTTCACAGCAGTACAGAACAAACGGCATCTTTACTCCCAAAATTGCAAGCTTCTTGGATGAGCTGACATTTGTCTCTGGGAAGAAGGGGTTAACCAGTCTAAAAATAATTAAACCTCCCATGCACATGATATAATTTTTCTTACTCAAAATGCCTTCACAATGTCTCAACATCACTGTGAGATGCTTGGGCAGATATTTTGTTTCTTCTAAAGCTACGCTACAATAAAATGTGAGGTAGATAGTGAAGGTTAGACTTTTGACATTCTTTGAGTATTCAAACTGTTTGTTAAACTGATTTTTTTGGCTTCTCCTGTAAAGTGCCTTTTGAGTCCTATTTTATGCTGTTGTTTTTAGCAGTGAAGTTTCTATTTAGCAAGATATCTGCAAACCTCATACCTCGTAAGAAGTAGGGTGTTGAATTTGTTAAATATTTATCTTTTATATTCTATCGTTATATTTATTTTCCAGAGATAGTGTGATATCATGAATAAATACTGACATTGGAATCAGAATCCCAAGTTCAAGTTCAAAGCCCACCAATTTTACTTGCTGTGTAATCTTGGACAAGTTGTGTAATCTCTCTGTGTCTGTTTACAACACTGTTAAAAAGAAGATTAAGATACCCACCTCCCAGGATTTCTGTGGGGATTAAATTTGACTAATGCAAAATCCTGTGTCTAGAATGTAGAAAATGCTCAATAAATAATAAATATCATTGTTGCTGCTGTTGTTGCTACTGTTACAGCATTGAACACAGCTTTATAACCTATTAAGTTCTAAACTATGAAAATTACTGATCTGTATGTGAAATTATAAGAAACTATTTTGTATCTCTTGGGATCTTCTTTATTTGCAAATGAGAGAAACCCAGCTAAATGACTTTCATTCATTCAACAAACACTGAGCACTTCTCTTTGCCAGAAGCTGTTCTAGGTGCTGAGGTTAACAGTAGTGAAAACACAAAGTCCCTTGTTTTATGGTGCTTACATTCTAGTAGAAAGAGACAACATATAAAGAAAAAAGAAAAAGAGAATATCAGATTGTGGTAAGATACTTAACCTAGTATACAAAATGTTACTAAGGAATCAGAGATAACAGATTTAGGGGAGAGGGAAGTCTTCTCTGAGGCATTGGAATGATGAAAAGAAACCAGTTGTGCAAACATTCTGGGAAGAGATGAGCAAATGGAAGGCCTTAAGGCAGAGAGCAAATTTGACAGTTTCAAGGAAAGAAGACTTAATTAAGGAAGAAGATGAGTTGGAGAGATGGACAGGGGCCAGATCATAGAGTCTTGTAGACCATGATAAGAAGCCTGGATTTTATTAATTATTGTAAAAGTAATTGTAGAAAGTGAAGCATAGGAATGGCATTATCTCACTCAGATTCTAAAAAGAGTGCCCTATGTGCTGCGTGGAGTTGGAGAATATGTTATAGGTTGTCAAAAGTAAAAGCAAGGAGACCAGTTAGGAAGCTGTTGTGATAGACCAGGATGTGAAAAAAAGGAGAAGAAAAGAAGTAGGCAGATGGGAGATTTATTTTAGAGGTAGAACCAGCAGGATTTGGTGATAGATTGGATGTTGGAGGTTCAAAATAGGGACGAGTCGGGTTTCTGGACTGAACCACTGAAAAATGCAATTGGTGGTACTATTTACAGAGATGGGAAAGACCAGGCACGGGGTGGGGGCAAAGAGGAGAGGAGAGGGATGAGTGCCATGTTGGACAAGTCAGATCGAAATGACTACCAGACAGCAGAGAGGCACTGTTGATCAGGCAGCCAGATCTATGGGTGTAGAGGCAAGGGCTACACTTATAAATTTACAAGCCATCGACATAAATGGTATTTAAAGCCATGAGGCTAGATGAGATCACCAAGACAGTAATAGATAAAGACAAGAAAATGGTTTGGGAGTGAACCTTGGGGATGCCAAGATTTAGAAGTCATTTAGAAGAGGATGATCTTGGAATAAAAGGCAATTCATTAGCCCGATAAACAACCCAGTTTTGGCAAGAGTGGGTCTGACCTCAGGGACAACAACACTCAAGGTCTACAGTGCCGTTGGAGTGCTGCAGTCTTTCTTTGCCACTCTGGGTTCTCTCGCACTCTCTCTCCCCCTCAATCTTTCAACTCAGTCTAATTCCATCTGTAGTCTTCATCACAGAATATTTCCATTTGAAGGAAACGTAGCCACAGGCAGCTCTGAATTTCATCTTAGAAAAAGAAAAAGTCTTCCTCCCAACTTAAGTGTGAAATATCCTACAGAAGATCACTGACTTGTCTGGGTTTGGGTCACAAGCCTATCCTTGGAACCAATCACAGGCCAGGAGAACAGAATAACACAGTTGATTGGCCCAGCCTGGTTATGTGCTTCCTGGGGTCTAGCCTGGACTTTCTTATTAGAGGAAAGTAGCACACTTGCAGTTGCTGATGAAATCACTGAGCTAGACAATCTTTTATTTTTTTTTAATAATTATTTTTCTTTGTTCGCTGCATATCAACACCTGTGATAGGCAGCCTTTTGAAATTTGAGTCTGATTCCTAATTGTAAACTTGATGTGTCTGTCTATATTTCCAAATACAGTATGACATGACATGATGCCTTGGGTTTTAGTTCTTCCTCTTGTTTGATATCTTTAATCAAGTTTAAATAAATATACTTTATCTTATCTAAAGTTGAGATTGATGTACTCAACAATTATACTGGAGAGTAAAATGAATTGGGGAAAAAAAAGATAATTTAAAAAAACCGAGAGAATTAGGAACCTTCTGCAGACATGAAACCATCTGATTCTAAGGGTGATGTGCTTACAAAGAGGCCGTGGTGAAGCAGGGCCTGCAGGTCCCCAGGGTCGTCCTTGCAGATCAGCATCTCTCAAGGAAGATCAGATGACTGCTTCTCCACCAACCTGTCTACTCAGTGCTCTCCTGCCTGTAATAGGCTCAGCCAAGGCCAGAGGCAGGGGCCACATGGCCTTTGTCAGTTGTTCTGTACGCTCAGTAATTGCCTTTTTGATTTCAGCCTGGGCCTGTTCCCATTTTTTTTTTCCCCCTGTGCAGAAAAAATAATGAAAGAATTTATTTCTAAACCTACACACTTCAGGGGACTAAGAAAAAGTGACAACCCAAACTTACTAACTAAAAAATGAGGATGTAGATAGCACATTTCATAATAGTGACAGTTGGCCTATTTAAGATGCACACTTCAGTTGCTGTATTAGTCTGTTCTGGCTGCTATAACAAGATACCTTAGATTGGGTAACTTATAAACAGCAGAAATTTATTTCTCACAGTTCTAGAGGCTGAGAAGCCTGAGACCAAGGCACCGGTGGTATCTGGTGAGGGTTCTTTTCCTTATAGATGGTGCTTTACAGCTGGGTCATCAAAAGGCAGAAGAGGCAAACAAACTTCCTCGGGTCTTTTTTTTTTTTTTTTTTTTTGGAGATGGAGTCTCATTCTGTTACCAGGCTGCAGTACAGTGGTGCAATCTGGGTTCACTACAACCTCCACCTCCTGGGTTCAAGTGATTCTCCTGCCTCAGTCTCCCGAGTAGCTGGGACTACAGTTCTGTGCCACCAGGTCTGACTTATTTTTTGTATTTTTTCAGTAGAGATGGGGTTTCACCATGTTGGCCATGATGGTCTCAAACTCCAGACCTTGTGATCCGCCCACCTTAGCCTACCAAAGTGTTGGGATTACAGGAGTGAGCCACCGTGCCCGGCCCCCTCAGGTCTCTTTTATAAGGGCACTAATCTCATTCATGAGGGCTCCATCCTCATGATCTAGTCACCCCCCAAAGGTCCTCCCTTTAAAACTGTAACATTGGGAATTAGGTTTCAACATATAACTTATGGGGAGAACAAAACATTCAGACCATAGCAGTCCTCCTTTATAGCTACTCTACGAAAGGGCAGTTTCAAAGGTATTCAACAGGCTGCCCCTGCAATGCACCTGACTGCAGTCTGCAGCCTCTAAGACTACTCAGTCAGGTTGCTGTTTACATGTACTCCCTTTTAACTTTCCCAAAGGAAGCTCATCAAGTATCAGGGAAGATTTCCGATCACTCCATTTCCCTCTGCTCCCTGTTCCCATAGTCTGTACTGGAGAGTGTGGCCTCAAGGTTAAGAGATTTGCTCTGGGATTTGCCAAGGTCTATGGTGTTGTCCCTTTATAGCCTTCACTCAGGGAGCTGTGTTATCATCTCCAGCAAGATTCTATGGTCTGCATTCTTATCTTTAAAGAACATGAGATGATCAAATCCTTGCCTACCAAGAGGCTGAAGAGGACAGCATCAATAGACAATTAACTTGCCATTCATTGTGGACTGTTCACCGTAAAGCAATCACGTTTTACGAGTGCAGAGGCTAGTTTTTGGTTTCTGTTCATTTTGGGTTTGGGTGTTATTTCTTTTTTTTTTTTTCTTTTTTTTGCGAGTGTATTTGCATTGTCACTTTTTATTTGCCCCTTAAAATGATTGGTTTTAGAAAGAAATCTTCATTTTTGTCTACATAGTAGAATCAAGATAAGGAATAAAACCCAGCTTAGATTGGGGTCAGCAAGAAAATTACTGAGTGAGTTGCTTTGTGGCTCCTTCTTCCTTCCTTAACAAAGTTTAATATTGTTGTGTCCTTGTAGGAAAATGCCCCAGACCTGAGATGTGGCTGGAGGAGGAAGACCAGGGCTTCCTGAACAAAGGCTTCAGATGGAAAGAACCACAGATCTCGGCAAACTCCATACTCTGTAGACTACTATCCAGATCCAATGGATTAGATTCATGGATGCTGAAGGAATTTGAAAATGTGATTTCCCTTATGAAACTCCCAGGGGATGTTTCTCTTTAGAGTATATTTCTATCTTCTTCTTTGGAGTGGGGGTCTAAGGAAGATTTCTCGCTTATAGCTGCTAAGGAGGTAGTCAGATTAGGTATAATCAGAGCTCACTCCTTAAGTGTGAGAGAAAATGAGGCTTTCTCAGTTATTCCCAGGATCTCTCCCACAGGATAAACAAATAACCTTGGGTTACTTTTTGGTACCACAAGGAGTTAAAAAAAAAAAAAAAGTAGGGATAGGGGGTGTCTCCTTTCCAATAGCCTCATCATTGTGATCATGAAGAAGAGAAAATACGCAGATACCAACTATCACAACCAAGCTAGGGGAAAAGAATGGTGAGCAAAATTGAAGCATGCGAAATAGACGGAAGGAGGCAAACAGCCAGGCAGTGCCAAGAAGCCTTCAGGCAGACGGCCGGGCCTTACCCCTGGGTTGGGATTCAGACAGGACTCCAGCCTCCGCACTGGGGACTTACAAGGGCAAACCCCTCACTCAGGGGTGCTAAGAGGGACACAAGGGTATCAGCAAGGACAGGATCCAGGCACCAATACTGAGGGCACAAGGAAGGGCTGGGCTAGATGGCACCGCATTGTGGTGGCCAGTCGTAAGGCCAGAGAATGAAGTTAGTATGGGTTGCATCCTTAGCTCTGTCACTCATTACCTCCATGACCTTGGGAAAGTCACTACTTCTCTAGGCTTCAGTTTTCTCATCTGTAAACTGAGGATAGTAATGTGTACCTTAGAGAACTGCTGGGAGAATTAAATTAACTATCACATGCTTAGCACAGTGTCTGGCACGTAGCAAACACTCAAAAAATGATAGCCATTATTATCACAAAAATCAGTAGAAGCCGGTTGAATCAGAAAAAGGACACAACGAAAGAAGCATATTATCCAGATTAGCATTGAGAGCAAATTGATTTTTAATCACACACAGTTGAGTTTGAGCGCTTTAAATTCCTCCTGCCCCAGGCCAAGATTAGTCATAGCACCTGGGAGCAGAGCTGAGTCCAGAGGTGATCAAGTGGCCCCAGCTGAGGACAAAGGGGGCTAGCAAAGGCTGAGAGCTAGGTAGGGCCTGACAATAGCTTAGCCATCTTTGGGTAGGTTATAGGATAGCATCTGGAAAAGGGATATCACTTGCTCTCACTTTTGTCCAAGAGCATATCTAAAAAGACATATTACACTTTAAGAACTTTCTAATAATTAGAATTACTTTAAATGTAGAGCAGGTGGCACTGGAAAGGGGTAAGCTCAGTTTTATAGAAATGTTCCAGCAAGGATGGCTATGTGGAGGTTCTAACAGGAGAAATCTGAGTTAGAAGTGGCACTGGTTGACCTCTAAGGTACCACGCTCTGTTGGAATTGTGCCACCTTTTGAGCAAAAACCTAAGAAATTTCCAGCAAAGTTTCAGGGCTTAAACCTGCTGTGGTAGGTTTTGGTACCCTTGAGAGAATCACCTTTTCCAGGGGTTAATAGAGACGGTGGCCCTTCTGCAGGGCTGTCAGCTTCCCAGTCACATTGTGTTGCTTCTGATCTTTGCGAAAAAATGAGATAGCGGTGGTGGTGCTGGGAATGGAGTGAGGGTGAGGGTGGGGGAGGAGGTGGCAAGAGAAGAGGAAGTGGGGAAAAAAATAGATGCACTTTGAAGCCTGCAATTAGTTTGTACCATGCTATTTCCATAAAGTAGACCTCACACTTGAGATCTGAAAGGTAATCATCGGAGATATCAGAGCCTGACTATAAATAGCCAAGCTCCTGGGCTTATGGCTGCACCCTGGGGAGAGGGGCTAGCAGGGAGGTGTCCTGCTGGGGCTCTGGGGGTCAGGGCCACACTCCCTCGACTCATCCTTATTAATGCCAACTCCCAGTACAACAGAGCATCTTGATAGCTATTTATGCCCCGATCACCTGTAATTGCTGCACTCATCACAGGAAAGCATGCTGCAGGAAGAATAACTTCACTAGACAAAGCTGTTGTATCCACCCAGTGGTTATAATCAAAAAGGTGTAATCACAGGTTCCTCCTGGGAGCTGCCATGAGATCCTCCCTCTGGCATCTCCCTCATTCTAGGATCTGTTTGTCCAGGCTGCTCTTCAGGTAGCTGCTCTCAGCTTCCTCCTTGTAAATCAGACCGTTCATCTCTCTGCCATGTCAGAAGGCCTGAGGAGGGACCAGGCCAGGCTGGTTTGCAAACAGAAGCTTGGGAATCTCCAAACACACGCCCCTTGGAACAGGCTCATAATCTGATGGCATCTGTGATCTGCAGCTCGAGCCAAGACTCCATGCTCTGGGCTTCCTTGCACCAGCTCAGTGGTTTTCTCATCTGTGCATGTACATTTATGTGCATGCATGCATGTGGGATGGGGCATGTCTGGGTGAGTACATGTTCAGGTGCACCTAGCACAGTCTCCGGGCTCCACTGATAGTGTATCTCACACATACTACGTGCAATTATCTGTCAAATGCTACAAATGTTGCAATGAATAAAACACATTTTAAAGTATGGCGTTTTGTCATTACATGGTTTCTTGATGAACCGAGACTTAAAGAAAAACCACTTTGATGTGGGAGATTTCAAAGTATTTTTAGCATTAGAAAGAAGGAAAACATTGGTAACCACTGCTTTACTAAGCAAAAATCCACATGAAGCCATTACAATGGGGCTATTTTTATGCTGTGCACATTTCAGAAACTTAATATAAAGATTAAACTTGCAGCTTGCACAATTAACAAATACAATGTGTAAAGAGAACCTTACGCTGTTCCTGAGTCTCACTCTATCTTTGACCGTACCTCTCTCCAGTGCCCTGCACAGGGCCAGGCACGTAGGATATATCAGTCAGAACTTGTTGGCATGTTCCTTCCCTGAGCGTCTGCCCATATTAGATCCCTAGATCATCTCTAACTTAAGTTTTTCTGATTCTTGTAAACACTGGAAGCCACCCAGGTAAGATCAAGTGGGGTTCAGCAAGAACAAAATTATGCCCCAAGCTCCTTGACCTTAGGAGCATTTCAGTGGTCTCAATAGTTTGATGAAGGAGGTGGAAATGTTATGGGATGGGTCTAGCTTAGGTCCCCTTCCTATGAGTCACCCCTCTACTGGAGGGTATATTGCAAAGTGTATGGGCTTTGGAGCAGAAAAATATGCAGGCCCATCCAGGCTCCATCCGTTACTAGCAGCAATTAACCTGAGGCAAATCACTTAGCCTTCATTTACTTGTCTACAAAACACAGTTACTGCAGGCTAGACACGTATGTACTTATTAATGTAAATTCACTTCCCTTCTCCCATATTGTTTGTCCAAAATTTGGCGGCGTTTTTTGTATTCCTAATTTTTGGGCAGCAGGCATAGTCCTTACCCTGAAGACAGGTGTGATGTAACCGGGCGAGTGATATATGCAGGGCCAGCTTCATGGGTGTGTAGTCACTCCATGTCCTGTGTTCAGAAGGGCTCTGTCCTTGGTTTAAGGCACTGCTGTTACTGTTTTGAAATTTTGCTTGAAACTTTCAAGAAAAGGACCCCTTTAATTTTGCACTAGGATCTGCAAATTATGTAGCCAGTCTTGGATATATCCATGCACAACACCCTTTAAGAACATACATGCAATTGACTTGTCAGCATGGCCCAAAGACATGCCAGAATGCCAATGGAATACAACGGTAAGGAGAGGTTTCCTGGAACTGATCAGAAGAGGAAGACGATGACTGATAGAACTCAAAAACAGTGAGGAATTCAAAAGCACATGTCTGAGCATGTTCCAACCCAACAAAGAATAGGGCCCTTCTGCTCCAGGCTTTCCTGGATCCAGAGAACTACTGGGCGGTCTAAGCAAGCTGCCACCAAAACCTGCCCCTATTTTCACAGGTTAAGTTTGCTCTCCTGAAATGGCTGAAAATTTTGATTTGAGGAAGTGGCCTCCCTGGCTTCATTCCAAGCCCTAAAGGCTCTGCAATACCTCATCTGACTTTTTGATTTATCTAAAATTGTCGAAATTGATTAAATATATGTTTTCTGCTCCTTTCCACCTGACATGTCCACTTCTACCCGCCCCTTTTACCCAGGCTGTTTCCACATTAGGAATGTGTCTCTTTTCCTCCTGTTCATGTTTCAATCCTGGCATTGTTTCTTCCTAGCTGTGTGACTTTGACTGAGTCACTCAACCTCTCTGTGCCTCAGTTTCCTTATGTAAAAATGGGGATAATAATAGAGCTGAACTCATAGGTTGTTGTGCGAATTTAAAAAGTTAATGCATATAAAGCGGTTGGAATCATGCCTAGCACAGAAAAGTCTCAACAAATGTTGTAATTGTTATTATCAGCTTTTATCTCTACACAGCCCCATCTAACCTATCATCAAGCCCTGTAGTTTCTATTGCTGAAAACACTCTCACCTGTGCCCCAGATGCTCCATCCTCACTTCCATCATTTTACTGCAGGCCCCTGTCTCCTCTCTCTTGAATTCTGCTGCAGCTTCCAAACTGAATCCCAGGTTCCAATCCTCATCCTCCCCACAATGGCTAGCACACTCTTGGCATGCAGTGGGTGTTCAATATATGTTGAATGAATCGGTTAGTGAATGAATGAGGAATGAAGGACAGCAGTAGAGTGGAAGTTCTAAAGGGCACACCTGGCCACCTCTGTTCTGCTGAAACTCCTCAATGCTCAGAATAACACCCAACCTCTTTAAGGTCTTCTTGCTTTGGCCTCTTCTCAGTTCTTAAGCTTCCCCTTTCACTATTAACCTCTCTGTGCTCACGCCCCAGCTCCCCAGCTCCAGCATTGTGCCTGCTGGTTACCTTTCTCAGAACTGCTTTCTCTCCTTGACCTTTGCTCATCTGCTACTCTCTCTACTGCTTCCCCAATGCTATCCTATTCCCACATCTGGCCATCTCCTGCTCACCTCCCGTAACTGAGCTTAGATGTTCCCTCCTGAATACCCAAGGCTGTATCAAGTATCTCTGCTACACATCCCAAAGCACATGTTTCCCTTGTTCATTTTCTTTTCTTTTTTTGAGACGGAGTCTTGCTCTGTTGCCCAGGCTGGAGTACAGTGGTATGATCATAGTTCACTGCAGCCTTGACCTCCAGGACTCCAACCATCCTCCCACTTCAGCTTTCCAAGCAGCTGGGCCTACAGGTGTGTGCCACCACACACAGCCAATTTTAATTTTATTTAAAAATAGAAACAAGGTCTTACTATGTTTCCCAGGCTGGTCTTGAATTCCTGGGTTCAAGCCATCCTCCTTCTTCAGCCTCCCAAAGTGCTGGGATGACAGATGTGAGCCACCGCACCCAGCTGTGTTTCCCTTTTCCTTGTCAGTCTCTTCTACTAGAATTGAAACTCCTCCATGGTCAAGACTAGGCCTTACTCATTTCCCTATTTTCAGTACCTATCACAGTTCCTGACATAGAATGGACATTTAATAAATGATGATTTGTCAAATGAATGTTGCCCTGTAATTCCTTTCTTTCCACTTCTGCCATTCCTCTGGATTGTAAGGAAATCAAGGGTGGGAGCCTCGGTTTATTCTTATTGGCTTGTGTATCCCCAGGGTCTAGCACAATGCCAGACCCACCGTAGGCATGTAATGCATATTTATAAAATACATTAATAACTTTTAGTTGTTTAAATTTAAGTCTATCAATCTATACATATTTATCATGTGCCTTTCACAGGCAAGATATCCTATTAGCATAAATTGCCAGAAAAGACACAATGACAGGCGGAGGGAGAGGAAATTCCAGGCTGAGAAGACAGCATGGAGACAGATGGTGAGCTATTAAAGAACATGGAGACTTTGGGGGATGGTGGAAGGCAGTTAGGGTTGGGGAGTATCATAGTGAGACATAAGATTGAAAGGTTTGGACTCGAATCCATAAGCAATAGGGAGCCATTGCAGGTTCTTGAGGATGGGATAGACAAGGAACAGCCCGGGTTTCAGAATAACAACCCCAGGAGTAGAGGAAATCATGGATTAAGGTGGCATGGGATCTGAGGCAAGGAGACTAGGCAGAGGCCACAGCAGCAGTGACAGGACAGACAATGTGAAAGTAGGGAAGGAGAGAGGTGGACTTGAAGGTGACCGCTGACTCCAGGAAGCAAGTAGGGATGGTGAGTCTGAAGATGACTGGGTTTTAACCTTGGGGAGTAAGAGGATAGCAACACTGTCACTTTGGAGGAAGAGCAAGTTGATGGGGGAAAGTTTGAATGTGCTGCTGGGGAACAGGTAATGAGCTAGCTCTTGGATGCTTTGGGGTGAGGGCTGAGCAGTCCCTGGAGTATTGCGTGGCAGGCAGCTGGAAACCAAGGCTCCGGAGGAGAGACAGGGTCAGCGGGGCTGCAGAGAGCAGTGAAATGTAGGCCCCTCATCTAGTACTACATCTCCAGGAAGGGGTGCAGTGAAGGATGTCGGGGCTGGAAGGGGAAGCAGACAAACTGAAGGCTGCTCAGCTGCAGCCTTTCAGGGTAATGTTCACAAAATGTAATCGTTAGTGAACAGTGTTGGAAAACACCAAACTACAAAACCTGACATTTCTGAATAGCAGGCAGGGGCTCCCACAATCAGGCGGGGCACCTGTGCCGCTTCCTTCAGAACCTAATTGAAATGCGACGTGGAAGGCGCTTCCACCCAGGCAGGAGCAGGATGCTGTGGAGGAGCTGAGGGGGATTGCAAATGCCCTCCTGTCCAAGCGTCCTGCTGTCCTGGGTGCACAGGGGCTGTGGAAGGAGGGGTGGGGAGAATAGGAAGGGTTTAGTGGGGCTGCGGGATCCCCCCCACCCCCAAAACATAGCACATAAAGAGGTAAGAAAGCCAAAGATTTCTGTCAATTGAGAAAGCTTCTGCAGCAACGGAGATGTCAGCTCAGGAGCCAAACTGCCATTTCTGCTTTAATTGGAGCCTCTCCGTGAAGGTTGGGGAAGCGATGAGAGAAGCGTGGTAGAGAGAGGGCGAGGGAGAGAGAAAGAGTCAGAAACAGAGAAAGAGCTAAAGAGAGACACAGCAGCACAAGAAAAAGAGACAGCAAGAGATCTTCTGCAGAAGGAACAACCCTCACACAGTTCCCAGGCAGCATCTTGAAGCTTCTGCTATGGGTCAGGTTGCTGGTTAGATCACACAAGGAGGCCACATGTGTGGGGCGGCCCCTCCACGTGGGTGCACAGGCTCTGTACCAGGCGAGAAATGAGAAGGGGAGGGGTCTGAAGTGTATTAATATTCTCTTCCTTCTTTATCATTTATTAAAAAGGTAAAAAAAAAATCCTTTTTCATTTTTTCTCCAGTGCCCTGACTACCTGTGAAGCCCACATAGTTCTTGCTGCATGAGGGAAGCTCAGCCCACGGAAAGCCAGGGCATATAGAGATCTAATAAAACCTAAGCCTCTGCAGCTTCCTCAGCTTTGCAGGTAACCGATGGAGCAGGGGTGAGGCCTTTCCTGCCTCCACCCTGCCCAGACCCCTTAACCCTGAGCTTTCCTGAAAAACTGAGAGATGCATCAGAGGCAGAGCCTGAAAGGAAAGAAATTAAATGAGGTGACAAGAAGAAAAGAAGCCATGTGTGTGTGCATGTGAGTGCCTCAGTGTGTGCATGTATGTGACAGAGAGAGAGATCACAGATTAGAGATTATGTAAGGAAGAGTGGAGAGGAGAAGGGGAAATAGAGATAAGGAATAAGATATAGACAGTGGGAAAAGGGCACACAAAGTCAGCATTTGAGCATAGCTAACATTTGCTTCTTGTGCCTGGTCTCCTAAATATCCACAGACTTATTAAAATAGAGTTTGAGAAAAGCCTTTAGGAATCATAAGTTCAACCTTCATTTTACAGATGTAAAACCTGAGGCCTCGATGCTCAGGGAAGCTAAGAACCTGTCTTGCAGTTAAAGAACTTGTAGGCAAAGGTTAGGATTTGAACCTGGATGTCTTAGCTTTCGTGTTGGTGCCCTGAGAGCCTAGCACAGTAATTTCTGTGGTTTGGTCTTGTGGATGTGCTATTATAACTACCACTGAGTACTTACCATGTGCCAAGCACTGCCTAGATGCTTCACATATGTTACCTCATCTAATCTTCACAACAAACTTAAGAGATAGGTAGGATTGTTTTCCACATTTCAGAGTTGAGGAAAAGGCACAGAGAGGTCAAGTAGATTGCACAAGGTAGCAAAGCGGGTAAAAAGGAACTGGGATGGAAAGCAAGACAATCTGATTCAAGTGCTTATTTTTACCCACTTTGCTAAGCCAACTCTCAATAACAGGGTAACAGGTGGGTAAAAAAGTCCATGCAATTATTCTAATCAAAAGGCAGAAGATAGACCATTCTCTTTCCAGAATGCCAAAGCCTCTGAACTATGAAGACAAAGAGAATTTCTCATGGCTCCCCTGATGTCTCCTGGTTCATGTGCTTCACCCAAGATTACAGGTCCTCACTAATATTCAGTCGGGAGACTGGTCCATGTCCTCACCTCTCAATAGCACTGTTGTTGAGCCAGGCTTCATCCAGAGTATGAGCTGCTTTCATGAACGCACTGAAAAGCATGGACTGAGCATCTACCCTGGGGCAGGCCCTGTGGTAGTCACAGGGGACACGGTCCTCATCAAGTTGACCCAGCAAAGAGCTTTCCCTCAACAATCTCTTAGTCTCTTAGGGGAGCTAATACTTATACACAAATAACTGTATGACAAACCAGAGAGTCATAAGTAACACCAATAAATATCCTGAGAGACTGCTAAGAGGCCTTGGGGTGGGGCACCTGGGAGGACTTCATGCAGGAGATGAGCATCAACTTGGTTATCAAGGAGTCAACAGAATTTGGCTGTGCAAAGGTGGGAAGGAGATAAAATGGCATTCTCAGTAGGAGAAATGCTTGTGCAAAGGCTCAAAATTAAAAAAAAAAAAACGTATGGACAGTCCCCAACTTACAATGATCTGACTTAACCATTTTTCATCTTTATGATGGTGTGAAAGTGTCATGCATTCAGTAGAAACCATACTTTAAATGTGGAATCTTTATCTTTTGTATTTATTTTAATATTTTACTTTTATTTTTATAAAATGAGCTTTATGTTAGAAGATTTTGCCAAACTGTAGGCTAATGTAAGTGTCACGTTTCAGGTAGGCTAGGCTAAGCTATGATGTTCAATAGGTTAGGTGCATTAGATGCATTTTTGACTTAATAGTATTTTCACTTTACAAGGGGCTTATTGGGATTTCACTCCATTCTAAGTGTAGGAGCATCTGTAGAAGGATCTCAAAGGGCTTCCAAGGATGGGCGGAACTTCCTTGGAAGGGGACACCCAGAACCACAGTGCATTTTCCATTTCGTCCCAGTAAGATGACCTTTCAGTTCCAGCCCTGCACGAACAGGCCATTGAGAGGCACGCTGTGCTCAGAAAGGCCAGCATTTTATTCAGTGTATGTCGAGCCCTGCATGCGCACTACCTCCTGCAAACCTCACAGCCACCCTATGCAATAAGTACAGTCATTATCTTCGTTTTACAGGCAAGAAGATGGAAGCCAGAAAGGTTAAACAGCTTACTGCAGACAGATGGCCAGTAAGGGGTGAGGCTGGGGCTCAACCCCAGGCGACCTGACAACAGAGCCCACACTTGAGACCATTGTGTCATTTTGCCACCTGTGTGGCCTTTGGAAACTGGCTCTTGGAAAGCAGGCACTTAGGAGGGCTGCTCTTTTCAGTCCTCACCTGGAAATGAGATTGAAACTAAATTATAGCAAAGACGAAGGGGCCACGGGCTCCCCACTGGGTTGGGAAACCTGGGATTCTGCACCTTCTGCAGGAAGCTGTGAAGTCTGTATGTGTGTTAATAACACTTTGTTCCTAAAGATTTCTAGGGACTATAGAGTGCTCGTTCCAGCAAACTAAACATGCTTAAGGTGCAGATAATCTGTAGAGCTCTAGTTACACATACATAAGTGTTGATCAGCAGAAAGCCTGTGTTCATTTCTAAACCATGTCTAACATCTTAGCACTCCATTGTGAATATCTAATATATAAATTCCACCATGGGGTTTCAATCCTACAGTACCTCTCGGTCTTTCTCCTTTCCCTCTCTCCTCCCTCCCCTTTCCACTCTCTCTTCTTCCTCTCCTCCTTCTTCCTTCTTTTCCTCTGCTGCCTTCCTCTCGTTCTGAGTTGCTAGGGAATCACTCCAAAGTCCCAACAGCATTTACACAGGAAATTCGCATCTCTAGACTTCAGAACCCATTCCAGAACTGAACTCAGGGGCCCAGGATTCCCACAGCTCAAGGACTTGCTGACCATCCAAGACCATGTCCTGTTTCTTTTCTGCATCTTATTGGCTTAAAAGGAAAGAGAAGGTATTGAGGGGTGGCCAATGCCTTAGGCTTGAGGATAAAGTGGTCAATTTATGTTCTTCCATGTGAGCCATTTCACGTGCCTGCCAGAGACAAGATCTGGGGCAGAATGAGGCTGGACGATGACTCATCCCAGCTCACAGTGTTTCTAGGAGGGAAGCTGCTTGTCTTGAGGCCCAGCTGCCTCAACCTGGCACCTGCAGCCTGGAGCTGCTCCCTCCTTGCTGACCCCAGCAGCAGCAGCAGCAGTACCAGCACTAGAAGCGCCTGTGCCCCCTCACCCCACCCCACCTCCCCTCCCCCACCACCTGGGCAGCAGCAGCTCTCTTCAGTAACTCCTTTCCCACCCGGCCAGTCTCCACCAGGACTGCAGTTGATGAAATCTGGGAGCTATTTTGAAATTTCCCTTTTTTAAAAAAAGTCCAAACTGATTAGTTGATAATTACATGTTGGAACATCTGCTCTGATTTGTTTTATTCTTTCTATTTTGGAAAATTGGAATACACTGAAGTTTTGCCTTCTGGAATTGCCGGCCTGGCTCTTGGAGTGTGAGCAGCCCTCCTGCTTGGCAGCACCTGGCTGGGCCCACAGCCCAGCTCCCAGGGAAAAGCACAACTCTGCTGCCTGCCATGGCCGCACGTCCTACCTCCCCACCCCAACCCTGGCCTGGCAAGGGTTACAAAACCTCACTCTTCGTTGTGACACTAGGAGCCTCCATTTGCCCCACCTGCCTCCAAAGCTTGGGGGTCCAAGAGGAGCACAGACTCAGCAGAGCCTGGAGCTGGATTGAGGTGAGGTGTGACGAAGCTCAGTAGGGTGCTCCTGTAACACCCTGGGCAGCAGTGGGTTACCTTTCTGTTTTTTTCTGGAAGTATCTAGACGCTCCCTGCCTCCTTCGGAAGAGGGCAGGCCCATCCTTCCTAACACATGCTTGCTATTGTTTAGAGGCTGGGGCTTGCTCAGGTTTGCTTATAGCAGAATCCTGGCATTGAAAACCATCACGTCTCCAGACTCCAAGTGGTTGCCATTTGGAGGTGAGTGACTGCTCAGAGCCTGAGAAGGATTCAGCAGGGTTGAGGACTTGCATGCTTACGGTCATCTCTTCACCAATTAGCATTTCTAGACTGCATATGCAGTACTAGGGGCTTGGCATGAGAGGAAGGGGAAGGGCCATGAAGGTGAATCCAAAACAGACTGTACCCTCAAGGCAATCATGGCTGTCTCTCTCCAATCCCTTCTCCATCTTGCAGCCAGAATGATCTTTAAAATCTAAAACACAACTATGATTATGTTACTCATTTACTTTTGAACCCTTCAATGGCTCCCTATTGCCTTTATGATAAAGTCCAAAGTCTTTTACTTGGCAGGCACGACTCTCCTAGGTCTGAGCCTGATTCCCCAGCCAGCTTCACCTTCCTCAGTCTTCATCCCATCTCAGACTCCATGATCCAGCTACACTGCCTCATTTGTAGTGCTCTGGAAGGTGCCTGTCCTTTCTTGCTCATGTTGCCTTCACACATGCTATTCCTTTCGCCTGGACTACTCCTCTTTCCTCTTCTCTTTGTTCCTTCACCTGGATCACTCCTACTTATCTCAAGTCTTCACCTAGACGGAAATTTCTCTAGCATCTTCCTCAATCTTTCCAAACTTCTAAGGGTTAGGTGCCCTACCCATGTGCTCTTGTAGC
The DNA here is from genome assembly GCF_000951045.1 of Mandrillus leucophaeus. Classification (NCBI taxonomy): domain Eukaryota; kingdom Metazoa; phylum Chordata; class Mammalia; order Primates; family Cercopithecidae; genus Mandrillus; species Mandrillus leucophaeus. The sequence goes on from NW_012101721.1 coordinate 4,587,931, forward strand.
ATTCTGAATTTCCCCCATGATATGCATCATACTTCACTGATACTGCCTGATTACCCATCCATCCTCCTGTCCAGATCAAAAGCCAATGGAGGACAGATACTACACTTTCATTATTGTACAATCTCAGGCAACTAGTGCAGTGTCTTAACATATGATGGGGCCCTATAAATACGGTTGGCCCTCCATGTGCAGGTTCCACATCCACAGATTCAACCAGCAGAATAAAAAATATTCAGAAATAAAACAATAACAAAAAATGATACACCAATAAAAATACAGTTTAACAACTATTTATGTAGCATTTACATTATACTAGGTAATCTAAAAATTATTTAAAGTACATGGGAGGATATGTGTAGGTTACATGTAAATAATCTGTGATTTTAAATCAGGGACTTGAGACTCTGTAGATTTTAGTATTTGTGGGGTATGGGGAGTGGTTTTGGGACCAATCCCTAGTGGATACCAAGGGGCAACTGTAATTGTTGGGGATAAGTAAAAGATTGAGTGAATGAATGAACAGATGAAGAAATGTTCAACTTATTAAGGTGATGACATTTCCACAAATAATATAATACTGGGAAATATTATGATATATTAGACAGGGTAGGTTATATTATGCTGCAGTAATAAGCAGCTCCCAAATTCCAGTGTCACATAAAAACCAAAGTTTTATTTCTTGCTCTCATTCTATTTCTACCATGGGCCAGCAGAAATATTCTGCTCTATAGTATTCTCATTTAAGAATTCCAGCCCTAGGAAGACCCCATCTTTGTGTTTCCATGATTGCTGATGCAGGAGAAAGAGGACACAATAAATCTTGCACTGGCTTTTAAAGTTTCCACTCTGAAGTGACACAAACAATTTCTGCTCTTATTTTATTGTTCAAAGAAAGTCACATGACCACACAGAACTTCAAAGGGGCCAGGGAAGTACAATCTGACCCCATGTCCGGAAGGAACACTGGAAATATTTATCAGCATTCATGCTCTTCACAGAAAATCTGCGAAGAAAAGTCCATTTCCAACTGAAAATGTCTGGTAAAGGATTTAAGAACAAGGTAGCATTTGACTTGGACTTTGAAGGATGAGCAGGCTTTTTAGGCCACCTAGTTCAGTTTGCTGAGCTTTGATTCTTGATCCTGGGAATGCGTATAGCTTTCTTCATTTTCACTTCCTACCCCTATAGCTGGAAAATTTCCTAGGCTCCCTGTTCCAATAATTATTCAAATAAATAAAACGAAGTTCCATCTCTCAAGGAGTTTGTGGTTTAGTAGACAGGATAAGTTTTGAATGTGTACAAATATTCTTAAAACATTCATGAATGTGATATGCACAATGAAAGTAGAGCAAAGCAGGAAAAATTCCACTTGGAGACATTGAATGCTACTACTTGGAGACGGGCAGCATTTTGAGTAAGGCAGAGCTAGGGCCAACAGTGGAGAGGGGCTTCGGGTAGAGGAATCAACATGGACAAAACCATGGGAGTGGGCATTTGCAAAGCCAACTAACTGGAAGAAATACCCTCCAGGCTGGCCAATGTCCTAAACGCCGGGGCAGTGGGGCAGTGGGACAAAATGGGAAACCTCCTGAAATTGAGGACCTTCAGAAAGGAGGGGCACAGAATAAGAGAACAGCATTGTTTTCTTCTCACTAAACCCTTCTGTGAAGGTTCAGCCCTAAGAGCCACCACTAATGTGCAGCAATCTTTGGGTGGCCTCTAGGAGGTTGCCTCTGCTTTTCATATCTCACAATGAACCTAAAAGATTTGCAAAGTGTGCAGCCTCCTCTGCCCCATCTGTCCCCCACTTCACTCACAGCGCATATAGATTTGCAATCTTGGTGGCTACTTCCTCCTTTTCAATAAAAAGCAGACAATTCTAGGAAAGGTCTGGAGATCCTGAAGACCCTGGATTCTGTAAGAAAGCCTGATCTGGGATATTGCCTCCATCCCTGGAGATGTTCCCCAGCCCCATGGGACTCAGGGCCACCATTTGCTGGGGCCCAGGGACAAGCATAGCCAGTCCTGACCATCTACTCTGCCTGGACCTCCTTCATTGACCTTGTCCCATTATTCTTATGACTTGGTCATTTTCAGATCAATCTAGCCTCAGAATAATATGTCAGCTATTATGGTGGGAATGACAACGATGAGGAATATGACGATGTTTATTGTTAGTTTTCATTTTGTCAGATTTTGCTTTGTTTTGTTTTGTTTGTTCAAATTGCTGTTGCTGGGGACTTATTTCCTGAAGCCAAAGTTTCCTGCCTCTCACTTGCTTCACACTTTGACTCATTTATTTTTCCTATTTCCCCAAAGACCTTTTGACACTGTGAAAAGTGTTTTACTTAGATACAATCCTGGTCTTTTACCTTGTGTTTCTTCCGTTTCTCCCTTCTTGCTTTTTATTAATAAATCATAAAGAAAGTGTTTCCAGGCAAACATCACTAAGTAATAAAACCTGGGGTGGAGGGCAGAATGGAGCAGAGAAGTAGAGGCTGGGGAGCCACAGGAAAGCCTTTCCTGAGCAGCGCGCTGCATGCAGGTGTGAGAGAAGCCACGCGAGAAGAGCCCCACGCAGCGTGGCTTCATGGGGCCAGGAGACCTCCTTCACACCAGCTGGGAGATCTCACCTGCTGGGAGATGGGCTAGACTTTGCAATTTTGCAATGCTCTGCTCATGTAGATGAAATCACAGGCTCCTGGATGTCAGTGCTAGAAGAAAGCGTGCAGATCCTCTCCTCCAGCTTTTACAGATGAGGACACTGGGGTTAATGACTTAGCCTAGATAAGTCTGTTGGAAGCAGAAGCTGGATCAGAATCCAAGTCCAGGGCTTTCCAACACAGATTTTAGTGTTCCTTTGAGGCATGAAGTGATGAACCCCGAGAGCTCACCCCAAGCTCTCTTCTCACATGTCTCACTTTCCCTGGGGGCCACTGTCACCAACACTCTGACAACTCCAGGTCTCCCTTCTTGCCTCAATTCTAGACTCACAGGTGCATTTAATGAATTGCAAGACATTTCGACCCGAATGACTCACAGGCACCTCAAGCTCTTTCTTTAATCTCCTAGTAGTTAACACTGTTAAAACTCAGTAACTAAACTGTAAAATCTCAGATTTCTTTAAACTGTTCTCTTTTCCCCAGCAACCACATTCTACATTGAAAGCTCTCTCAAAGCCACCCTTCCATCTCTCAGTTCCCGGTTTCCATTGCCAGTTCTGCATTCCAGGCCTTCTCATTCCTCTGCTACCCTGCTTGTGTCTCTGCCTTCAGGCTCTACCCTCTCCAAGCCGCCTTTCAAATTCTACCAAAGACATTTTCCTACAACTCAAGCCAGATCATGTTCTTCCTATGGCTAAAAACTTAATCACCCCCATGAAGGCAGATCAGGCTTGGAGGAAAGAGGCTGGGGGATATAGAAGAAAACCACTAGCACAGGGTCTGCGCCTGGGCTCTCAACTAGTGTTTGATGAATGACTGAATCTGTAATGAGAGCACAGGAGGGCTGTACAAAGAAATGGAAAAATCGTGGCCTTGCAAACATTTTCCAGCCCTGCCACGTACAGTGTGACTGCAGGCAAATACTGAGCCACTTGGAAATGCAGATTCTTAAAAGAAGGTGACACTTAATACCACTCAACTTAGCTTACGGATTGTCATGAGGATCAATGAGAAAAAGGTGAGGAAAGCTGTTTAGGGCGTAGAACAACATGCAAAGAGAAACTATTGTTATACCCATTTTGGAAAGAGTCTGAGGACACTCATGGCCGGATTCAATGGCAAGTGCAGTCCTGGACAAGTCACTTCTCCTTTCAAGATTTGGAATGACATCTATAGAATGACAATGTGGGACCAAAATATCTCAAACCCCATCCTGTGCTGACTTCCTTGGATTTTATGTTCGGATCCAAGGCTCCTATGTGTCCTCAAGGAGGCTTGCTTATTAGCTGTTGCAGTCGGCTCCAAGAGCTGGGGCCCTGATCCCATCTCTGGATTTAGCCTCACTTCCTGGGCTCCTGCTTTCAGCTACTAATAAAGAATGAGAGCTCAGATTTAAATCTCATTCTTTCCTTCTTCCATCACATGTGACACAAGTTTCCATCAACCAACCTAAGTGGTTAACTTAAAAAAAAAAATAAGATGGGAAAAATTATAATTAAAGAGCAAATTGGACCTCGTTCTGAAAAATGCCTTAATTATCCCCCAAGGCTGGCTCTGGTACACATGCATCAAAGGGCCCAGCAACCCCAGATCAAAGCTTGGAGCTGGGTGTTGTGGCCAACTCCTCACTTGTTTCCATAGCAGTTGTGTTCAAAGGAACAAAAGCTCTGAGTCCACAGCCGGGAAAAACTCTGGAAACCTCCAGCCTGATTCTCTGGGGCTCCTCCAGTCACCTCCTAGGGAGCAAAGAGTAAACTTCAGCAGGGAAGATCCTCGGGGAAATTAGGCTTCCTCCTTTCCCTGGAAAAGGTTTGGGCCAAGAGGATTTGAGATGGAGAATGGGAATACAAGCCAGGGTTACCCTAGGGATTCTGAAATTGGGGGTATAAACCCCAAGCATTCAGATCAAGCAAACAAATCAAATGCATAAATGCAAGTAATTCACACTGACAAATTGGGTGCCTATGAAACTACAAGTCACCGCTCTTTGTGACCGTTGCATTCTATATGGTGAAGGCTGCTAGTTCCTGCTCACAAATCTTTAATCACTCCCTACTGCTTCCAGAAAGAAGTTTGACCCCTCATTCTGGCCTTGGAGGGCTCTCACAACTTGCCCACTACAGACATTTCCATCTTTCTTTTCCACAGTCCCTGCATTCCAGACAAATCGTTTAATTCACATTCTCTACTGATTTCCCGTGCTTTTAGAAATTCCCAGGTTCTCCACACTCACTTTTTGTGATCCTACTTTCTTGTGTATTCTTTTTCCATTAGTCAAAATCCTCCCTGTCCACAGGTAACTCTGTGTTTCTCATATAGAGAAACATGAATGAATAAACTCATTCATTTATTCAGCACACTTTCAGGGGGTTTCTCTCATGGGTAAGACCCCATTCAATGGCCTTTGAACACAAAGAGGAGTAAGAATGTCCCCTACAGTAGAAGAGTTCACACTCTAGTGCAGGAGATAGACATGCATTCAGTAGCCACATTAAAGTATAAAGGCCAGGTACAGTAGCTCACTCTGGTAATCCCAGCACTTTGGAGGGCCAAGGTGGGCAGATCACGAGGTCAGGAGTTTAAGACCAGCCTGACCAATATGGTGAAACCCCGTCTCCACTAAAAATACAAAAATTAGCCAGGCATGGTGGCGTACAGCTGTAGTCCCAGTTACTTGGGAGGCTGAGGCAGGAGAATCGCTTGAACCCGGGAGGTGGAGGTTGTGGTGAGCTGAGATTCAACAGAGCAAGACTCTGTCTCAAAAAAAAAAAAAAAAAGAAAAGAAAAAAGAAAAAAAAGTATGAAAAATACTATCTCCAGGGCTGTCAGGCAATATGTGAGTCACAAAAGTAATTTAAAATTTTCTAGTAGCTACTTTTTAAAAAGTATAAAGAAACAGATAAAAAATATATTTTATTTTATTCAGTAAATCCAAAATGTTATCATTTTAACACATGGCACTAGATATATTTCAAGCACACAAGCGCCACATGTGGTTAGCGGATACTATATCAAAATGGCACAGATCTTGCCAGGGAAGTAATGCATTTACTCTAGGGAGTTGGGAAAGCTTCGTAGGGACTTGGTGTATGAGTGAGTTTCATCTGGTGGAGAAAGGATGGAATGCTTTCCAGTCAAAGGGAAGAGTCTGTAGAAAAGGCAGAGAGGAGGAAAGAGCATGGCATGTCCCTAGGTGTGTGGGGAGGGAGCAGGCAGGACACACTCTAAGGAGTGACTAGAGGTGAGCTTGGAAAGGAGGCCTCGTGTGTCCTCCAGTGGAATGTGCAGAACTCACGCAACCTGCTCTGTGGTTGAAGAAGATGATATTGGCACCTAGGCTAAGCATGGGCTGGAGGTAAGAAGGACTCCAGGGACTAGGCAGGGGGCTCTTGCCTAGATTATTGCTATTGCCTCCTAATTTGTCTCCTTGCTTCTGTGCCTAATTCATTGTGGTCTATTTTCAATACCACAGTCTGAGAGGTATGGCTAAGACGTAAATTCGATGCCGCTTCTCTGCTTACACCCTCAGGATGTCTGTCTCACTCACAGTAAAAGCTATGGTTTTTGGAGTAGCCCACGGTGGCAGACAGGGGTGGACATTATGTGCCTGCCTACCCCCATTACCTCTACAACATCATTTCCCCTTTATTTCCCCCCATTTACACTGGTGTTCTGTTAGTTTTCAAACACGGCAGACATATTCCCTCTTCAGGGCCTTTGCACTCACTTGCTGTTCCCTCTGTCTGAAACGCTCCTCACCTGGATCCTGCACGGCTCACTCCCTCGCAGGCCCCACATCTTTCTCAAATGTCACTTTCTTCATAAGACTTTCTTTGGCCACTTTGTCTAAACTGCTATTTCCTCTTTTTGGCTTTATTTTTCTCCTTAGCCCTTAGCACTGGCTAACATACTGAATGTTACTTATGTGTCTTGTTTCTTACCCAGTAGAGTTTAATATCCAAGAGGAAAGGGTTTTTCTTTGTTGTAATCACTGCTGTTTCCAGCACCATGTCTGGTATGTGGTAGGCAATCAATGTACCTTGGTGGAATGAATGAATAATGAATGGATAGAGACAGGCAGGCCCAAGGTGTCAAGTGAGCTGTGGGAAGGGGCATCTAAGCCACTTTGTGTGGAGGGGAGGAGGGCCTGAAAGGTTTCCTGGCAGAGGAAACACCTGAGACGTAAGAGTTCAAATTGGCTATGAGAAGAGAAGATGGTAGGGAGGGCGTAACAAGCAGAAGGGACAGCAACAGCCAAGACAAGGAGGAAAGAAACAGCACGGCACATGAAACCGCACACAGCTTGGTTTGCTGGAGTTAAAAGTGCATGCTAGGGAGGGGCGGAAGACGAGGCTGGAGAAGTAGGCTGGGGCTAGATCACAGAGAGCTGTAGCCAGTCATTCCATGGCAGGGGGCTTTGACTGGAAATAGTTCCATACCTGCCATACCTGGGACTAGTTCATTCTTGTATTTGTCCAGAGATCACACATGGGAAAGACAGAGCAAAGCCAAGACCATCAATTGAGGAGGTTATTGTGGAAGGCCAGGGATGAGACAATGAGAGCCCAGGCCGGAGTGGTGGTAGTGGAAATAGAGAAGAAATGGGAGAATTGGGAGAAGGATAAAATTGGCAAGATTTGGCAATTGACTGGTGTAGGAGAAACTTGCATCTCTGGTTTAGGTGCTGGTCCTGCCAAGTGAAACAGCAAAACGAGAGTGGGAATGAGTTCGAGAAGAAAGGTTGTAACATGAGACATTTCCATGAATATATCCAGGACATGCTCAGCCATATTAGTCTCAAACCGGGGCCAGTGATGCTGGCTAAAGAAATATTTTGGGAATCAGTAGCAGGTAGATGATAAGAGGAGCCTGTGTGAGTCAAATATAAGGGACAGGCACCCAAAGCAGCCTGTGATGGCTTAGGCAGTGAGTGGGGAAGAGAAGTAGAATAATAGTGTAGAGAAATTTACATCACCGTGAGGGACACAGTGTGGAACATGCCATCCAAAAGGCTAAGGAGAGATGGAGGGTTAGGGCAGGAAAGCAAGAATTAGCAGAAAGGTCAAAATCTGATAAATGAGCAAATCTGGTACAAAAAATATGTCAAGGAGGGTGGTTTAAGTCTGGGACCATGAGCAGCAAATAGGGTGAAGCCTGAGGGAGAATATAGTAGCCTAAAGGAGCTGTTGTTCAAAAGAAGCATTGGTTTTCATACTCCTTCTAGCCACAGAATGTCTTCCTTCAAATAGCTTCTAGAAGGCTAACAACTAAAACAAATAACAAGTAGAGCTGTTCTTACTGAAGCTAGTTTGGACCCCAAACATAACAAGTAGCTCCTAGCTTTCCTCCCATCCTTGGAAAGTTCCTGAAACACAGGAAGATTGAAAACTGTTTGTGTAGTGTAAAGAATGGTGGACTGCATGTGGTTCATCCATTAACCAAACTGCATGCAGCTGGGAGTCTGGGGAGTGCCAGCCGCAGGTCCACCTCCAACTACTTTGTGATGTGAGCAAGTTGCTTTCTCTCCTTTATGAGCATAAGAGATGGTGGGGGCACAAGATCTTTGTACCGGCCCCTTTCTGCACTAATATTCTGCAGGAATGCAAAGGACACAAAAATGGCTAAAGATAAGGTCAGCCAGTCCTGCCGGTCCTCTCTCTCCCCCAGTGCCATTTATCCCTCTGCCCACCCTACTCGCCAAGCTTTAGGAAAGGCTCTCCACTTTGAAAGCACTGCCCTTAACACCTTGTCACCTCTAACAATAACATTTTTACCAGCCTGGTCATATTTTTGTCTTCCCTGCCCAATGACTATATTTTCCAAGAAAACAAGCTCCTTCAAAATGCACTGCCCTCTGCCAAGCAGGGGAGTGCCACATTATCTGCGGTGGGCACTGGCATTAAGGAGGAAATGATTTTCTTTCATCTGTCCAAGTAAATCTTTCCCCAACACTTGTAAAGCTGATTGCTGCCAATTTCCAGCTAGAGAAACACAGCCATTTAGAGGGGGAGACGTTAGTCACTAGAAGATACTTACAACATTTAAAATGGGGCTTTGCTTTTTCCTTTGTTTATTTCCTTTAGGTTGTGTATTTTTTATGTTTTTTCAGTGTTTGCTAGCACTGCTGTTTAGGAGGAGGGAAGTGGAATATATGTGTGTGTTTAACATATACACACAATAAAATATGTTTAGATAATATACGTGTAATATACACACCATATATGTATATAACAATGTATGTGTTCATGTACTTAATGCATGCATACATATATAGTATGCATATATAATGCATGTGAGGAGAGAGAGACAGAGAGAGAGACGGATAGAGAGGGAGCGAACCCTCCCTTTTGAGCTCATGGCCCTTCATCGCTGTCCAGACATAAAAGGAAGCAGAAAGTCTAGCAAGCGTGTGCTAAGCGCCCATCCTGGCCTCTTTGCTGATTCTCCGTATCGTATGTGCCAGGCACTTCCACATTTACCTCTTGCAACTCAAGCATGGGAGAAGGGGAAAAAAGAAATAAAACACTTCCTCCAAAGAGCATAGCCACGGGAATCGCAGGACTGAGAGCAAATAATGATTTCCTCCTCTGCTTTTTAAGTAAATACTGCTGCACAATGAGCTATTGGGCAGGACAGGTGCAAAATAATAGACTCTTTTTCTGGTCGCCCTAGCCCCCACGAGGCCACTGCTAACTGCATCAGGTACTCAATTTTCTTTTGTTATTTAAAAATGTGTTTGTGGATTCCTGGGGGGCAGGGGAGGAGTGGGAAGAGTCCTATTCTAGAATCACCAAGAGAATGGCTTAATTTGTATTTTTGCTTTATTAATGGAAAGCTACCTGTCGGTCCCAGGATTTCTCTACCCAGGGGAGCTTTTAATGCATCTGTCCAATGCAATGGGGCTTAGGGGAAAAAAAAAGCCACTCTTATCAGCAGGCAAAGTCTTATGGAGAAGGGCAGCACACCCAGTGGAAATAGCTGGGACTATCAGAGAAGGAATTGGACTCCTGCTGGGATTTGGGCAAGCCCCTGGACCTCCCAGGCCTCAATTTTCCCTTCCATGAGAATGGGAGAATAATGCACATCTTACCTATTTCAAAGCACTCATGGTGAGGTTATTTTAACCTCATGATAGCTTTGAAATACCTTAATGCCTCAAAAGGGTAAAGAGGCAGAGTAGTAAGAAAAATGCAAGGGGTTATTCTTAATAATGTTTTCATTCAATTGGGTATAATTAATCATTTATCATTTTCTATTCTGAAAGCAGGTTGTCACTTCAGGTAAAGTCAGACACAATCCCAGAAGCATCTGGCTGGAGAGGACATGAGAGCTCATCTCATTCAGACCCTCACTTCCAGATTAAATCACATGGTGATGGATTCAGGTCTTTGCATCATATATCCCTCACAAGTATCTCTCATTATCAAAGGGCAACAAAAATTCTAGAGAGAAAACCTGGAGCCTCAAGCAAACATTTCCGAAAATACTTTACTGCCCTTGTTAATTGAAAAATATATAGATTATCTCCCATTTGCCCACCCTTGTCCATCGACAAAATGAGAGCTATTTGAACAATCTGAGGTGGGAAACATGAGGGTGCTCTTTTATTCTGTGTCCAGCCCCCTTTCCTTGCTCTTTCAGGGTGACAAAGCTACAGAAGTAATACTCCAGGAGGCAAATACGGTAGATCGGGTAGATCTTCCAAGGATGGGTTCTGTCTTTAAATATAAAAGGTTTAGAGAGCTGAGTATGAATATGGAGCTATTCTTTCCTTACTCTTTATGTAGCACTGAATCAATTCATGGAAAGTTTGAGGGGCTAGAGGAGTCTTTCCCTAGGTGTGAGCTGAATGATCTCTGATCTGCTTCTTGGAGCATTCACCCCTGGAAGCCCCAGCTCTCCAACGACAGCTGCCTTCACACTCCTCTTTCACACTGCCCATCACCAGTATTTACTAGTTGGGCAGGTCCCTTGGGGTGAAAGAGCTGCTGAGACCAGGTGGGCACTAAGGCTAGGGGACCAAGATCTGTGCTGGAGCCACACTGGGGAGGCACAGTGCACCTAGCAGCTGGGGCCCACCTGGTCCCCCAGATCATCTTCCCTTCTCCAGGCTAGCGTTGCACCAATGCTTACTTTTCTTCTCAGAGGGATCCCTAGAGAAAGAGAACCTACACTACCCCGAAATCCAAATTTATATTTGTCACTTGGCAAACTTTGCTCAGTTTTTTTCTTCACCTCTGTCCTCCTGGCTTCTATGTGAATAATATATTAATTCATTAGCATTCATTAAAAACTCTGTTCAATTTGGCTGAGCAAATTAGCAGAAACTATGGCATTTAGTTCGAAGGCCAGGGACATTTTGAGAAAAAAAAAGGGGAAGGTTCAGGGACATGTCCACAGGTGAGGGTACTAGAAGTGGGGGGTCAGGTCCATTGGGCACAGTGGTCAAGGGCTCTGATCACCTGGGGGCAGCAGCAGGACAGTGGGTGCTGATGGGATGGGCAGGTGCAGTCCATAGGATACCCGTCCATCTGTGTGAGAGACACAGAAACCTGTTCATTGAAGACAAACTTTATCTACCTCACTGTTTTGTATATGCATAGATCTGACTTTTTGACTAGTCTGGAGCAAGTGGAGAACAGGATTTCAGTAGAGACATTGCTCTCACTTTGGTGTCAGAAAGCTGAATTTTACTTGTGATTCTGTATGTCCTAGCTATGTGACTTTGAGTTTGTTATTTAATCATCAAGCCTTAGTTCCTTTCTCTGAGAAACAGTGATAATGATAATCCCTACCTTGTAAGGTGATTCTGATGAAACAATGAACAGAAACTTGAAAAGTACTGGCATATAAGTGGTTCACAAAATTAGACATTGTCTTAGTTCTGGCAGCTATAACAGAATACCATTGACTGGGTTGCTTAAACAACAGACATTTATTTCTCATAGTTCTGGAGGCTGGGAAGTCCCAGATCAGGGTGCCAGCATGGTCAGGTTCTGGTGAGGGCCCACTTCCTAGTTTGCAGGTGACATTTTTCTTGCTGTGTTTTCATGCAGGGGAGACCAAAGAGAGGAAGCAAGCTCTCTAGCATCTGTTCTTATAGGACACTAATCCATCATGACAATCACTTCCAAAAGGCCCCACCTCCCAGTACTACCACACTGGGGATTAGACAGCAACATATGAATTCTGGGGGGACACAGACATTCAGTCCATATTTGGTATTGTTACTACCTATCTCCTTCCCCTCCTTATTTAAAAGGCTCTCTGCTTTTAGACCCACTATTGAAAACACATTTTAGAATGGTCTCCTCCATCCAGCCTGCTTTTCTAATATAGTTCTTGACATCAACTGAACTTCCAGAAAATTCTGTATCAAGAATACTCTTAGCATCAAGAAAAAGTTAAATGTCTCCTTAGAAATATGGGCAAAAGTTACAAACATCTGACTTACAAAGAAGAGACATAACTGTTCAATAAACCAAAAACATACACACAAAACGAACTTCAGCCTTGATAGTAATAAAGATGCAAACAAAAATCAATTAAATTATACTTTCCGTTTTCCAAAATGATAAAAGATTTAAGTTATGATGAAGTAAGTGTTGTCAAGGGTGTGGAGGGGCAAGATACTCATACACTATTAATGCGAGTATAAACTGATAGCACCTTTCTAGAGAGCAATATAACAAAATGAATCAATAGCCACCCTTTGTACTAAATTGACCCAATAATAAAACAAGAAAACCTAGAAATAGACTCAAATACATGTACTAATTTGGTATATGATGAAGATAACATTTCAAATTAATGGAGTGAAGATGAATTATCAATAAACATAGTTGGGACAACTGGGTAGCCATCTGATAAGATATTAAGTTGAGTTTCTAGCTCACTTTATGTGCCAAAATAAATTTCAGGTGGATCAAATATATAAATGTGAAAGAGGAATCCATAAAAGTACTATGAGAAAACATGGGAACAATCATTAATAATCTCAGTGAACAAGACTTTTCTACTAAGATGCCTTAAAATTTGTTTCTATAAATATGTGATTTATTAGGTGATATAAGACAATAAAAATATTGTGTGAAATCTAGCCCATGCTTGTGATAACCATGACTAATATTTCTGTAAACAGACTCATCTGCCAACTTTGGATTTGCCAGTAAAGAAGTTTCAATGAGCTGCTTTGATTCCATCATGCATTTGGAAATGCCTTCCACAGAGAAACATGGCCATAACATAGGCAGATTATGGTCCAGTGGTGCAAATCTGTATTTGATGTATTTGACACTGGATTCAAAGAAACTTCTATATTGCCTATATCTGGCTTCTCTGCCTCTGAATATGTAGGGGAGAGTGGGGAGAAGCAGTCATCTGGGAAAAAAAATCTTCTTAATACTTTCTACAGTTTCTTATCTAAAACCACTGGGTTTTAAAATTTGGAGGGAGGGTAATACTGTAAATACTTAGTATATTACAAAACCTCAAGCAGCATCAGGGCAACATTCTATAACCAAATACATTGTTATTTCTGCAGCATACAAATGAATCTTCACAGCAAGCAAGAGGGATAAAACCACACATGCATCCAAGCCAAAAGTTTTACACCAAATGAGTTTTAGCAATGAATTTGTGAAAATGCTTTCAGTTCTCAGAGTATTATGGATAAGAGAATGGGGGCTAAAATGTAAAGAGTAACTACAAATCAATAAAGAAAAAACAACAATCCATTAGAAAATGGGCAATGACATAAATAACTCACAGAAAAAGAAATACAAATGGCCCTTAGATGAATGAAAAAAATTATCAACCAGTCCTATTACTAATAAAATAAATGCAAAACAAAACTACAAGATAACAGTTTTAGATATCAGATGGATAAACATCTGAAAGTTTGAGAGGATATTGGTGTTAAGAGTGTAAGGAAACGTGTAGTCTTTTATGTTGCTAGTAGGCACACATTGTGGTAAAACTTCTAAGAAGATCTATTTAACAAAATCAATAAAAATTTAATGAAGTAAACAATTTCACATCTAGGAGTTTATTCTAGATATACCCAATGATAGGTTAAATACATCATGTTATAATATACACATAACATACAGTACAGTATTAAGCAACACCTAAAAAGAATGTGATAAATCTTTATGTACTGATATAAAACAATACCCGACAGGACACAGTGGCTCACGCCTATAATCCCAGCACTTTGGGAGGCTGAGGCGGGCGAATCACAAGGTCAGGAGATCGAGACCATCCTGGCTAACACGGTGAAACCCCGTCTCTACTAAAAATACGAAAACTTATCCGGGTGTCATGGCGGCGCCTGTAGTCCCAGCTACTTGGGAGGCTGAGGCAGGAGAATGGCTTGAACCCGGGAGGCGGAGCTTGCAGTGAGCCGAGATTGCACCACTGCACTCCAGCCTGGGCGACAGAGCGAGACTCCGTCTCAAAAACAAAAACCAAAAACCAAAAAAAACTCAAAAAAACCAAGATATGCTGTTAAGAAAGCAAATAAGAACCAAAGAAAACCAAGGTGGAGTATACACTGGGTTTATTAAGGTACAATTTGTAGAGAGGGAAAGGAAGAATTTGATGAAATTGCCACTTTTATAGGTCAAAATGATAATGTACATTAAAAAAGTAACAGTTGTTGTCCCTGGGTAGGGAAACTGAGTGTCTGGGATACAGGAATATGACAGAGATTTTTCAGCATATATATATTTTTCATGTATATCATATATATATATATAGATATGCTTGAATTAAACAAATATTAGGTCTCATCCTATCTTAATCTCTTTCATATTTTCATTTTTTATTCTGTCTGTGCTGCTTTAGGGGTAATATCTGAGTTATTTTCTATTTCACTAATTCTCTTTTATTTTTATACAGAGAGATTTTTGTGAGATTTTATATATATGTATATTATATATGTAATATATATGTATATTTAATATATGTATACACATATTATATGTATATTTAATATATGTATATTATATATGTATATTATATACATATAATTTATATATATGTATATATGGAGAGAGAGAGAGGGAAGGAGAGAAAGAAGCCCTTTTGTATTTTGGCTTAGGTGCTACTGCTAAGGAAATAAGAAAAAATTAAAAAATGATTTATTCACATCATGATTTAGAAGATCAATTTAAACATTCAACAGTAATAGTAATAGGTTAAATAAATAATGACATCTTTATGATGGACTAACATGCAGTCATCAGAAATCAAGTTGTAGAAGAATGTTTATACTCATGGAAAATAGTTTATGGTATATTAACAATTTTAAAACATAGACTAGAAAACAGAATGTTGCCATATTCATAAAAATAAAAAGTAAAAATGATATATCACCATGTGAGTAAATAGACCAAGGAAAAGACAAGAAGGGTCTATATGAAAATATTCTTCTCACAATTATTCACTGAGTTCTTACTGTGCGTGAGAAATTCTTCAGGCTGCTAGGCATAGAAGTCTGAACAAAATAGTTATAGTTCTGCTATTCATGGAGCATAGTTTAGCAGAAGACATGCAGAATGAAGAGAGAAAAAATAAAATTATATGAGAAAGAATTTTAAGAATTACTCCAGACTGGGTGGTTAGAGAAGCTTCATTGAGGAGGTGATATTTAGGTTAGCCTAAATGGTCCTAGGACCTGAAGGATAAGGAGCCAGTCATGCGGAAAGAAGTAGATGAACATTCCAGGCAGGTGGAGCAGTGTTTGCAGAGATCGAAAAAGTGTACTGTGTTCATGGCCATGAGAGGAATCCAGTGAATGCAAAGCAAGGGAGAGAGGGAGAGAACAGCACAAGTGAAGATGGAAAAGGGAGGTCAGACATAGCTCATACAGGAGCTTACAGCTAAAACAATGAATTAAATTTGGTTATAAATGCAGTGTTGTTGAGAGTTCAGCTATCATTATAACTGCACACTTTTTCCTCTGGTTGATTTTAAGATCTTCTCACCATCTGTGGTATCCTAAAATTCACTATGATGTATGTAAGAGAGAATTTCTTTTTGTTTATATTGTTTGGACTTGTAAGGACTCTTAAATCTGCCTTTAAAGAATTTCAAAAAAATTCTTAGTTGTTTTCTCTTCAAATATCACCTCTGCCTCATTTTGTCTCTCCTCTCCATCTATAACTTGAAATAAATAAATATCAGGTCTCATTCTATCTCCTAGTCTCTTTCATATTTCCATTTTTTACTCTCTGCTGCTTTTTGGGTAATATCTGAGTTATCGTCTAGTTCACTAATTCTTTTTTATTAGCATGTCAGTTGTTAAACCCATTGAGTCTCTATTACTGTATTTTTCATTTCTGGAAATTCCATTTGTTTTTATTTCAAATATTCTAGGTTGTGTTTTATAGTTTTGTGTTCCATGAAGATATTTTTCCATATTATTATAAAATGCTTCTGTTAATTTTATAAAAAGTTTCTGTCAGACTGTTTTTGCTGTCTGTTGTTTATGCTGATTCTTCCTTATGATACTTTATGCTTTGTATCTTGGTATTTTCTGCTGTGTTCTATTCATTATCTTTGGAAAATTATTTCTGAGACATCATTGAAGCATAGTATAACTTCCTTCAAAGATAATATATGTAGGTTTTGTTTTGTTTATGCCTCTGTGTACTTCTAGAGTTTGGCCATAGCAAACCATATTCCCAGCTTTTTAATGTCCCTTTCAGTTCATGAGAATTTAGCCCACTAATTTACTAGAGGACCATTTTGTACTTACTTCTATAAGAGAGCTTATTTTTTCTCTTATGAATCTGTTCATAGCTGGGGAAATTGGCCTTTAAATCCGTGGGGTGGGGTGGCTACACCTGCCTTTTGGTGTCCCAGCTTTTTGTGGGGAGGTGTCCTATTTCATGCTCACTTTAGAAAGGCTTAGGAATTTGGTTATTGTCTTCATTGTTTGATAAGTTTATAATCAGTTCACCCAGTTCAGCAAATACCACTGCGGCAAAATACACCGTTTGATGCTCGGGGTTCTTAATTTCCAATAGATTTTGACATAGTTGTTATTTACCATAAGATTAGCCCTTTGATGCCTTTAAGAATCTTTTTAAAAAGTTATTCATTATATCATGCCTGTAATCCCAGCACTTTGGGAGGCTGAGGCGGGCAGATCACGAGGTCAGGAGATCGAGACCATCCATGGCTAACATGGTGAAACCCCATCTCTACTAAAAATACAAAAAATTATCCGGGTGTGGTGGCAGGCACCTGTAGTCCCAGCTACTCGGGAGGCTGAGGCAGGAGAATGGCGTGAACCTGGGAGGTGGAGCTTGCAGTGAGCCAAGATCGTGCCACTGCACTCCAGCCTGGGCGACAGAGCAAGACTCTGTCTCAAAAAAAAAAAAAAAAAGTTATTCATTACAATTAGTTGTTTTCAACATGAGACTTCCCAAACAATGTAGCCTGCCTTATCCTCAGAAAAAGAAGTTGATTCTAAGTGCAGTTGGAAACCACTGAAGGTATTACACAGACGAATGATTTTATCCAATTTACTTTTTAAAAATTACTCTATGATATGGAGAATGGAATGGAGGAGGCAAGAGTGAAGTCAGTAGGCTTAATGAAAGACTATTGAGTAATTTAGGCGAGCAGGTTGGTTTGAGTCAGGTTGTGACAGTGAAGAGGGAGCAAAATAGGTAAGTTTAGTTATATTTTGTAGGTAAGAATAGAAGGGACTTATGGATAATTGGATGTTAGATAAGGAGATGGAGTCATTCACAATGACTCCCAGGTTCTGTCTTAAACAACCATTTGAATGATGGTGTCATTGAGAGGCTGCCATGATATGAGGATATAGCAGATGATGCGAGTTTGATTCAGGGTTGTGTGTGTGTGTGTACACTTATGTAAGTGTTTGTGTATGTGTGGAAATAAAATTCAGTTACAAGCTTGTAATGCTTAATAGGAGAGATCCAAGTATCACCATTAATAGTGATTATTTCTGGATGATGAGATTGGGGGAATTTTCTGTTTTTCCACATTTTGACTGCTAAGCATGTATTTTATTTGTTTTTAAGGAAAAAATGTTGTTTTAAAATAGAGGCAGCCCCTGTATACTACAGAAACTATAATTCCTTTTGAAAAGTTGAAATTGATCATCTTTGTATTAACATTCCCATCTGTTTCCACTTCTGTATATTATTTGTGTATGTTTGTGTGTATCCACCATACTGTAAATTACTGTAGTGTCTGTCAGAGACCATGTCTGATTTATTTCTTATCACTTTTCCCTAGTATCTACCACATTGCAGTGCACATGGTAGATGCTTAATAACTGCTGAGTAAATGAAAGCTTTTACAGATTAAAGATACTCCATAGCTAGTTTTTCATTGAATTATGGATTAGACTGCCCAGAAGGATGTTGCAAATCACAAAGCAACATGTTTTTCCATTCAGGCATTCCATTCCATTCCCAAAACTATACCAGGCAGAACCTACTTTTTCACGTTAAACCCAGAGAAACTAAGGTGGAGGCTGAACTTTGGAGACTCACTCACATCTCTTCCACTTGAGTCCTAGATGGGCTCTCTTTTCCCAAAGGCAGCAACAAACTGAGCATTGCAGGAACACCTAACCGGCCCAGGCCGGCTTCAGTGACATCAACCTTAATGCATTAGCTTGCCTACAGCTTTGCAACAGCACAGATGGTATGAGAAACCCCTCGCTGCTATGGACTCCCAGACATACCATGGGCCTCCCTTCTACCATAATAAGCTTCCTCACTCTCCCACAAGAGCAGACTGTATAATGATGACATTTCACTCAGCAAACCCTGGAAGAGCGTAGGGGTTGGTTTCCTCTTGTTTTATTGTTGTAACTACTGCATAAGTATAAACCTTCTTAGAAATCCTCAGAGTGTAAAGCCTGAGACAGAGCAATCTCTCTGGAGCCAGCAGGCTCCTCACTCATCAATTATGCACATGCTGGTGTCATTCTCAGGGCTGGACTATGGAAAAGCCATATAACGTAGACAGGTATTTAAAAGTCAAATTCTCCTAGACTCTCGATGGGATCGAAAGCAAGATGTACAGTGCAAGCCAGAAAGTGAGAAAAATGCTCTGGTTTCCGTAACTCTCTTCACCTCTCCTAGAGTTTCCCTCTCTAGCTATAACCTCATCAGTGTAAAGATTGGGAGATTTTTCAGTGTTCCTGCAAAGCGATGCCTAGTGCCCATCCTGCTTCAATGCTCTTGTTTTGGCAGCTTCCCAGAGGGCCTGTGCCAAAGCCACAGGCTGTCTGGAGAGAACACCCAGCTGGCCATCCCGAGGAACACTACCACAGAGACGCTGAGTCAGGCCCAGCCAAGCAACAGCAGCTGTTGCAATGGGACTTCAGGGAGTGGAGGCCGCCTAGTGCTCTGTGTTAGCAAGGCACTGAACAGCATCTGCAAACCACAAAAAGCCAATGCATAATGCAGAAGTGCATGCTCCACTTTCTACCTCTTTCTTCATTGTTCTCCAAGGAAATGTAAAATAGAGAGCTTGGCCATAGTTTCTGCCTACAGTTATGTCCTTAAATACTCCTGTCTATGGCATTATTTTCCTATACCCAGGCATCTTTGAAAAGTCAAGGCAATGCATACTACAATGGAGCTAAAGCATGGTAGTGGGAAAAAGCATGGCTGGCTTTCAGGTAATTGGTTCTTCAGGCCTCATTTTCTATATTCTGAGATCCCTGAACAAAAGGCACTAGAGGTAATGGTGAGGCTGAGTAAAGAGAGGAGGTTCTGGTGCTGCTGGAGCTCTGGGTGTGCCATACCTTGACCTAGGCACTAGGCACCAAAACCCCAGCCTCCACTCCTTTGCTGCTCCCCTTAGACTTCTATCCAAAGCTCCCAGAGCTCAAATGAAAGCAGCAGGCAAAAAGTCAAATACTTCATTAAAAGCAGCAAGAGACTCTATTGTAAACCTGCAGCTTTTGCCCATCAAAGATCAGACACTGGGATCCAAATCGGTTCTGGTTTCAATCAGAGATCAGATACTGAAGGGATAGCTTGTGGTGTGTATCTTTTCAATGTGCTGCAGAAAGCCCTTCTGTTTCTCCTGTTTTTACCTGATTTTTATACCCTGTAGAGACCCTCAAGAACTGCTGTTCATAATACACAGACACAGACACACACACACACACACACACACACACACCCTCATTATGCTAAGCAAGGGAGAAGCCTAGAAAACACTTCAAAAGGTAAGCAAAGTTTTGAGTTTCAGGTTTATTGAATTCCCAGAAATGATGTCTCTCCTCCTGAGAAACGGTAGTGTTTGGAAACAACTTTAATCTGGCTGAAGAAAAGAGGGAGGAAAAGACACAGGGAGAGAGCGCGCTGGCCGAGGGAAGAGATGGAGGGAAAGAGAGAGGGAATTGTTAATTTCAATTGATTTTCTGATAAGGTTTCATATCCTGAAGTGTGCTTCAAATCTGAGAAGTGACATCTGCTGAGATCGCCCGTCAGTGTCTGAATTCTCCTGAATGTAATTAGATCTGAGACAAGATAGAAGACTCAGTACGGTGGCCCTTAGGGAGGAAATGGTCTTTGAAAAGAATTATGTTAATCAGACTAGCCTTCTTCTTGCATCTGTTCTGCTGTTATTCTGGGTAAAATTAATAGGTCTAAGGAAGGATCTGATCATAATGACAATCTGGTCTTCACAGCAGGAGGTTTTATAAAGGAGTTGAACTGTGCCTTGTTGAGAACACTTAAAGTAATTAGTTACAGGGCTACTCACTTTCTTTCCTTTTTAATAATAATAATGGTTATTAATGTTTACAAATTAAAGAGTCTTACTCTAGATGAAAGGAATGCTGAAACGGAGACTCGGGAGTAGACGCCTGTACCTTTATGCCTCCTGCTGGGGTTGAGGATCCTACAGCAAACCCCCCTTTTTTGTGGATTGTCCTCCCTTTTTCACTTCTCCACCAACTGATCCCTTCCCTCTTTGCTCCCCAGGGTACTGCTAGAAACAAAGTGCTTAGAGCTTACAGTGGGGAGGAGTCAGCAGAGCTCAGGGTGGAGGCTGTGAAGTAGGTGCTCAGTAAATATTTGCTGGGAGGATGGAAGAAAGAGATGCAGAAAGGAAGAAAGACTAGAAGTAAAAAATGAAGAATAAGAAGAAAAAAGAAAATAACAAAAGGAGGAAGAAAGACTAGAAGTTAAAAGGAAAAAAAGAAGGAAGACAGAGAGAAAGGAAGAAGGGAAAGAAGGAAGAGGAAGAAAGGAAAAGCATTCTTATTACCTTACTAGAAGGTGTAACTTCAAAGGAGGGGCAAGTGTTGATGTCATAATTTGTGTTCAGTTCTCTTCTCTGTAAGTCTATAAACCAGGGTGAGCAAACTGACAGCCAGCGGGCTAAGTTCTGCCCACCCCTTGTTTTGGTAAATAAAGGGGACATTTTGGCCTATAGGTTTACATAGTGTCTATAGCTGCTTTCACACCTACACCTGCATAGGCTGTATGGCTGTCCCAAGCCCAAAAATTTACATGTGGCCTTTCATAGAAAAAGTTTGCTGATCTCTGTTATCATCTCTTGAGATAATTTGATGTTAGGACACCGTCAGTGGGACTGACTTTTCGGAATAGAACTGTATGATGTTTAGAGACAGGTAGTCTCTCTTAGGGGTGTAGGCAGTGGGGTAGGGTGAGGAAGGAGGGATGAAAGAGGGTGAACTGTTTTTTGTTTTTTTTTTTTTGAGACAGAATCTCACTCTGTCACCCAGGCTGGAGTGCAGTGGCATGATCTCGACTTGCCGCAACCTCTGCCTCCCGGGATCAAGCGATTCTTGTGCCTCATCCTCCAGAGTAGCTGGGATTACAGGTGCACACCACCATGCCCAGCTAATTTTTGTATTTTTGGTAGAGACGGGGTTTCACCATGTTGGCTAGGCTGGTCTCGAACCCCTGACCTCAGGTGATCCACCCACCTCGGCCTCCCAAAGTGCTGGGATTACAGGTGTGAGCCACCGTGCCCAGCCTGACAGTGAACTGTTAAATTTCTGTCTTCTCCATCTGAGAACACGTCCCAAGAGGTCGAGATGCAGTGTGTCTGGCCCATGTCCACAGGGCTGAAGGGGGCTGCAGAGGGGGCAAGATTGAAAACTGAAGACCTACTTTGTCTCCGAACAAATTGTCACCACTCAATTTAATGTGGATGTACAACTGACAACACAGAGTGATAAAAGAGTGAGACAAAGAGAAGACTAAGGTCCAAGATCTTCCTCATACTGACTCCATCATCCTAGCCAAACCATTCAACATAGGTCCAGTCTTCTGAGCTTATCTTCTCTCTTGTGAAATGGAGAGGAAAGTAATATAACTTTATAGCTTTGATGTGTTAGATAAGCAAAGTGTTTCAAATACGTTGAAAGCAAAATAGTTTTCAGCAAACAGTTATTACATAATAGTGATAATAGTAATTTTGTAATAATATGATGGACCTGGATAAGCCACCGTTTGTGTGCTGTGAAAGGGCAGACTACAGTCTCCTGAGATCTGGCTCTAACAGAAGATCCTATGTCTAAAAGGCATTTTTGATAAAGCGGAGTGTGCTGAGGCATCTTGAAACTATAAGACAATGAACCCTAAATCCAGTGGCATAAAACTACAAGCATTAATTTCTTGCTCAAACATCTGACAGTCAGCTGGACTTTAGCTGATCTAGAACCAGCTCAGCTGGGCTTAGCTGCAAGTTGTAGATCTGGTTCAATGAGGATGTTTTTCTCATGCTTTTTGGACCAGCAATTTCCCAAAGCATGCTCTTTTCACAGCGATAGTCAGGAACATATGAACCCAAGCCTCTGCTTGCATCACATCTGTTAACATCCCTTTGGCCTCAGCAAGAAATAAGAAAGCATGTTCCTCTCACCATGCAGCCAAAGCAAGTCAAATGGCCAAGCCCAGCACCCATTGGGTTGGGAAGAGTATTCCTCCTTGGAAGTCAGTCAGTGGGAGTGAGGATTTGCTGAAAAATAATCTACTATAGAAGACAAAGCACTAGCTAGGTAGTGCCCAGCATACTCTTGAGCCACTGGACCCAGTTATTTAAATGTGCTGCCATTTTAGCACACGTTAGCGGATCATCAATGGAGGAGGGACCATAGATCCACTTGCCAATTCGGTGAACAGCTCACCTTTGGCCTCGCATTTGTGTTTTTTCACATCTGTGACTGTGGACTGCCAGGCAGAAAAAAACCTGCACGATTTCTCCAATAACTCAAATTCATTGATCAACTTTTATTTAAGAATCTGCATGATTTAAGAAAAAAATTAATTTCTTTTGAAAACATAGTTGTAATAAAGGCGCAGGAGGATTGAAGATAATGGTAACAAGGAGGCAGAGGGAACCAAGACCAAAATCAGATTTCAGCAAGAACTGAGGTCACCTTAAATAAGAATGACAGCCATGGGCAGGGGGTCCTAATTAATTAATTACACCTTAATTGAAAAAAACTGCCTTTGTTCTTGTATTGTCCTCACTGTCCTCTAGAGCTGTGGGAATGCTGTGGCTTCTGGGCAAGGGAAGGGAAGGGAAGAAAAAGGGTAAAGCCAGTTCTCTGTGTTTCTTTCTCTGTCTTTTTCTTTCTCTTCCTCCTGCTCCACAAGAGGTAAGGGTAAGGTTACCATAGGATCCACAGCTTCATAAATATGCAGAAGAAAGACACAAATCAACTTGAAATCCAAAAAAAATAATTAAAATATAAATAGACTTGTTTGTTTCAAGGATTTGCAATGAATGCTTGACTCAGTCTGAAGATTAATCAGTGATGGGTAATTATACTTGCGCACACACACACATCCATGCACACAAAAAGACAACCCTGGTCCCCTTTAAACAACATGAATACAAAAACAGTGTGAGTTTTCTGGTTCAAACAGAGGTGAAGTCACCTGAAGCTCCCTGCTGAGTTGGAGAGTTTGCTTCGTATCTGCTGCTGAGCCACCAGCACATGAAGAGGTCATGGGTGGAGCATCGCTGTTATCTACAAGCAGCTTTCCTTCTCCCTCCTTCCCTCCCTCCTGCTCTTCTTTCCTTCCTTTCTGTTTCCCTTTATTATTTTTTTCTGCATTTTCTCCCCGGAATTTGACTTTTTCGCTGCCAAAGGAGATAAGCAATCTATTGGTCCACAGACATTTATGAAGTTTTAATTACTGCGCCAAGCTCTACAACAGACAATAAGGTGAAGAAACCCAAACTCTGTCCTGTAGGAACTAGGTATAGAACAGTTTTCTCAATTGTGGGTCATTTTGGCCCCCTAGGAGACATTCAAAAGTGCTGGAGGCATTTTTTATTGCTATGGCTTGGGGTGGGATGGGTGTTATCAGAATTTAGTGAGCAGAAGCCTGGGAGACCGCCAAACATCCTAAAATACACAGGAAAGTCCCAAACACAGAATTATCAGGTCGTAAATGTCAATAGTGCTGAGGTTGAGAAACCCTGGTTTAGAAGGACAACCAAAATACAAACACGTTAAAGGTGAGTTACTCCCAGGCTGTGACAAATAGGGGCCGGCATGTTCTATGATACTTGGCTTCAGGCAAACTGTAGGTTTTGTTTCTATCTCCGGTCTCTGGCTTTCTCCAGCTCTGCAGGCTCCCAGCTTTGCTGTCACCTTTAAGAACATGGAACTGTTGATCCTGGTTGTAGTATTAGGAATAAAGCACCTCTGCCCTAATGCACCAATGCACCATTCCTTGAACCCTTCTAGTGGCTCAGTGTTCAGCCATCTATCCATCCATCCATGCATGCATGCGTCCTTTTATCCAGCCAGCAGTATTCATGTGGCACTACTAGAGTTATTCAAACTCTGCTAGGTACATCACCCTCTCAGACAGGACTTATTGGGAAACAAATCCATGTTCAACATGTGAATTGGAAACAACCGTGGCTGAGTACTCCATGAAAGTGGTTTTGCCTGACACCCGTGGGCGAATGTGCCAGTTGCCGCCTCTCTGATTAATGCCTCCAATTCCCCATCTATTCAATGGGAGTATGACTCCCACCCATTGCATTGTACCTCAGGATATGTACCCAGGTAATCAGTCTGGTCCACTGCTGGAGAAAGAAGAAAGGAATGAAAGCGCAGTAGCATCCTGCCTCTGCCCCACACTAGTTCTGTAGCCTTGGGCATGTTTCTCAAACTGTCTGTGCCTTAGCTTCCTCGTTTGTACAATAAGAATAGTGGCACTTCACTAAAGAGTCACAGCAAGGATTGAGTCAATATATGAAAAGTGCTTAGAACAATGCCTAGCACAAGGCAAGAACTCAAAAACTATTAACCATCATTATCAATTATCATCAGTACTGAGAGAGTAGTCACTAGTTTGCAGATCATAAAAAATGTTACTAAGGGTCAGAGGCCTGGAGAAAAGCAGTGAAACCCTGTATTTAGCAGTGAGAACCCTAGGGAGCACCTTCTTTTACCACAGACTGTTAAAATAGCATTTTTCAACCTCAGCACCCTTGAGATGTAGGGCCCAATAATTCTGCATTGTTGGGGGAGCTGTGCTGTGCATTGTAGAATGTTTAGTAGCATCCCTGACCTTTACCCCACTAGATGCAATAGCATCCTCCCCGCCAGTTGCAACAACTGATGTCTCCAAACATTTCCAAGTGTCCCCTGGGGGACAAAATCCCCCTGGCTGAGAATCAATGTCTTAAAAATTATGATTAAGAAATTAATGACAGTAATAATCATGTATGAGGAATCACACCCTTATTAATGGCAATTCCCTTTTGATTGGGTACCAGGGCAACTTACACATGCTGTATGTAAACATAGATGTTTTGAAAATGCTTTCATTTTGCCAAATTTAGACCCCTTCCCATACTGTAGTAGGTCGATCCAGGTGGACTGGAACTATGCTTCCAGTCCAACATAGTTACCACGAGGTGAATGGATAACAAATGCTCAAAAGAATAAGTTCCTTCTCAAGCAGAGATAACTGAGAATCTTGAGATTAATTCATATATTTCACCCAATTATGATGTTAATATAAACATGACTTTAGAAAAATAACAATGTAAATATGTATTAATCAGTAATCACGCACATGTCTCTATCAGACTTCCAGTCACACAGATCTTGACTCGGGGCCTCGTGGTAGTTATCACTGAAGTGAATTTAAGCAGGTTTCTTAACCCTTCTAATCTTCCATGAGCTCTTCTATAAAATGGGGCTAGTAATTACACCTCATAAAGATGAAGTGAGAGAATGCATGTGAAGAGCTTAGCACAGTGTGAGGCCTGTCTCTTATACACATCTAAGAGAATGCATGTGAAGAGCTTAGCACAGTGTGAGGCACAAAGGAAATAGTAAGTATTAAGCTACAGTTGTTGCTAAAATGAGAAAAATGGTAAGTCAAAATTTTAAAAATAAGAATAACATATGGACACAGATTGGTGCCCTTTTCTCTCTATTTTCAACTGGTTTCAGGTGCTATTTCCCAAAATTTGGGGCTCCTAATTGTACTGGATTGAATAGTGTCTCCCCAAAATGCATGTCCACACAGAACCTCAGAATGTGACCTGCTTCAGAAATAGAGTTTTTTGAACAGACATTTCTCAAAAGAAGACATTCATACAGCCAACAGACACAGGAAAAAATGCTCATCATCACTGGCCATCAGAGAAATGCAAATCAAAACCACAATGAGATACCATCTCACACCAGTTAGAATGGCAATCATTAAAAAGTCAGGAAACAGGTGCTGGAGAGGATGTGGAGAAATAGGAACACTTTTACACTGTTGGTGGGATTGTAAACTAGTTCAACCATTATGGAAAACAGTATGGCGATTCCTCAAGGATCTAGAACTAGATGTACCATGTGACCCAGCCATCCTATTACTGGGCATATACCCAAAGGATTATAAATCATGCTGCTATAAAGACACACGCACACGTATGTTTATTGTGGCACTATTCACAATAGCAAAGACTTGGAATCAACCCAAATGTCCATCAGTGACAGACTGGATTAAGAAAATGTGGCACATATACACCATGGAATACTATGCAGCCATAAAAAAGGATGAGTTTGTGTCCTTTGTAGGGATATGGATGCAGCTGGAAACCATCATTCTTAGCAAACTATCACAAGGACAGAAAACCAAACACCACATGTTCTCACTCATAGGTGGGAACTGAACAATGAGATCACTTGGACTCGGGAAGGGGAACATCACACACCGGGGCCTATCATGGGGAGGAGGGAGGGGGGAGGGATTGCATTGGGAGTTATACCTGATGTAAATGACGAGTTGATGGGTGCTGACGAGTTGATGGGTGCAGCACAGCAACATGGCACAAGTATACATATGCAACAAACCTGCACGTTATGCACATGTACCCTAGAACTTAAAGTTAATAAAAAAAAAAAAAAGGAAATAGAGTTTTTGCAGATATAATTAAAATGAGGTCATACTGCATGAGGGTGGGCGCTGCATCTAGTGACTGGTTCCTTCTGTGGAGTCATGTGAAGCAACAGACACATGGGAAAGAGGACCATGTGAAGAGGCAGGGCATGTGAAGAGCTGGAGTGATGCAGCTCCAAGCCAATGCAAAGCAAGGATTGCTGATGATCACCAAAGAGAGAAGGAAGGATTCTTTTCCTGGAGCCTGCAGAGGGAGCATGGCCCTGCCAACACCTTGATCTCAGACTTCTGGCCGCCCAAACTATGAGATAATAAATTTCTGTTATTGTAAGCCATGCAGTTTGTGGTACTTTGTTACAATAGCCCTGGGAAACGAATACAACAGCCTACTCTGTTTCTCAGGCTCTGCTTGGGTGGGTGCTGCTGTTTCTTGACTTGGCAAAAGTAGGTTCTCCTACAGGTGGTTTTAACCATCTGCTTATTTCAATCAGCGCCAGCATCGCTTTCATACTTTTGATTTTTTTGTTCTGTTAATGAACTTAAGAACACAGTCACTCCAAGCAAGCTCTGATATTCCTTCCTGAGCAGAGTTTTGTTGACTCACAGACTCTTGTCCTATCCTCCCCATTCCACCATATTTCCTTATTTCGAAGGACCCCAGAGGAAAGCATGGCAGTTATGTTCTCCTCACCTTCCAATCACACTCAAAGTTTAACTTAGTTACACTTGGAAACCCTCCTACTGATTCCTGTCTCATTTAATTACTTTCCACTTATCTTCATTCTGATCAATGGGTCCTCTCCACTGAATTGTCCATTTATTCGCCCCAAAGCTTGAACCATTTACAAAGACTCACACCTCTGGCAGAAATCATTGTTGACATCAGTAGCTCTATAAATAGATGCTGCCATTTTCCCACTGGAACTAAAGTAACATAAAGTATTCATAGACTCCTGGGCTTGGGAGGGACCAGAAAGATCCATGTCTTCCTGCTGCTCTCCGCCCTCTGCTTCCCCCTGTTCAATGCACAATTTTTCTCTACAACATTCTTATCAAGTAGACATTCAGTCACTGCTTTAAAATCTCCAGTGATGGGAAATTCGCTTCTTATAACTGTCCATTTTATCTTTAGTCATTTCTAGTGTTAGGAAAGTCTTTATACTGATATAAAATCTGCCTGTCATCCTATATCCACTGATCCCGGTTTTGCCCTAAGAGCCCAAACAAAATAATACCCATCTCTCTTCTTAGGCTTTCATTTCTTCTAATAGCAATTTCAAACTCACCACCCCACCCCCACCTCTTGAATAGTTTATTGTGTTTTTACTCCAGCCAGAGCTACCTTTACTCTTTCAGTCATTCAATAACTACATGTAAAGTCCCTAAACATTCAAAGTTACTCTCTGTTAAACACGTCACAAATTACATATATTTTTATAGTATGACCCTAAAAGCATACACAGCATTCCTAGTAATTTTAGAAGGGATAGAGTAGACTGGATTATATCAAACCATTTTAAAAATACATAGTATTCATCTTGTTTCTTCATCAAAGAATAAGAAGCTTAACAATAAAGACACATGCAATCCTAGTGCAGAAGTGAAAGAGCTAATCAAGAGCTAATAAAGAAAAAATGCATTAAGATATTCAAGGAAAGGGCTGGAAAATATTAACTGAGAGTAAACTGGACTTTGGACAAATGTGAAAAAGGAAGCAGAAGGAGGATTTTGTTTTTAGCTCAAATCTGTGGTTGGATCTATGTTCCAGTTGTTCTTGTTGTGCCACAAACGACCCCAAACGTAGTAGTGTAAGACAATAACATTTCATTAGAGCTTTTGTGAGTCAGGAATTTGGGCAGGGCCAATGGAGATGTCTCTGTTCTACCATGCCTTGGTCCTTAGCTGGGAGGACTCCAATACTGGAGTGACCAGTACCCCCAGGAGCAGGAATCCGGAGGCCTCATCACTCACACGTCCATGACTGGCTTAAAGGCTGGGCTCTGCCAGCACTGTCAACTGAAACATCTACATATGGATTTTCCAAGTGGTTGGGTTTATTACAGAATGGCATCTTGGTTTCAAGAGGGAGGATCTTAAGAGCGAGCCTTCTAAGAGAGTCAGGGAGATGCTGCATGACCTTTTCTGACCTCATCTCAAAAGTTACGAAGCATCGCTTCCACCGCATTCTCTTGGTTACCTCTTGATGGGGATGTTCTGAGATTACCTTGTAGAAGATCATGTGGGATGGGAAATTATTGTTGCATCCAACTTTGGAAAATATAATCTGGCATTGTCTGGAAAAGTGAAAGTCATCAGTGTCCAATGAGATTACTAAGCAGAAATGACCCAGAACTGAGGAAATCCTTGTGGAGGACACCTTCCAAACAGGACAAAACTACAACCGTATATTCATCTGCATTATATTTGATCTTGTTCTCCATATACAGCTTATACATAGAGAATTTTCACATTGGCATGGTTTCTTGCACTCTAAAGAGTAGGAAAAATGTGAGGTTACTGGTATCTTATATGATAGGCTAAGACTAGGCATCTCCACACAAAGCTCAAAGTGGACATAATTGAACATTGCTTAAATCCTGTAGTGCAGGTGCACATAAGAGAGATAGCTTCAGTGTTGTTTATTCAAGAGCGTTAAGTTCTAGATCATGGTCATTAGGTCTAAGAGAGATGGATTTCTTAGCAAAATATTTGGTATTCATTGTTTGAGGGTGCTGTTCTGTCTGTGGATAAAGAAGGCAGTGACTCCACAGCCCTGATTTCTTCAACTTGGAGCACATTTGGCTGCAGTGCACTGCCAAGACAACTGTACTTGAGGTACATATTACTGACAATCAGAGGTACAATGGAGAGCCTTACACATTCACCTTTCTGCTTATCTTGATTTTATCCATTGCACGACTTTGTTGCCAGTCCAAATAAAAACAACCTTGAATTGAGTTCAAGGCATCATTCCAGCCTATTCTTGAACTTAGACCAGAACTTGTGGTCTAGACAACACAGCTCTGGGGAGGAAGTCTAGACAGAATTGGGAAACAAGGTCTATGGTCCCAAGGCTGTAAACAGTAAGAGCCGAGTACATTCATCTCCCCTTTCACCCTTGGGTGGTAGCAAGTAAAAGTAATAATCAGCAAAAACCATGTAGTGCCTGGACAAGGTACACCTGACTTTTCAAACATAACATTCCATCAGATATCCATGACCATCCCCATCAGGATGTCCTGGTTATGGTAGTTACTGCTCATACCAGCCATTTGACAATTACCGTACATTGTCATCTATCACTGTTTTTCAGCTCATATTTATTTGACTGATGATCAATGGTCTTAAAACCACAGGAAGACTGTTGTAGGTACGATTATCTCTCTGCAATATTTTGTACCTTGGATGTACAATTTACTAACCTAACTTCCCAATGGTGCTATTCATTTGTTTTCTAGATTTTATTCGTAATTACAATTCCAAACTTTAATCATTCTTTTCCTTCCATAATGAATGCATTCCATTTCCACTCTCCCAATCTGAATGTGACCAATTTTTCAAGACTAGTTCCAATTCCATTTTCCCTAAAGCCTTTCCCAAACTGTTCTGTGCACATCTACCTCACATTCGTCTCCTTCTTCTGCAAACCCTTCCTATCACACTTGCCATCTGTCTCCCTCACTTTGACGCTTTTATCACATTCTGTCTTCTCTTCTTACTTAACTGTTCCTTGTGTGTTTGTGTTGATCTTTCTGTAGTTAAGTAAGGTTCAGAGTTCCCGGGATGACAGGGACTATTTTTTTGTTGTTGTTGTTTTCTTCACAGTCTATATACAAAATAAATATCTGTTGAACACACAAATAAACTCAGTTGTTAGGAGTAGGCAGGCATCTGCTAAGTGAATCATGCTGTTTCTCTTGTCCAGTCCCTTTTCTGACATACAAGAGGCCTTTATGAAATGTGTGACTGGTACAGGGGCTGCATTCAGAAGAATGGAATGCAGCAAACTAAAGAGGAGACTAAATCCTCGACCTGAGCCTTCCAGGAAGCACACTTTCACACTCTGAATTTACACCAACACACCTGTCTCCTTGAAACAACTATGAAAATACATCCTGAGCTGTGTTGCAGTTCACTTCTTCTAAGGATCGTATCAGAGATATTTGTCATCCACGGGATCTTTTCAAGAACCAGGCTAGCAGATGAGGGCTTGGATGATCTGGTTTACATTCCATAAGGCAAAGAAGTCCCACGATCAGCCATCAGAGATACAGAAGCCAAGAATGATAAGCCCAGAAACCCAAAGAATCAGCCTCCTACGTTTCTTCCCTGTGTTGTCCCTGCCTCCACCTGGCTCTCTCCCAAGCATGACTTCACTAGCTTCACTAGCTAATGACAATGCAAACTTCATGAGAGGGCCTGTAAAATGTAGTGCCAGGTGGAAGTTTTCAGAACAGAAATCACTGTGTTAAGGTAAACTAAAGAGAGGCCTCAGCTGGCGTGATCTCCTCATTGGGGTGTCTCTGCTTGGAGTCCTTTCTAGTGCCTTTCCTACTCAAGGGCCTCAGTGAGTATTCCTCACCCAGGGAAGGGGATGGTAAACTTTTTCTATAAAGGGCCAGACGTAAATATTTTAGGCTTTGCAGGTGTTATTAGGCAGGGTTCTCCAGAGTGGCAGAACAAATAGGACATATGAGAAGGGGCTTATTAGGGAAATTGGCTCACACGGTTGATCACAGTGGCAGAGAAGATGACAGAGGCAGAGAAGTCCCACAGTCAGCCACTGCCAAGCTGGAGAACCACAGATGCCAGTAGCGCATCTCAGTCCAACACCAGAAGCCTCACAATGAGGAAAGCTGATGGTGAGGCCCCCAGTCCAAGGCCAAAGGCTCAAGGGCCCCTGGGAGACACAAGTGCAAGTCCCTGAATCCAAAAGCTGAAGAACCTGAAGTCTGAGGTCCAAGGGCAGGAGAAAAAAGGCATCCTGATCAGGAGGAGAGAGAGAGAGACAGAGACAGAGAGACAGAGAGAGAGACAGAGAGAAAGAAGAGAAGAGAAGAGGAGAGAATTTTTGCTTTTCTACTTGTTTGTTTCAACTGGGCCCCAGCTCTTTGGGTGATGCCTACCCACATTGAGGGCAGGTTTTACTCTCTCAGTCTGCTGACTTACATGCCAATTCCCTCTAGAAACACCCTCACAGAAACACCAAGAAACAATGCTTTCACCAGCCATCCAGACTTCTCTCAATCCAGTCAAGGTGACACCTAAAATTAACTGTCACAGGGGCTATTTGGTCCTCATTGCAACTGTCTATCTCTGCCATTGTAGCACAAAAACAGCCAAAGATCTAATGAACACATCTGTGTTTCAATAAAACTTTACTTATAAAAATAGGTAGAGGACTGCATTTGGCCTGTGGCCCCTAGCTTGTTTACCCCATATCTGAGGAAATCTCAGATATGTCTCAGCCTTGTTCCATTTTTGTGGCCACATCTCAGCTCTTACAGCCCAGGTCATTTAGAATTGCATCTCTCCCTCCCTCGCTTCCTGCCCCACCCATGTTCTATGTATCTATTTGAAGTCTCTGTGTTTTCCCCATGAAAATTTCATGGGTTCTTCCAACCTATACAACTCATGTGAGTTTTCTGTAGCCCTAGGGCATTTATAGTTAGTACCCTAGAGTTTAGAATATACTTGTTTCAGAAGTATTCATTTCCTTTTCCTAACAATAGTGTGAGGTCCTTGAATGAAGAGAACATGTTTTATACTGATATGTATTTCTTATACCTTCTCTATTACAGCTTGGCAAATAGTGTTTAATAAACACTTGCTAATTGATTTATTGATATATGTCTACAATAGTGTGTGTTTGTTCCTTACTCTGTGGTGTAGGTTCAATAATGGCTCCCAAGATGTCCATATCCTAATCCCTGGAACCTGTGGATGTTGCTTCATATGGTGACAGGGACTTTGCCAATATGATGAAGTTAAGGATCTTGAGATGGGAGATTACCTTGGATGATCTGGGTGGGCCTCAGGTAACCACAAGTGTTCTCATAAGAGTGAAGCAGGAGGAGTCAGAGTCAGAGAGATGATAGAAACAGAAACAGAGAAAGAGATTTGAAGATGTTCCACAATTGGCTTTGAAGATGGAGGAAGAAGAGCGTGCACCAAGGGATGTAGCCTGCCCATGGAAGCTGGGAAGGGCAAAGAAAGGCAGGTTTTCTCCTGGAACGTCTGTAAGACTCCACCTTGCTGACACCTTGACATTAGCCCAGTGAATCATATTTCAGAGTTCTGGCCCGCAGAATTCTAAGAGAAGATATTTGTGTTGTGTTAAGCTGTTAATTTTGTGGTAATTTGTTACAGCAGCAATAGAAACCTAATACCCTCCATGATAGGAAAACATTAAATGATTAAAAACACTGAGAGACATTTTTGTGCCCATGTCTGGATGCCATATGTTTTTGAGCACTTATCCTCCACTGAAGAGAGAAACCTGAAGCCAGTGGTTTAAAAAAGACAATAAAAGTGTTTACTTGTTTATGGAAAGGCACTTCCTGGTGACATTCTGTACATAAACTCTTCTTCAAGGTGCAGAAGAAAGACCAGTGGTCCTGGCAATGTGGATTAAGATCCAACTTGGCTACTTACTATGTGACCTTGGACAAGTCACTTAGCCTCTTTGGTAGTACAGTCTGACAGCTGGAAGGGTTGTAGGAAGTCTGTCCAGCCCCACTTAATTGGTCCCAGTGAGGCAAATCTAGCCTCTCTGTTCATCTGGACTTAATAAGACATTTACTATAAGCTTGCAATAAAGCTACCCAATAAGAAACCCAAGGGGCAGCTCTGTCATACAGATTGCTGAGGAATTCAGGGGCTGCAGATCTGGTGAGCAGCTGCAAGACTTTTTCTGCAAAGGAAAAGTTACAATCACTCCTCAGTGGCCCCTCTGATTAAAAAAAAAAAAATTGCTACCAGATACAGGCCCAACAGCGAGGCGATTATTTCCAGAAGGATGGGTGAGAGTGCATTTTTTTTTTAGCTACTCTCCTAGATTAATCATAGAGGTCCTAATGGCGCATGCCAGGCTGCTGTTATCGTTATTATTGCTATTTTAATAATAATAATGATGGCAGTTTTATAAGAATAATCATTTTTTTTTAACTTGGAAAGATTTAATATTAACTCTTTAGAATGGAATAGATTGCAATGGCCAAGTATATCACCTTAACTTTGCAGACACTGTACTGGGCTCCCCAAAGCAGTCCTTCCAAACCGTTGCCACTCTCTTCTGTCCCCTTACTGTCTTTGCCTCCAAAGAGAAGTTATCAGCAATGACTTCTTCACCCTCCTTCCTCTGTACCTCAAACTCTCCACCTTCATGAATGTTTTACTCTTTTCTTCTCTCTTGGAGAACAGAATGTTCTACTACCTGTCCAAGGCAAGCCCTTCTCCTGGGCTCCAGCTGTTTTACTCCATCAGTTCTTTCCACTTTCCCTCACATTGACAAACACTCCTCACCTCTGCATCTTTCCCTTTAGACTGTTAACATGCTTAATTCCCCCATATGCTAATAAGTGAAAACAAACAAAAGCATTTTCCTTGAACCCTGGTACCTCTTCGAATTCTTAACTGCATCATTTATTCCCAGCTATTCTAAGTGCTACTTCCTCTCATCACCACCCAGCCAGCCATGAACATCTTTCTTTCTGGCTCCCATTACAAATAATTAATTCAAATTACTCCCTATATAACTGAACTTTTCTTAATGGACAGCTTCAAAGGATTCTTCTTTGTTCTGACTTTCTTTGACCTCTCTGCAGTATATAATTGGCCACCCCCTTTTGCAACTATCACTTCCCTTAGTTGGCATTACATTGCTCGATCACTTAATTTTTTCTTTTAAAAATGGAGTCTTGCTCTGCTACCCAGGCTGGAGTGCGGTGGTGCAATCTCGGCTCACTGTAACCTTTGCTTCCCAGGTTCAAGCCATTCTCCTGCCTCAGCCTCCCCAGTAGCTGGGATTACAGGCGCCCACCACCAGGCCTGGCTAATTTTTTGTACTTTTGGTAGAGATGGGGTTTCATCATGTTGGCCAGGCCGGTCTTAAACTCCTGACCTCAGGTGATCCAGCTGCCTTGGCCTCCCAGAGTGCTGGAATAACAGGCATGAGATACTGTGCCTAGCCCACTTAATTTTTTCACTGAATTTTTTAAAGCATTACGTCTTTAAAGGAACTCATATTATTTTTTATATTTTAGTTAATGTACTTAACTTCCAGAAAAATGGTGTGTATGGTTTTTTTTTGATGTTATTGTCACATGTTTTTTAAATGAAGTTCCAATACCATAAACAGTAGAATCACATGAGTGCTTGGCAAAAGAATGAAGCTTCCAGCCGGGCGCGGTGGCTCACACCTGTAATCCCAGCACTTTGGGAGGCCGAGACGGGCAGATCACGAGGTCAGGAGATCAAGACCATCCTGGCTAACATGGTGAAACCCCATCTCTACTAAAAAAATACAAAAAAATTAGCCGGGCATAGTGGAGGGCGCCTGTAGTCCCAGATACTGGGGAGGCTGAGGTAGCAGAATGGTGTGAACCCGGGAGGCAGAGCTTGCAGTGAGCCGAGATCGTGCCACTGCACTCCAGCCTGGGTGACAGAGCGAGACTCTGTCTCAAAACAAACAAACAAACAAAAAAAAGAATGAAAGTTGCTGGGTGCCACTCTGGATCTCCTAAATCAGAATCCCTGCAGCTGATGGGCAAGAGACCCAGAAGCACTTCTCTTTATGTATCCCCCATGAAGGCTTCCAGGAAACCTTAGTTTCATACCATGCCTGAACCAGTTTCACAGAGGCAGGATGTACTGAAATGGCTTTGGTGCCCCTCTAGCCCTTCTGGCCTAGTGCAGCTGGAAATTGTCATGAGTGATAAGAGAATTATTTCCCCTGGCATCTTCCATGGGTCTAGTTGAATTTTTTCTTTATTTAGAACCTTCCAGATTTGAGACAGAGACTGCTAGGTGCATCTGGCTCACTGGGGTGCCTTCTCTGCAGCTGCCATCTTTTTCCCAACCCCTATCCTGCATTGGTGAAGAGATGTCTGCTAAGTCTTGGTTTGATACATCTTAACACATATTACAGAGAATTCTAACATGCCTCCAAATAGAGCTTGCCTGAATTATGATAGTAATTTGGGTAAACACCTTATCGCCACTCTCTGACTGTGAAGTTCTTAAGGGTAGACGAAACTAATTTCCAGGGGTCTGGCATATCCATTGTATTGCCTTATTTCATCTAGACAGATGAGGTCTTTTCCCTCTCTCTCCCCATTCCAAAAAGGTCAGCTCCCTTTTCTCCTATCTACAACCTACACATTTTTCAATTCTTACTTCTTCCATAAAGCTCTTCCCAAGAAGTTTTAATGGTCATTGATCACTCGCTTTCTAAACTGCCCAGAGAACTTATAGTCTATTCCAAAAATGATCTTCAATTATATTCATTCTGCTATATATGGCAGTATGGCATAGTAGTTAAGCTTATGAGCTCTGGATCCAAGCAAACCAGATTCTGAAATTCAACTTCAACCCTAAATAACAGTCTGAACTTAGCTCCGGGACTCAGTTCAACACCTATAAAATAGAAATCATATAATATATACCTCATGGTGTTTTTACGAGAGTTCAATGAAATAATGCATAGCAAGCCCACAGCACAATGCTCAGGATATAGTAAGCACTCAATAAATGTTAGCTTTCTAGAGCTATTGTGTAGAAGTCAGATTAGGCTAAGTCATGCTATGGTAACAAGTAACCTCAGACATTACATCTTACAAAAGCAGAGGGTTCTTTCTCACTTTCATGACACGTCTTTCCTAGCACAGTTAGGAATCAACTTCACGTTGCTGTACTGCAGGAACCAGGATGACAAAGGAGCTGTTACTGTACCATTGCCAGTCATCACAGCAAAGGGAAAAGAGACTATGGCAAAGCAAGTACAGGCTCCTAGAATTTCTGCCTGGAAGTGACACACGTCACTTTCCCTTACCTTTCATTGGCCAAAGACACAAGGCAGAGTCTGACTTCAATGGAGGAAGAGAAGAATAATTCTCCCTCAGGAAGGGGAGGGAGAGAAATAGTTATACGTCTTTCATTTATGTTCATTTTCCAATGTCAGTTATATGACTGACATATCTTTTGTACTCCTCAGAACCTAGCACATAGTAGGAAGTGAATACCTATTTTATTGATGGATAGTAGGTGTTCATCATGTCTCTACATTTTGAATTGAGTGGAGTGATTGAAGGAGAAATTCCTCAGTGATATATAGCAAGTGTCTAAAAATGTCAACTGATGAATTGACAGCAAAGGATCATAGATCCCTGTTTCCTTAAAACAAATGAAGCCATCTACCTGGCACGTATGCTTCACTTGAACATCTTCCAAGTCCGTATTTGCCTTAATACTTTCTTTTAGAGTAATTTTTTACTTTGTTTTCTACAAAACGTATGATGTTGCTGCCATCTTTCCATTTAGATCCACAAATCCAGCACACACAAAACTCTTCATTTCCTCCTGGGCGCTGGCCAGCAATTAGGGCACGATGCCTTCTAGATATTTCGGGGATAAACATGTGGACTGGGCATCTGGGCACCCAGTAGATATATGTTCTTGCTCCCGAAAATATGATTCTTTAAATAAATAAATGTCAAAGAACATGTTGACAGTCCAAAGGCACAAGCCTTAAAAGAAATTGAAACCTAATCCCCCAGGAAATTTTGAGTCTCTAATTATCCATTATTATCGATTATCTTACCCTGGTTTTCTCCCTAACCCTGAGTACATTTCTTTCAAATCACTCTCAATCTTGAAACTTAGAGTCAAAATTCCTTCCTGGGGCATATTTATGGCTCCAGTGCTTCTGTGACTCTGTGACTGCACCAGATATTACTGTCTCTGGAGTCTTTCTTATGCCAACAGCAGATTAAGCCTCTATTGGGAGACTCTTTTGCTTCTCAAGAGTTTTCTTTCAGTCAGCAGTGCTCAGTCATCTCACACGACCTAACTACCAAGTTCTTCCTGTCTCAGCACTAGAAAGAAATTTCCAGGGGGGAAAAGCTATCTCCTTTCAAGTCCCCTACTCATAATTTACCTTCTCCTTTATCCATAGGGCAGAATCCCAAATGGGAATGAAAGTGCTCAAGTCACTTAATGCTACTGGTTTGGAGATGGGGTTGGGGGGTTGGCAGGAGGCACATCAAAGAGCTTCCTGAAGTAAAAGGATGCCAACCTATTTACGAACTCACTCTTTCCTTCCTTTCTTCTTAGCATTCTTCTTTCATTCTTATCAATATTTTCACTGAATTATGTGTAAACCAAAATTTGAATTGAATCCCTTTAGCAACTAGCTCTTTTACAAGCTGCTTTTGATACAGACTGTCTGTTTTGAAAGCTACATGCCTCTTTCCAATGCAAGCCTGTAGCAAAATATCACACTATTTAAATGTACGTATAAC
This sequence comes from Mandrillus leucophaeus, assembly GCF_000951045.1. Classification (NCBI taxonomy): domain Eukaryota; kingdom Metazoa; phylum Chordata; class Mammalia; order Primates; family Cercopithecidae; genus Mandrillus; species Mandrillus leucophaeus. The sequence continues at coordinate 4,626,526 of NW_012101721.1, forward strand.
TTACTTTCCATTACAAGTCAAGAGAACTAAAATGAAGAATTTTCCACTTTGTTTTTTTACTATAATAGCTCCAGAGGTTAACATATTGCATGGCACATATAAGGTGTCCAGTAAATAATTACAGGATGAAAGCCTGAGTGAATAGCATGGTGGTAAGCAGATAGTGAACTCACACAAACTTCCTGAGTTCAGAACGAAGTTCCACACCTGCTAGTTCTGTGATGTATCATTTTATTTCTGCCTCAGTTTTCTTATTTGTGAAATGGGGGAAAATACTACATGGCTCAATAAAAGTTCAGCTACAGAAAGCATAAAACATTCCAGGTATTTTAAGCAGAAAAGGATTGAACATAGGGAATCAGGCACTTACAAAACTGTGGAATAATAGGACGAGCATGCTCTAGACTCAGCCATTACAAACAAATTTTAAAGTACCACCACTGTACTGATCCGCTAAGATAACTTTTGCATCTGACAGTGAGAAAGCTGGGGAAACAGGAGGTCACTGTCCAAAGTTTTGAATTCAGGAACCCATCACCTTAGATGTAATCCAAGAATCAGAAGACCACTTGGAAATGCTGGCTCCAAGAACACCTGAAATGCTGCAGTCTGGAAGCCATCACTGCAACTGCCAACTCCAGAGTCCAACTGTTAGACCAGCTGGATCTGTCCATTAGAAAAATGGATGGCTCACTTACTACTCTTTATCTCCCCACTTAATTCAGCAAGGAGTTCAAGTTTCAGCTCCTGAGTGGACGAACCAAAATCACATTGACTAAAGCATCCCTGTAAAGCATTCTGGGAAGTACAGTTTTCAGCCAGCTGCTGTAGTATTGGAAGTGATTCCAGAAGGGGTACAATGACCACTGATCAAGCCAGGCTGTAGTATGCCCACAGGATGGAGTGAAATTGTTTATGAAAAGTGCCTTGGCATAGTGCCTGGCATATCCATAAATGTTAGTGGTTATTATTTTACCTAAGGAGGTCTATCACATTAGCTTGGGTGAGGTATCCATACACATTTTGTAAGGACAACAGGCATAGAGAAACACATTTAACTAAGCAGTCCCACAAAATTCAACTCTGTTATTTTTGGTACTGGACATTGCCAAAGTCCATGCAGCCATTTCCGGGTCCCACGTTCCTGCTTTCTTTAGATGACTGGAGATGAGGGCAAAACCTCCTTCCAGTCTCCTGGATAAACACTGCAACACTTTTGCAGAGGGCTACCACACAGGACATTCAGGTTGGCCAGTGACTTCAGGCTACAATTATCTATGGAATTCCCTCGCATGGCTTTGTCCTTTGTGCTTTTGAGGGAGTATGCATAGGTGTGTGTGTTTCTCTTTAGTGGGGGATGTTCATTTCAGTGATCATGTTCTCCTGTCTCCTAAGTCATGTGTCCTTTTCCCTCTGAGGTCAATTCCAGTTTATTTCCCTTCCCTTTTCCCTTCCTTAGGCAAATCCTCTGAGGACATTTCTTTCTTGTCAGACAAGTCATTCCTCAATATTTCGGGTGAACCTTCTACATACCAGTTCCTATGTTAGATCCTGTAGACCAGTGGTATTGAAGCCCTCAAGGAACTTACATTTTACATAGAAAGACCCATGTAGTACTCAAGGACTCAAAATAAAGGGACCTACCTCATATTTGGCTGGGGTCATGAAATATGTCTCAGAATATGAAAATATTTCATACTCTGTGGAAATATTGTGAGTAGGAGTTAGCCAAGTCAAGGAAGCTCAGGGGATTAAAAGGGTATTCTATAGAAAGAAAGACATATACACAAAGATCCTTTCTTTCCCCCATAGATTAGTGTGTAAAAGATAGATTTTTGAGACAAGTGAGTCAAGTTTCTGTTGTCCCACTTATCAGTTACATACAACCCTATCTGGCCAGTGTCTGCAGTTGAATGCAGTATTGGCGAGATTGTCAAGCCAGGAGCCCTGACTTGCCATGGCCAAGTTGTGAGCAGACAAAACAATCCAGACCAATCAGATACTGTACCTGGAATTTGAATACTGGGTGGATTGAAAGAAAGACCAAAAAGGCGCAAGTCCATTTATCTCAGAGTGATAATAGGCTCTAAATCATCCATTATTTTTTTGGTAACTTAGTTTCTGTCCTTCCTGAGGTGGTATTTTTAGGTTATTTTCTAAATTTAGTGAGCTATCCCATGCTTCCTGATAACTTTTATTTTTGCCTGAGTTTGTCTCTGTGGCTTGCAACTTAGAAACCTTATGGGATAGAGGAGAGAGATCATGGGCCTCTCTAGGAATTTCCAGACATACTTCCATGGGCCATGGTATGGGAATTTGAGGCAATCTTAGCTGGATTTGGGGGGAGCAGAATGATCCATAAATTAACATCTGTTAATACATTTATGTCTTAGAAAAAAAAGCCTGGTGGGAGATACACTAACATAGACACTTTGCATGGTGGGACTACACGTGATTTTTATTTTATTCATTATGTCTTTTGACATATTTCAGAATTTCTACAATAAATTGCAATGGGAAAAATATTAATTAGGACATGGTAAGAGCCAGGCATCCTGGCTCATGCCTATAATCGCAGCTACTCAGGAGGCTGAGGCAGAACATCACTTGAGGCCATGAGTTCAAGGCCAGCCTGAGGCCTGAGCAACATAGCGAGATCCACTCTCTTAAAAAAAGATTGTAAAAATTAGCTGGCCACAGTGATGCATGCCTATAGTCTCAGCTACACGGGAGGCGTATGGCTTCAGCCCAGGAGTCTGAGGCTGCAGTGAGCTATGACTATGCCACTGCACTGTAGCCTGGGGGACACAGTGAGACCCTGTCTCCAAAAAACAAAACAAAACAAACCATGGTAAACACATGACTACCTCCCAAGACTGCTGTGAGAGCCAAATTATATAACAGGTGTGAAAACCTCTAAGAAATATATGGGGAGATTATTGATACATCATTCCATGTTCACAGCGGGTGCTGTTTTCAGAGTTCGTCCTGGGCGAGCAAGCCCACGTGGAGACAGCCGTGCTGATTAGACAGAGATAACTGGGATGCTTTCTCCATTCTCCTTCCATGCTCCACAAGTGATCCTCTGCACTGGTGCCTTCTCAGCAGCATTGTTGCTTCCCAGGGGACTGACGCAGAGCTAACGGGTAGGAGCTTCTGTTGCATTGAGGAACTGATGCTACCTCTGGGAGTTGCACCACAGTATTGCTACTGATTTTTGAAAGAGACACATGGCAGCTTGGAGAAGCCTCCCAGAGCCACTCACAGCCAACAGAGACTTCCCTGGCCTCCTGCACACCAGCCTCCAGCACCCAGTATGACACAGCTGGGACAGTTCTCTGTATCACAGGGCCAGGCTCTTTGGGTCAGCATTGGCCACCACAGGGTGAGCGCTTGGAGCCCTCCCAGTGAGTCATCAAGGCTTGGCAACAAACAGAGAAGGCCCTCTACTCTGGTGAGGTCCTAGGAACAGTTGCCACCTACCCTAAGCCCTGATAAAGATCTGGGGAGGCCATCAGTTTTGACAGGGTGAAGCTCCCTCTGCAATGGAAACCAGTATGAGACTCCAGTACCTTTCCACCCATCTTTTGAAGTATGGGCATCCTTGAGTACTCTGGGCAAAATTATCCAAGATGGCTATGGCTAATGTTCAGGACTTATCAGCAACCAATTATTCCTAAGGACTATTCAGAGGCCTTCCACTGATGAGTAGGCAGCTCAGCTCAAGTTCAGATCCATCTCCTTTATCTAATAGTTCCTTAGACCTTGAAGAAAAATTGTCCTCTTACTTGATTTTCATGCTACTTTGTGCACACTGTATTTAAAGCATTTATCATACTCTGTAAATATTATATATATAATATTGTATAATAATTATATTATACATAAATGTTATATATACTATGCACAATTATGTATTATAATTATATACTATACATAAATATTGTAAAATTATACATTATACATAAATATATAACTATATATTATACAGCATAATTATATATTTTACACAAATATGCATTATAATAATTGTATATTATCATAAATATATAAGCATATATTATATACAAATATTATATATCTTTGCAGTGTGATAAATGCTTTAAATACAGCATTTTGTGATAAATGTTTTATTGTGACAATGCTTTATATATACATTTAGAGACACGGTCTTGCTATGTTGCTCAGGCTGGTCTTGAAGTTCTGGCCTCAATATATAAATATATATATAATATAAATCTCTCTCTATATATTGCCTATTTATATACGTTGCCTATATATACACATATACACATATATATACATATACATACATATATACACACACATATATTTATTTAAAAAAATATATATCTCTCATCTCCTTATCTTTACCCAGAAGGCTATGCACTCCTAGGTACGAGGAACAAACATTGTCTGCCTGTCATAGTCTCTGGCAAGTAATGGCCTTAGTCAGTGCCTAAGAAGTCAATTATTTCTTCACATCTATTCATTCAACAAATATCTATTAAATATCTACTCTGGACCAGGCACTGCACTGGTCATGGAGGACACAGGGTGAATGAGAAAAACCAGCCTCCATGGAGCTTACCTTCTAGCGGGAGACAGAGGAGCACAAATACATTGTCATATAATGGATGTCACGTGTCAGGGAATGCCCCAAAGATACATAGTGCAGAGTGGGAGGAAGGAAGCTCTGTTTTAGATGTGAGTGGCCAGGAGATGGTCACGTTCACGCAAGACCAGAATGTATCTCAAGACCAGAATGTATCTTCAGGTGGCTGGAAGGAGGATAGGAGAGTGGGAGGAGGCAAGATTAAGGGGACAGATGGTGCAGGGTCTAGCTTGCTACGAGAGGAAGCTGGATTCTATTCTGAGGGAGAAGACGAGCCACTGAAGTCTTCAAGCAGGGGAATGATGTAATCTGCTTTGTTTTAATTCGGCCACATGAGAATTAATTCAATAGGATCTAGAGGGGGAAGCAGTGAGAGTGGTTAGGAGGTGCTTCCTAGACCAAAAAGATGTTGATGGCTTTGACTTGGGTGGTCACGCCTTGAACTGCAGAGATAGGAAATGTGGTCAGGTCTAGGATACAGTTGACTGGCTATTTTTAAGCTGCAAGAACTAGGCGGGTTCTTAGCTAGAAAGGAGGTTAGTGCTGAAACTAACAATGTTCACTTCCCAGCAATACTATGGAAATCTGGGCCAGGCGTGACGAATACAGGAGCACAGCAGACAGACCGGTGGGAACAGAGCAGACAGACTCGTGGGCAGGCCCTGGGTATCTGGCTGTTGCCTGGAGAGAGGTGGAGAGGGAAGGAGAGGGAAGCTGGAGGGCACCATGAGCACTTAGTCCAGGGTCCACACTGCCCCACCTCACATTCTCCCCAAAGCCCCTCACCAGCTGGTACGGGGGCTGGATTCTGGCAATGAAAAGTGCTGAGACCTTCTCCATGGCCCCAGCAGGTGCTGTTTCTTCCCCCAGCCCTATCCGTAGGCTGAGGACAAGAGAAAAGGAAATCATAGCGGGAATAAGACCCCACCCCCATTCCCTGGTCAGATCTTGTTCTCCAGCCTGCTGATGGAGGCAGGAACGCAGAGGTGCATCCTTGGGGACACAGGACACCTTCTGTCATCTCCTGAGCTTTCCACAAGCAGCTGGCTCTAGTTTTCCTGCGGGCCCTGGCCCCGTGCTGGCCACCAAACTTCAGAGCTGAGCACTTCTCTCTGAACCAAGGCCCTACAACTCCTGGGTGTCACTTTTATTTATTCGCTGTTACCTCCGCTGCCAGGGGAATGGCCACTAAAGTGCTCACGTAAGGATCTGGGGAGATTTATTCCACTTCCATCTTAGTGCTCGTTAAAAAGCATGTAAAAAAGGATGCTGGGAGGTGATCCAGAGCCAGCTGAGCCAACAGAGGGCAGAACGCCGGCACAGAAACTGCCCGGGGGGGGATTTATGACCACCCAACCAAGGCCAGATGGCTCTGCCCGTAGTCAGGGCCCTCGGAAATCTGGACGAATGTCCTCAGCACCTTCCCACCCCCACCCTGCCTTATGACACCTCCTTTACCAAAACCTTTTTCTCCCAACCAGCTGTGGTCTTCACAGTCTAACTCCCACGACACCCTGCCCCTTTTCAGCTGAAGTGCCCGCCGCTCTCCCAAATCTTCTTGTGATCTGCACACTACTCCTGCCATTAGCAAGGTCTCTCCCTAGTTTGGCTCATGTAAAACTCCCTGTGGTAGGCAGAATTATGGCCGCCCACAGATGTCCACACCCTACTCTCTGTGACCTGTGAGTATGTTACCTTTCTTGGCAAATGAGACTTTGTGGGCGATTAACAAAGACGTTGAGATGGGGCGGTCATCCCAGTTTATCAAGGTGGGCCCAATGTAATCACAATGTCCTGATAAGAGAGCAGGAGAGTCAGTCAGACAATGAGCTTGGGCCGGGCACGGTGGCTCACTCCTGTAATCCCAGTACTTTGGGAGGCCAAGGCAGGAGGATTGCTTGAGCTCAGGAGTTCAAGACCAGCCTGGGCAACATAGTGAGATCCCTGTCTCTACAAAAATTTATAAAAAATAGCAAGGCATGATGGTGTGTGCCTATAGTCACAGCTACTTGGGAGGCTGAGATGGGAGGATCCCTTGAGCCCAGGAGCCATGATCATACCACTCTAGCAGGACTCTAGCCTGGGTAACAGAGTAAGACTCTTTCTCAAAAAAAAAAAAAAAAAAAAAAAAAAAAAACCAGAGGTTGGAATGATGTGTTTGAAGCTGGGGTAAGGGGCCATGAGCTAAGGGATGCAGGCAGCTTCTAGACACTGGGAAAGGCAAGGAAACAAGTTCATCCCTGAAGCCTCCAGAAGGAATGCAGCTATACTAACACCTTGATTTTAGACATTGCACCTTCCTCCCTGCCTGGCTTGCTGAACATGTGCTTACAGTCGAACATTTTGTTAGGGCTTCTATGGTCCAGGCACAGTGTGAGGTCTTAGGCATATGATGGAAAGTTGGACAGATGGTGCCCCTCTTATAGGAAGCAGACAGGCTAGTGGGAAAGACAAAGAGACAATATTAATGAACTGTGTTGTGGTGAGCTATGGAAGCGCCTCGAAGAGGCAACTAAATTGGTCTATGGGGTCACGGAGGGCTCCTCGGAGGCAGTGACTTTTAAGATGAGATCAGAAGAATAGATAAGAATAGGTGAAGAGAGCTAAGAGGGTGATGAGATGGGCACATAAGAAATAATGTGCAAGACAACACAGGGGAAGATTTGTAGACACTTTCACAGCAGCATTTTTCACAATAGCCAAAAAGTAGAAGCAACTCATCTCCATTGACAGATGAATGGATAAAGAAAATGTGGTATGATGGATTATTATTATTATTATTATTGAGATAGAGCATTGCTCAGTCACCCAGGCTGGAGTGCAGTAGCTAGATCTTGGTTCACTGCAACCTCTGCCTCCTGGGTTCAAGTGATTCTTCTGCTTCAGCATCCCAAGTAGCTGGGATTACAGGCACACATCACCACACTCGGCTAGTTTTTGTATCTTTAGTGGAGGCGGGGTTTCACCATGTTAGCCAGGCTGATCTCGAACTCCTGACCTCAGGTGATCTACCCGCCTCTGCCTCCCATAGTGCTGGGATTACAGGAGCGAACCACCATGCCCGACAATATAATGGAATATTATTCAGCCTTAAAAGGGAAAGAAGTTCTGATATACGCTACAATAGGAATAAACCCTGAGGGCATTGTGCTAAGTGAAATAAGTCAGACACAAAAGAACAAATATCACATGATTCTACTTATATGAGAATAGTCAAATTTATAGGAATTTACAGAAAGTAGAGTGGTGGTTGCCAGGAGTTGGGGAAAGGGAAGAATGAGGAGTTAGCATTGAATGTGTCTAAAATTTCAGTTTGGTATGATGAAAAATTTCTGAGGATGGATGATGATGATAGTTGCACAACAAAAAATGAATGCACACAATACCACTGAAATATACTCTTAGAATAGATCAAATGGTAAATTTTATTATATATATGTTACTATAATTTAAAAATTAATATTTAAAAAGGACATAGAATCAAGGGAAGAGGCTGTCACGTATGGACGCAAATATCTGTAATCATCCTTAAGTATCTTCCACCTATAAAGACGAATAAGACCTGCTTCCTGTCTTGGAAGCCTGGTAGCTTAGGAGGGAGAAATCACAGTAGAAAAAGGTAACTTCAGCTTGGAAGTCCGCAATTCAACCATTGTAAGAGTCTTACTTGTATCCACCAAGGCCTCAGTCTTCCTTACTTCTGGTGTTTCTATAGAAGTACCCCCAGGCTGGGCGCGGTGGCTCACACCTGTAATCCCAGCCCTTTTGGGCGCCGAGGCAGGTAGATCACCTGAGGTCAGGAGTTCGAGACCAGCCTGACCAACATGTTAAAACCCCGTCGCTACTAAAAATACAAAAATTAGCCAGATGTGGTTGTGTGCGCCTGTAGTTCCAGCCACTTGGGAGGCTGAGACAGGAGAATCGCTTGAACACAGGAGGCGGAGGCTGCGGTGAGCCGAGATCGAGCCACTGCACTCCAACCTGGGTGAGACAGAGTGAGACTTTGTCTCAAAATAAAAAAATAATAATAATAAAAATAAAAGAAGTATCCCCAAAGAGCTGGGGCGCATCACACACAAGCCATGCTGGTGACTGTGGGTCGCTGTGGTCTTGCCCTTACTGCTCGGTAGATCTCTGGAATTTGGATGTCTCTAGCAGTATCGGACAGTAAAGCCCATGGAGCGAATTGCCGGCTTGCACACAGCTCTGGGTGGCCCTGGGGCAGTTGCACTCTCTTCGGTGGTGCAGTTAACAATTTCTATAATATCTCTGCCTGCTGAATTCCACTGATCACCTCTCTCTATAGCTGGCGGGGAAATCAACACTTAGGGCCCAGCCTCTTCAGAGGGGGCCCACAGCAGAGGGGCTGGGATACGTAATCCCTCAGGAGTCCTGTCTCCTCCTTTCTCTCACAGGAGGCACAGCTTCACTAGAGGAGGTGGAAGGTGAGAAGATGCAGATGGCTTTTAGTGCAGCCTCACCCTGCTCCAGGGCCCTCTGTCCCCTGCACTCTTCAGACCCTGGGGTTGCACCTAGGTTACTCTGGCAGACTCATGACTCACGTATGGAGATTTCTTTCTAGAAGTTTCCATTTTTTCTTCTTTCTGTGGGGACCCCCTCCCCATTCAGTCCATCAGATATATCTATGAAACTCTGAATTCCAAATACAGGTTCAGATGATTTCCCATGGAGCCCCTGGGCCCCAGGGAAATCACAGGATGTTGCCTGACACCTGTAACAGGGTCCCTGAACATTTCGTGGCAGTTAGAGTGATTTTCTCTGCCCAGAGCACAGAGAAGGTCTCTAGGGGAGTGTTGCTTAACCTCAAAGTTGTCATATTCTAGTCTCAGCCAAGCCATCCTTTTACACCAATCTGTACTACAATCTTATAAGTGTTTTCCCAGCACTTTTGAATTACATGGTACAGGAGAACAGAGGCTGGAGAGATTGATTCTGTCTAGGGGAGGTTGTTCAAGAGAAAGGAGTAGGGACGGGCTGATACCAACACTCCCTGACATCAATTGAACAGTATGCATGGCACCGCAGAGCCCTGTTATCACGCATTTCATTATTGTACACACTCACACTCTTTGCAGGCCAAACCCTTCCTGAATGCAACGAGGGCATGCCACCAGAAGGAGACAGCATGGGCTGCTGGGAGAGCCTTGGAAGTGGAGCCAGAGGACCTGGATCACTTCCAGATACCACCCAGTTCCTTCATCCTCTCAGCACTCGGATGTGACTATCTTCAGAACACATCCCCACTAATACCTTCGCTGCCTTCCTTTCAAGACCACCGTGAGTCAGAAGAAATGCTTCCAGCAAAAATGCTTCCAAAATTGTCTAATGCTTTTACAAATATGAAATAAAAATAAAAGGAATAACAAAATAATAACAGAATATTATGAAAAAGAATAATGATGAAAAGCTCAGCATAGATGAGTGGGCCTATGACATGGCTGATTACCATCTTTCAGTCAGCACATTGCGGATATTTGTCAGGTTCAGAGAAGTCTGAGTTTTGCAGAAGGTCTGAAATCCATATACTACATGCCCATTTGGGTGGTGGGTCAGGAAGAGCAAGGGATGTGTCTCACACATAGCTGTCAGGTGTCCTGAGTGACATAAACATCAACTCATTGTGCTTGTTGTCCCATAACTTAAAAAAAAAAATCTGAAAACATGCATGCATGATATGAGATTCTCATTGAATACAAGTAATGAGAACAGGACTTCTAGAACGGGGCTCCTCTAAGAGCAGGGACTTGCTCTGCATCCCTTACCCCCACCCCCAACATACAGGCTTGAATCCTTCCTCTCTAGTTTCCTCCCCAGATGTCCTGTCCAGGAGAGACTGCCCCCACTCGCTGCACTGTAATGCAGAAATCAAATGAGGCTACCGGGAGGGAAGGAGACTCACACCATACTCAGCTAAGTGAGAGAGCTGTTAACGGGGAGGTCGGGAAGGTCAGGTAAGCTGAGCAGGCCCCGCGTTGCCATGGAGTTTGTTGAATTAGACACAGAACAAGGAGATGCTGGTAAGATGAGGTGACCCTGGCTGCCTGAGTTACACACTCTCCCTGCCAAAGGTGCACATGTAGAGCCCTGCTAGAAAATCACCTGGCCTGGACTTCTCTTTTCGCTTATGGGGATTTGGGTTCTGGAGCTAGGGACAGGTGGGCTGTCCTATGTCCGGCAGGAGGAGGGGGAAGATCCAGATGGAGAGCCTAGCCCAAGTTCCTACACAGCATCTGGGTGGAAATGGGGAAATCATGGCAAGTGGGTTGAAGCTAAGAGTCAGGAGCCGGCCAGAGCCTCTGTGAATAGAAGCAAGACTGGGGAGGTATGGACAACTGGTGAGGGATGTACTACAAGCCGTGCCTCTGCTGACTGTCAGCTTCAAAGTGTGGGGCTGGGTAGGGGTGGCTGAAAGTGCAAAGTCTGAGTATCAGGGCCCTTCTGCACCCTTGAAACCACTTACATACATTTTTAGTTTTCTCTTTTGCACCACTCATACCCCAACCTCCTCATAGAAGATTTCCCTTGCGGTTGATCTAGTGAGTTTTCAAAATTAGCACCCATTTTTCAGATCTGCTTGGCAAATGGGCCTATAGTTGGATGTGGAACTCATCCTCAAGAAGATAAATCAGTTCCTATATTGGGTGCAACCTCATGTTTTATCACCTTCTTTCAACATGCAATCCCACAGGCAGGCTTTTCATGTAAGTAGCTGGAAGTGTTAGCACCCGAATACGTGCCCAGGTTTTCATGGAAGAAGAAGCACAACTAAGCTGCCTCTAGAAAAAATGTGGGTTGATAAAAGCCCATAATGACACTTGATTCAAGGCATGTTTTGTGTTTTATTATTGCTGATATTAAAGCACAATAAGCAATATTCTAGTTAATTTATCACTGGCCTTTACCTTCTACTTTTGCAATATTTGCAACTTTTCCCTCCAGTCCCCAGAAAAAGAATAGCAAGTATTTTACTTTATTAAGCACTTGTGGACAAGATTCAGAAGTATAGCACCTAGCATTTAGTAACTTCCCAGTGTTAGGATTTAGAACTGGCTTTCTATATATTTTGGTGGGTTTTTTTTTTTTTTTCATGTTACTTTTATAAGGTAGGCAGTTTTTCTGGTCTAGGCATTTATTCCTTTTCCAAAAATCCAATTTATTCATCCAGTTGCTTTTTGAGCATATGTGATACACCAAGTGCTCTTCTAAGTACTGAAATTACAGTAAAACTAAAACCCTCATTTGGTATTCAGTCTACTGGGGAGGCTGACAATAAACAGGATAAATAAGTAAAAGGCAAATAATTAAAATATATAGCGTTACGAGGTGGTAAGTTATTTGGAAAAAATAAAGGAGGGAGTGGGGTTATAAAACTTCGAAGGTGGGAAATAAAATTTGAGATCTTGGTCTGAAAAAAAAAAAAACAAACCACACACTTTACTAAAAAAGCAACATTTGAATGAAGACCTAAAAGGAAGTGAAGGAGCTGGCCATGTGGTTGCCTGGAGAGAGAACATTCTACATAGAGAAGCAAGTGCAAAGGCCCTGAAGCAGGAATGTGCCTGGAATATTTAAGAAACAGCAAGGAAATCAGTGTGGCTGGAGCAGAATTAATAAGCAGAGAGCAGGAGGAGACCAGCTGGATCTGGCTGAGCTCTGTGGGTCAGTGTGAAGCTTTCACCCTCAGGGGCCTAGGAAGCATCAGAGTGCTTTGAGCAGGATGGCTCCGACAGCTATATTGAAAACAGAGCATAAGGGACCAAGAACAGAGTCAGAGAAAATAATGAGGAGGCTATTGCAATAATTCAGGCGAGGGGTAATGGTGGCTGGGACCAAGGGAGTAAACATGGGGATGAAAAAAAATGGTTAAGTTCTGGATATAGTTTGAAAGTAGGACTGAGAGGCCTTTTTGGCAGCTGAGATATGGTAAGTGGGAGAAAGGGGAGAATTGAAGACAGCACCAAATCTTTGAGCCAGAACAACTGGAAAAATGGAGTTGCCATAAACTGAGATGCAGGAGAGGCTGGTTGGGAGGGAAGATCGGGAGCTTGTGTTTGGGCAGGTTGGCTTTGTGAAGCCTGTTATAGATCCGGCAGGTCAAAGAGTCATAGATGAATATGTAGGTCTGGAACAGAGGAGGAAAAATGCATGGGGATGCATTGAAAGTCACAAGACTAGATGGAGCCTCCCATGCTATGCGTGTGTAGGTAGAAAAGAGAAGAACTCCAAAGACTGAGCGCTAATGCACTCCAACATTTAGAGGTTGGACAGATGAAGAAAAATCAATGACAGTGACTTTAGACAAAGCCACCTGAAAGTTTAAAAGAAAACTAGTGAATATAGTACCCTGGAAGCCAAGTGAGGAAAGTGTTCCAGGAGTGATTGACTGGGTCAAATGTCGCTGTTTATAGATCAAATAGTAGGCGGAGCAAGAAATGGCCTTTATGTTTAAGGGGATCATTAGAGGTTTGGTGGAGTGGTAGGAGAAAAAAAAAATCCTCACTGGAGTGGGTTAAACAGAGAATAGGGGAAAGAAATTGAAGAAAGTGAGGATAGACAATTTTTCAGAGTTTTGCCTTAAGGAAAACAGAGAAATTGATAGGACTGCAAGAGGGGTGGGATCCAGGAGGTTTTTTGTTGTTGTTGTTAATATTGGAGAAATTACGACATATATGAATGCTGATAAAAGATCCAGAGGAGAGGAGAAAGTTGATACTTCAAGAGAAAGGAGGCGAGGAAGGGGGTTGCTGGAGAAATGATCAGCTGAGAGATGGGTTCCAATGCATGGAGGGAGCTATTGGCCTTGCTGGGGTCATGTGTAGTTCATGCTCCTTACTACATAAGGGACAGAGTTTATGCATTTATATGCAAACGATTTTTTTACTCATGAGAGGGCTTTGGGACAGATAACTGTAAGCAATCTTTAGCCACTGAAAAACCACACCCCTAGAATCCCATGGAGGAGGGGAGAGGGCAGCATTGATTAGAAAATACAGCAATGATGCAATTTGAAATCAGGAGACAGAAATAAGTCTAGGATATAAAGCCTCATGGCTCTCTATTAATCTCTTCCTACCACCTTGGTATGAGCCATGGAACCAAAGCATTTCCCTATGCTAGGTATTAATCTAGTGGCCTAATTTAAACTATAGACCCAAGAGATGAGTTGTGACCAAGTACACAGTACTCATGGGTAGTCATTCTCTAAATACTTGCTAAAGGAATGGATATAAGCATGCAAAGAAATAAATGAATGGCAATCTTGTCCTTTATGCTGACATCAAGCTACAGAGGTAAGCAATGGCTCAATATATTTTGTCTGCCTTAGAAAAATATTAAATGTAAAATACACATATGAATATAAAATGTAAAACAGTTGAAGAATCACAGGTTTCAGAGTTGGACAGATATAAGTTTGACTCCCAGGTTTGTATCTCAATTAGATGACTTCTTAAACTATATGAGCCTCATCTATAAAATGGGAGGGGCAGTACCTCCTAACTTACAGAGCTGTTACAAAAGTAAAATCAAACAAAAATATCACATAATATTCTAGTAAAGTTCCTGGTACATATTAGATGTTGAGTAAATGCTGGTTTTAAAACAACTCTGCTTAATGACCTTGCAAAATTCACTGACTTCTCTTCTGCAGGGTTTAAAAAGTTTTAGTTTGAGTTCACCCATGAGATGAGGCATTCCAGAAGATTCTCCCTTGCTGTGTAAAATACTGCTTGTTTCTTTGAACATAAAATGACTCCTTCAATGCCTTCAGCCTCTTCCTCCCTCACTCCAATTTGGTGATTAGTTCTTATATTTTGAGTGGTTTCTCTTTGTTTTTAGGTTTGGGCTTTTTTTTTTTTTTTTTTTTTTTAACTTATAAGGTCCTGTTTTCCCAACGGCTATGGGATAGAAACTTAGGGGTTCTGTTTTCCTTCAAGCCAAGCCAAGGTTTTCCCCTGAACACATTTGTTGGAGACACTCGATGTAGGAGGAGTGATACGCAAGGCACAGGCGTCTCTAACCACACCCCACCGAGGCCAGCTTTGCTGCACCGAAAGAGAGACAGCCACGAGGTCAGTGAAGGAGATTACCGTGTAGGGTTTCTTCACCCTCATCAAATCATGTGTGACTAGAGGATTTGTTTGACATCTCCGTTCAGATGAGGTCAAGAACACTCAGCAGGGGTTGTTGTGGACATTAAGAAAGTTCTCACAGGATCCTGAAAAGGCTTGTAGTAAGAGATGTTTCTCAGCAACAAAGGGCCACCTATAAGGGTTGGTAAGTAATCTGAGAGGAAATAAGCTTCTTAAGATCAGGATTTCCCCATGTTTTCAACAACCAAGAAAGGATGGTTTATCTATAAGGAAGATTTGGTAGCTTTGGTGGAACAAGAATGTGAAAACAAACAAACAAACAACAACAAAAAAAACTTCAATGGAGACGAGGCAAAAATCTATGCAAAGAAATATCTGACATCAAAACACTCCAGTCAATAAAAATGGCATTTTTCAAGTTCACACAGGAAGCATTCCTTCCAGCAGCTCTGCCCTGCCTATCCCCTCACCTCCCACTATTACAAACATACCCATGAGCCCCCAGCTCCAGGAAACCACAAAAGATTCCTCTCCTGAGACATTTATTAGGTTGTTTGGTGCAAAAGTAATTGGGGTTTTTTGGTATTAAAAGTAATGGCAAAAACCGCAATTACTTTTGCACCAACCTAATAGCTCTGCTCCATCTACGTGGACCATAATTTTTGCCTGGTATGAACATCTTTGTGGTCAGCATTCTCTAACTTTGATGCTTCCCAGCCTTTTTCACACTGGTGCCGTTGCTCTTGCAGCATTTTAAGAAGTCCCCAAGAAGCCACTCAAAGCTGAGGCCAGCTGCTCAGCATCCTGATCACCCCAAGTGCTGATGGGATAAATATCTCAAAGTCCATCATAACCCATTTCAACAGAATCCCCCAGTCAGGAAGCTCTCCCTAGCTTCTTCTGTCTCTAAACAATTTCCACCTGAAGAACGTGGGTTTGGAGAATGGAGCAAAACTCTAGAAGAAACCCAGAGTCAGGCGGACAAAGGATTGAGGCCCAAGAGAAAGGGGATCCCCCTTTCTCTAACAACAGTGACACCA
This sequence comes from Mandrillus leucophaeus, assembly GCF_000951045.1. Lineage (NCBI taxonomy): Eukaryota > Metazoa > Chordata > Mammalia > Primates > Cercopithecidae > Mandrillus > Mandrillus leucophaeus. The sequence continues at coordinate 4,642,293 of NW_012101721.1, forward strand.
CAAACAATCTTTATAGAGTATTAATATGCATAGGCTTTAGGCTGATCATCTTACATGGTTTATCACAATTTTTGTAACAACTACACCTGGAAGGTACTGTCATTATCCCCGTGATAGAAGGGAGGAAGCTGAAGCTTAGAAAGTTTAGGTAGGTAGCCAAAGTGATACAAATACCAAGTAATCTTGGTATTTGAAGCCCCTATGCTTATGTTCTTAACTAATTGACCTGTCTAGTTTGTAAACAACAAAGGGAACATGTGGGGGTGGGAGTGGGGTGTGGTGTAGATGAATTCCTCTTGCTTTGATCTAGGAACTGACTTGGTTCCAGCCCAATTATGAGAATGAGTACCTGGAGAAATCCATGCTGGGAGGAGTCTCGTCTTCCACAGGTAACTTCTGCCTAGCTTTTGTCTTCTTTGAATTGAGGAACACATCTAGCAATCTTCCCCTGAAGCTCATTTTGAAGAGTTTTGGGAGGTGACATAGTCCTGAGAAAGATGGAAATACATGAGTGGTTGGGGACACTCATATTCAAAATGCAAGATTGTATTTTTTTCTTAGTAAGTACGGAGAACACCAATCCAAGCGCACCTCTTATGGGAAAAGCACGAACACCAGATGCCTCTGCCTTAGCCCCAGGTAGCTAGGCTCCAACCCCATTCTAACCTCTCTGGCAACCTTCCCATTTTCCAGCCTTCAGAGTAGAACTATCAGAAATGGAGGAGCCTTATCTCTTGTCTCACTGAATGTCAGACTTCAAATGAATACTACTCAGCAACACTTGTTCTCTCCACCCTGAGTCAGGATTTTCAAGGAATTAACCAGGTTTTCTAAATAAAAATTTTCTGACAAGGGCACAGAGAATTCTTTCTAACCAGCAGCACCTGACGAGGTCAGGCATTGGAAGTCATGCATTCTCCAGCTCCTTCCTGTGCTAGATACACAAATTCAGGACATAGACCTGGCTTCAAGTGACAAACTCATAGTTTATCAGCCTCTTGTGGGTCGCAGAGACTGAAGGTCTGTGTGAATCAGACCAGCGCAATCTCCCCAGGCTGCTGCCTGAGCAGACTTAGAGGACAAGGCCAGCTTGCAGTTCTTGTCTCCAAGAAAGACCCTTTTTATGATTCTAGCAACCATCCCAACCAGTGAAATTGTGTATGTAAAAGAGAATAGTATGACTCCTTGTTCTTCATCATCAGTGCATGAGGTACCTCTTGGTATTATTTCTGCTTATTCATCTTATATAAGGTTACATCAAGAGGTCTGAAGTCTTGCTATATGCTTGGCTGTCTCTGTGATCCTCACCAAACTGGCCCAGAATCCTGGAGTCATCCAATGCCCATTCCTGCAAAGCACACAAGCACAGAGGCAACAGCAGGTAGTGAAATTGTGTGTGCATTCAAAGATTACTTACCTCCCTCCATTCGAGTGGGCACACAGACCATTTTAGGCTCTAGAGACCTCTCAAGATCATGCTCCAGTGCTGCTCTCAGGCAGTATAGCATCCTGGGTTGTTTCAAAAGAGACTGGCAGCTGTCTCCCACTACTCAAGGATCACACAGCTTTGCTCCATCTTCTCCAAGGGCTGATCAAGAGGCTTAAACTGAAGCACGAGGGATTTTAAGTTAGAACAGCTTTTAAGGAAGCCTTGTGAGACCTCACCTGGAGAGGGTGAAGAGCTTCATCTTGTCCAGAGGCTTATAGGCATGTCCACTGACTGTTCTTTGGAAGACTTTGAAAGTATCTTACCTGGAGGAAGTGGTTGTATTGAAAGTCCAGAGAAGGAAAGCTCTGGACTGCCCATCAGCCATGGAGACTAACGATAAATAAATACCAGGATGAAACCCCAATCAGTGTCAGAAATTTTGTGGGCTGAATTTCTTCGGTAACAAGGAAGGGGCAGTAGATGGGGGTGGGACTCCGAGAGCCCTCACTCAGGGCCTGTACTCCTTCAGCAGAAAGCACCAGAACACAATTCCAGACTTTCCTCCTCCTTTGTCACCTTCTTTTTCTCCTACCTTTTGCTGGCAAAGCTATTCCCTGGAGAACTCCGAAGCTGTCCCCTGGCTGAGCCAAGCTGGCAAACACCCCAGCCAGAAAGCAGAGCTGTAGAAGAGGTCAGACACAGGTGATATCATTTGGAGGACAGTCTGGGAATGCAGGCAAGGCCAGAACAGGGTAGAAAGTGGAATATATCTATCTACACCAAAAAGGGGTAAGTTGCAATATGTCATGGTGGGTTTTTATGTGTCTGCAGAAAAAGACAAGTAAAAGAACAGGTGAGAGGTGAGGCCAAAGTTCCTGTGTCCACAGAGATCAGGAATTGTCTGCAGCAGCAAGGAAAGAATTTTCCTGAATCAGGTGAGAAATGCTGCCCCATCTATGCTCAGCCAGAATTCAGAAAGTAAATTTATTTTCTGCTAACAAGAATTGTATAAGAAGGACTTTGGAGTAAGTCTGTCTTAGAAGGAAAATGTTTAGAATTCAGTTCATGTCCCACTCTTGATGAAATATTCCCCAACCCTTCAGGCCTCCCTGGATCTCTCTAGGGAAAAAAAAGGAAGCCGGTTTTAGGGATTAGATCATAAACATAACTTCATTCTCATTCACTCACCACTCCCAATAGCCTTATAGCCTACAAGTCACTTTTATTCTCAGATCCCAGCTCATAAACACACA
>NW_012101721.1:4646299-4665677 GCF_000951045.1 Mandrillus leucophaeus
CAGTGAAATTGTGTATGTAAAAGAGAATAGTATGACTCCTTGTTCTTCATCATCAGTGCATGAGGTACCTCTTGGTATTATTTCTGCTTATTCATCTTATATAAGGTTACATCAAGAGGTCTGAAGTCTTGCTATATGCTTGGCTGTCTCTGTGATCCTCACCAAACTGGCCCAGAATCCTGGAGTCATCCAATGCCCATTCCTGCAAAGCACACAAGCACAGAGGCAACAGCAGGTAGTGAAATTGTGTGTGCATTCAAAGATTACTTACCTCCCTCCATTCGAGTGGGCACACAGACCATTTTAGGCTCTAGAGACCTCTCAAGATCATGCTCCAGTGCTGCTCTCAGGCAGTATAGCATCCTGGGTTGTTTCAAAAGAGACTGGCAGCTGTCTCCCACTACTCAAGGATCACACAGCTTTGCTCCATCTTCTCCAAGGGCTGATCAAGAGGCTTAAACTGAAGCACGAGGGATTTTAAGTTAGAACAGCTTTTAAGGAAGCCTTGTGAGACCTCACCTGGAGAGGGTGAAGAGCTTCATCTTGTCCAGAGGCTTATAGGCATGTCCACTGACTGTTCTTTGGAAGACTTTGAAAGTATCTTACCTGGAGGAAGTGGTTGTATTGAAAGTCCAGAGAAGGAAAGCTCTGGACTGCCCATCAGCCATGGAGACTAACGATAAATAAATACCAGGATGAAACCCCAATCAGTGTCAGAAATTTTGTGGGCTGAATTTCTTCGGTAACAAGGAAGGGGCAGTAGATGGGGGTGGGACTCCGAGAGCCCTCACTCAGGGCCTGTACTCCTTCAGCAGAAAGCACCAGAACACAATTCCAGACTTTCCTCCTCCTTTGTCACCTTCTTTTTCTCCTACCTTTTGCTGGCAAAGCTATTCCCTGGAGAACTCCGAAGCTGTCCCCTGGCTGAGCCAAGCTGGCAAACACCCCAGCCAGAAAGCAGAGCTGTAGAAGAGGTCAGACACAGGTGATATCATTTGGAGGACAGTCTGGGAATGCAGGCAAGGCCAGAACAGGGTAGAAAGTGGAATATATCTATCTACACCAAAAAGGGGTAAGTTGCAATATGTCATGGTGGGTTTTTATGTGTCTGCAGAAAAAGACAAGTAAAAGAACAGGTGAGAGGTGAGGCCAAAGTTCCTGTGTCCACAGAGATCAGGAATTGTCTGCAGCAGCAAGGAAAGAATTTTCCTGAATCAGGTGAGAAATGCTGCCCCATCTATGCTCAGCCAGAATTCAGAAAGTAAATTTATTTTCTGCTAACAAGAATTGTATAAGAAGGACTTTGGAGTAAGTCTGTCTTAGAAGGAAAATGTTTAGAATTCAGTTCATGTCCCACTCTTGATGAAATATTCCCCAACCCTTCAGGCCTCCCTGGATCTCTCTAGGGAAAAAAAAGGAAGCCGGTTTTAGGGATTAGATCATAAACATAACTTCATTCTCATTCACTCACCACTCCCAATAGCCTTATAGCCTACAAGTCACTTTTATTCTCAGATCCCAGCTCATAAACACACACACACATATACACACACACTTACACACACCCTACTTGTTGACGTGTCAACTACAGTTACACTTAATATTCATGTAATGGTATTGTTGGTGTTGTGACCCCTTTGGCAGTCTGATGAAACCCACAAATCCCCCCAGAAAACTGTTCTGAAATACATAAAATTACAAAGGAATAATTTTATTAAAATTCAGTTTTCAAAATATTTTAAAAACCAATTTAGAGTTTGAAATACATGTGCTTTCTTATTAAATCCTCAAATAATATCTAATGGTGGATCTTGTTAACATTGTCATGACTATAAATATTTTGACATATCTTCAAGACCTGTAAATAATAACATACCCATGATTTCTATTGATAATAAAAGCATAAACACTGTTAATACTATTGTATATTGTTAGCTACATTCGTATTGGTAAAAATGTCATATTTTAGTTAGAAGTTAGTGAAAATAAAGATGTATTTTTTTTTCCTCATTCAAGTTCATGGACCCATTGAATTCCATCCCCTGACACCTTAAAGATCCATGAATTTTAGGTTAACAATTACCCTGACTTACCTAGCATATGTGCTTACAGATTATATACACATTCATTCATTATGTTTATAAACACTTATCCACCAACAATTCACACACAACTTTCTAAATCTTACCTCAAAAATACCCAACCAACATACTCGCTAATATACACACACAAAACACTCATCTACACCTATGTGCTGGTAAATGTTTAGCAACCAGCTCTCCAGAAATAAAAGACCAGGATTTGTAGAGTTTGCTATCTTCCATAACATAAATACTCCTACAATGGTCAATTTCAAATTATTAACACAATGTCACTGAACATACAGTTGAGAAGAGATGAGCAGTAACACATCATTGCATAGTATTTCCACCATACAGACACAACTGATGTAAAAAAAACCTCAAGACACGGATAAGAGTAAAATGTAAAATAATTAGGAAGGGGTGAATTTTAACTTTATTTTTATACAATTTATTTAGTTGTAAGAATATACAATTTAATTTTTAATAATGGCTGAGTTTAGTCACCAGTTTACAAAATCCCTAAATGTAACAAACAGCTGTCATGGGCCAGGAGAAGCCAGGTCCAGCATGCCACTGCAGGTGACTTCATCCTTACATACCTTCCAGACCCTCAGGTTATTTTCTACATATACATCCAGTCACCTTCATATTCACCAATGTCCCTGAACCCCCATTCATGAACATACGCTCTGCTAACACTTTCACTCATGCACATCACCACAACACTTAAATCTTCTTCTTCTTCTTTTTTTTTTTTTTTTTTGAGACAGGGCCTTAGTCTGTTTGCCCCAAGGTGGAGTGCAGTGGTGCGATCACAGCTCATTGCCATCTCAAACTCCTGTGCTCAAGCAACACTCCCCACTCAGCCTCCTGAGTAGCTAGGACTACAGGCATACCCTACCATGCTTGGGTAATTTCTTTTGTATTTTTTATTTTTTGTAAAGACCGGTCTACCTATATTTCCTAGGCTCGTCTCAAACTCCTAGACTCAAGTGATCCTCCTACCTCGGCCTTCCAGCATTGGGATTACAGTCATGAGCCATTGTGCCTGGCCTCTGTCCATCTTTACACACAAGTCTTTTGTGTATACCCTTGATATATAACACACATTGCTGCATTATATTCACAAACTCACAATTCATAGATACCTTCAAACTCATATAACCCCAAACTTATAAACAAAATTAATACTGCAGTCATTACATTCTCATCCATACACACACTACTCCCATATAATCTCTACTCGCGAAAACACATATACCAACACCCCATGCACATACATAGCAAAATTTCTCAAACATGCCCATGCATACATCAAATCATTCAAATACACTCAAGCACTCATGTAACACTCAAGATACATTCTGCATGCACATATTCAAATGCCTGCAATTTTTCTACACCCCCCAATAAACACACACACAAGTAGCCTCCATTCATGCATGTACACATTTCTTCACCTACACATGTATTATTCATGTGGGCTCAATCATATAGATCCCCCAACGTCCCCCTACACATACAACCCACATATTCTTACACCCACCTGCCCATGCCCCCACATACACACACAAACACAGGAGACAAACCTGGCACCTCCTCCAGAGGGAAGGTCACTCTTTGGCTCTGAGAGCACCTTAAGAGTGCAGAGACCAGGACTGGCTGGGTGACCTCAGATGGGTGCATTAGGGAAGAACAAGGAGGCAACTTGGCCAGAGAGTCCGTTTCCTCTGCAGAGTGCAATCTTTCGTTGTCTTCTCTTTTGTCTTTTGATTTCTGATTCAGTGAACTTCAGGCCCAATTACATCTGTGCCAGTAGAAACAATGAGACATGCTGGGAAGTGTGGGTGGGATGGCGGAGAGAATCAAGAAAGTTGTTTGTCGGGTGCCACCGAAAACAAAGTTTGAGTCTAACAAAATTCCCACACTGATAGAAGAAAGAGGCCCACTATCTCCCACAGGCTGGAGGTTTGGGTAAGCGTATGATGCATCGGGAGTAAGAATGCATCAGGAGCGCTTGACACTTTTTCAAATACCTGGACCGTGGGTCCTGAAAAGACACAAAGAGGAAGAAAGAGAGCAGTGTGTGCTGGAGTTTTAGGGGAGGGGCCCCCAGAGTGGCCTTGGCAGCGGGAGTAGCCTGCCATCCACATGAGCTGGGGGCAGTGGAGTCAGGAAGGCACATGGGGCCTCTACTTAGAGTACCTGGCCCCACAGGAACGACGCTGTCATGGGACAGGTCAGGAACTTATGCGTGAGAACTCATAAATGGCTAGTCACTAAGATGAGGCTGGAATCAGGGTCTCTGCATCAGGGTCTCTGTTTTTTAGCAAGGTTCCCCCCTCCCCCACCACCCGCAGAGCAGGGACTCTATAGGCACTTGCTGCATTGAGCTGATAAAGGCATCATAAAGGTTAGAAAGGAGACTCCTTCCCAGGGAGTCCAGAGGGCACAGCAATCCTGACCAGGGCCTGACTCAACTGCTCATGGCCCTGAGGCAGGAGGGGTTGGCCTTGCAGCCCTGACCCATCTCTGTGGGGTCCAGCATCAGTCCCTGGCTCCAACTGGGTCCATTCATTCTTTCAGCAGGATGACCTGCCCCGTCAAACAACCTGCACTGTCCAGTGACCTGCGCCTTCAGGGTGGGGTGACAGGAAGGAAGAGTTTGGCTTTGAGGACTGGCTGCACAGATTAGCCGAGTGACCATGGACAATCCCAAACCTCTCTGAGTCAGAGATGCCTCCACTAGGCACATAAGTATTCTAAATGACCTTTAAGTTTTCTCTTAGTTTGGGGTACTGCTATATCACAGATACCATTGACTAAGGGGCTTAAACAACACACATTTATTTTTTATGTCATCCTTCCGAAGGCTGGGAAGCACAAGATCAAAGCTCCTGCAGATTCTACCTGGTGAGAGCTTTCTTCCTGGTTTGAGGATAGCTGCCTTCCTGCTGTGTCTTCACAAGGCGGAGAGCAGAGAGAGAGGAAGTTCTCTGGTGTCTCTTCTTATAAGGGCACTAACTCCATTCACGAGAACTCCACTCTCATGACCTAGTCACTGCCCAAAGTCCTACCTCCTCATACCATCACACTGCAGGTAAGATTTTCAGTCTGTGGGTGTTGGGGGATCACAAACATTCGGTCGATGGCAAGATTTCTTCTGAGGTTCTAGGACACATTACTGAGCAAGGAAGTAAAGTTAAAGCAGTTAAGAGCTACACATTTTCATCTGTAAAATGGGAATAATAGGATCTATATGTCTTAAATTTATTGTAAAGATGAGATGAGATAATATAAGTAAAGTGCCTAACAGAGTGCCTGACCCAGTGTAAACCTTATAAATAGTGGTTATTGTTATCCCTTCAGAATTGAACGAAGCAGCAGATTAGGATGGGCGACATATAAAAGAAGTATGGAATACAGTCCCTGCCCTCATATTGCATGCAAATCAAAATGAGCACAGGTCCTTGGGCATAGATATCTCTTTCCAGGCTATGCTAAAATCAGCTGGCTTTCGAATCATTTTGTACAAGGCACGCCATGTGTAAAATATGAGAACCAGTGCTTGCCTTTGGGCTTACAGTGTCAGCCAAGAGAGGACACAACTAAACTGATACCACTGAGCTGGTAAGGAAACAAGAATAGAGTTCAGAGGAGGGAGGGGGCCAGGAGGACTTGAGCCAAGCACTTGGGATGAGTAAAAACTAGACAGACCAAGAAGAGAGCTCAGCAAACCACCTCCCCAGGACAGGTGGCAAGACTGTGGTCTGCAACATGGAGAGGAGAACCTAGTCTGGCCTGCTTCATCTGTTCGATTGTTTGTACAACAAGTCTTTGACAAAGGTGAGTGCTTTTTGACAAGCGCCACTGTTAAACACTGGGGGAGGGCGGGGTGTAAAAATGAAAACGACATAGTCCCTGTCCTCAGGGGCATCTGCTTGAAAAGAGAAGCCAGACTCATATACAAGTGCCCTGCGAGATGGAGAAGCACTCACAGAGATGAGTACAAACTGATGATATACTTTGGAGGGAAAAGGAGGGAGTCACTCTCTCTAGCTTGTCCCAGTGGGGCAGGGAGCAGCGGGGGGTTTGGTTGGGGAATGGCAATGATAACTCACACTTATTAAGTGTTTTCTATGTGCCCTAAGCCACCTCTCTGTATTACCTCCTTTAATATGCATACCTGGGTAGGTGCTATCATTATCTCCATTTTTACAGATGAAGAAAAATTTTCAGCAGGAATGGGGAAAATTGGTTCCCGTATCTGGAAAGTCTAAGGGTAGAGCTGGTACAGTGGGGCAGAGTTTCAAACAACACCGTCAGGGGATTCTCTCTTTCCCTGTCTGCTTTTTCTCTGTACTGCTGAGCGGCAGAGAGTCAGTGTTCCTGCTGCCTCCCCATGTGGCTCCAAGAGAGCACCCAGTCCCCTGCGCCCTGCTAATACCATTAGTGCGTCTGGCTAACCCGAAGCCAGGACTCACTTGGGTTGCACAGAGCCTGTTGAAGGCCCATTTGCTCCACACATAATGGGGATTAGAATTCATTAATGCACTACAAATTAAAGTATTAATAACGGCCGCAGAGTTTAAATGAGAGCCAGGGAAGGGAATCCGGCAAGGGGCCGCCCCGCCCGCGTCTCCCACCTAGCTACATTGTTCCGGCACGGGCAATCCCGCGCTCTTTAATATGCTGTGACAGCCGCTGAAGTGACCCCAGACAATAAACAGGGCCTCCTAGTTAAGTATTAATCTGTCAAAAGAATGACCTTCATCCACTAAAGAAGGGATGTTTTTAAAAACCTCGCAAGTGGAGGAAGGCTCATTTGCTCGCTCATTTAGCATATTAAAAGGGTATTATTGCTACAAACAAGAAATCTAAATGAGGCCTGGGCAGGAGTTGCGGATAACACTCCTGATTAAAGGTGCGGGGTAATGATGAACACGGGAGGCTGAATCCCTTATTGTTCACCAAAATGGCAGGACCCGGCTGCTGGGACGATAAGAGTATTGAACCCTGGCTGGGGCAGGCTCTCTCCTGCAGAGAGGAGTGGAGCATGATGAGCTGCCGGGGGGGCACTGCCCACCCACCTCCACCCTGGGACGTGAGGGCTGCAGGAGGGGTGTCTGCGGTGACCTTCAAGGAAGGAGGACCAGAGAAGTGGTCTCAAACAATTCCCTAGAGTGACCACAGTCTCTGTTTGTGTCTCTCACCCTTTGACTTGTTTACTTCCAGCTTCTCATGGTCCTATCGGTCAGCTGTGCGGACAGCCACCCTTTCCCAAGAACCCAGGCAGTTCTCCCAGGGGCCAGCTTATGCTTAGTCCCAGGAGAAAAAGTCTGGCAGGGAGAGAAAGGATAGACATGATTTGTTTCTCTTCTTCTGGGGATAACAGCAAGGTCTCGGATGTCAGAGGGGAGGTTGGGCTGAGAAACTAGGTGTCTCTAGCCTGTGATAGTCTGTCCGGGAGGGGGCTCTTGGCGAAGCCATGAGCAAAGAGAGAAGAAAACTATGACTGAGGGAAGGAAACAGATACAAACACAAAATTCCAATGCAACAAGTATCTGCAGGAAAAGGGGTTCTGCTATGTGTCTGGTTCCACATTAGATTACACGGGAGGAGAGGTAACCAAGAGGTAGAGCTTGCCCTGGGGACTTGCCCTGTATACAGGAAGTCACGGATGACTCATATGAAACCAATAGGCATGAAATAAGGGTTGAAGAACAGGGAATATTTAGAATATAATAACGGTTGATAAGAGGAAACAGTGGCAAAATTAAATAATTTAAAAGGAGATTTGAATTACCTTAGAGCTAATGGCACCTAAACATTCATCTCTGGACTGTTTGCCCCTTGACAGTGACTTTGTTTGGTTCATCTCTATGTTCCCATTATCCAGAACAGTTCCTGACCCACACGAGATGTTTGTGGTGGGGATAGTGCTATTTGTTCTCCACACTGCTCCCTCTTCCTGGGATAAAACACAGAAACATTTCTCAGCCTTGGAGCTTACTTAGAGCTAAATTGGAAGCATATGACTAAGTTTTCACAAATGGAAACATGAAGAGAAGTTTGGACTTTCTGGTCCAAGGTATGAAGGCATGGACCTCACCCATGTCTGTCTTCCCTTGTTACAACAGCTTTGGCAAGTATGTGATGAGAGCTGACCATCACACCATAGAGAGAGCCTGGATCCCTGAATCACTGGATGGAGGGTAACTCTGATCAACATACATCAAAATTTTTAGTTTGTTATGTTGCACTACTGAGATTGAGAGCTTTACTTACTGAGGCAGTAAGAATTATTTATGCTGATTAATAAATGCAGTGTATAATAAATATTTATTGAAATAATAATTGTATACTCTCATTTAATCCTCACAATAACTTCAAGATAGCTATTTTGATTTGACAGACAAGGAAAGGGATTCAGAGTTAAGAAACAATAGAGCCAGAAGTTAAATTTATGTCTTCAAATTCCATGCTCTTTTTACTATACTTGGCTGCCTTTCAAGAATATAGTCAGATGTATATTTTATGTGAAATTTTACCAAAAGGTACTCCAGTGAAATAGAGGGTAGGGACTTTCTAAATGAGAGGCTCCCATGGTTACTATCACTGCTGGAACAGGATTGTCATCTTAGATGCAGGTAAGGCCTTCTGAATTTCAATATCACAGTGAAGAGCTTTGGCCAACTGTGTTCTCTCCTTGGCATAGCGGGTAGGATTTTTACTCCTCCATTTCCCAGCTCAGGAAAGAGAAGTCTCTTTCCTGGAAGCAAATGGTCAAAATCAGGAGAGAGTTGACTCTTGCATCTCACCTTCTAAAATAGACTTATCAACCACCCGACAGCTTCCACAGCTCTGGAACCCAGCCCGCCTGAATTTAGGAAGTATGAAAATAGCTGAAGGCAAATATTAACAAGTTACCTCACTGAGAATCCCCTCTTCCACCCTGCCATTGTCGCAAAGAAGGCAGAGGGCGGTGTGAAGAGGCTTGGGCCTCTGCTCCAGACCAAGAAGTCAGTACAGAGGGAGGAAGGGAGGTAGCAGCTGGTGTGTGTGTGTGTGTGTGGGGGGGGGGGGAAGAAAAACACAAAACAAAACAACAACAACAACAACAAAAAACCTCTGAGAGAAAAACTAGTAAGAATCAGCCATAATGGATAAAATTAGTTATTATAGAGAAATCCAGGAGGGATTGGATTGTCCTCTGTCCTCATTCAATGTCTCTCTCCCTAGCCCCCTGGGAGGGCTGGATGCTCAGTTCAGCTAGCAGAATAGACATTTATGGAGTTAAGACCAAGTGCCAAGCACAGTGCCAGGTGCTAGGACACAGCACTGTGTCCTAGTAATATGAGAAATGTGAGTAATATGTCCTAGTAGATATGAGTAAGAAGGGTCAGGGACAGGAGCAGGGTGAGTGTCAGATGAAGCACGCTGTAATTCTGAGAAAACACTACTGCTCCCCAGGATTGCTGCTAAGCCACAGGGTGCCCTGGTGCAAAATAGAAAACAGGACTCCTACAGGAGTATGCAGCTCAATCTGTAGTGGACGCAGTGCTGCTCGGTGGCTCCCCTAGTGGCCAAATTCCTCCAAAATGACTCTTCTTTCCGTCTCCACTCTCCATCCTTCTCTTTGGTATCTGTTTTCTCTTTGGACCTGCAGTTCTTGGAAATGCAAATCCATGCAGCCCTAGACATTAGAGCTGGACAAATCTAGAGACTGTTGTCACACAAATTCCCCATTTTAAAGATGGAGAAGCTGAGACCCAGAGAAGGAGAAATGACCTGATTGAGGTCATATTTTCCTAGGAAAACTAAAGTGATGACCCATTTGTGCCCATTAACATTTAAGCAGAAAATGTATTAAAGCTGTTGCATGAACTAGTCAATAGATGGGTCAGTAGAAGTGGATTGAGGAGGAAAGGCAACTGTCTGCTCTGACTGGACTGAGTTTAGAACATGACACTCCGGTCTCCTCCCAGATTTGAGCCTATGCTCCACACCATTTCCTTCTCTTGATTCCAATTGCCCTTGAATTTTCACTTCTCAAGCAACTTGGACTCTTTTATGCAAAGACCATAGGGAAATTGGATACTTTGAGAGCTCCCTTGGCTGAAAAATTAGTCAATAGAATTACCCTCTCTTACTGTATTTATCTCAATGAAAAGGCCTGCCAATGGGCTGTCAATGACAGACAAGATGAGTGTGAAGTAGTTGCAAGCTAGGGTCTTAATTGTGTGAGCTTCCCTCAAGGGACATGACCTTCATCTCTGGAGCAATAAGCCTGGGTCATCTCCACCCTGCCACTGTTGGCTCTGTTCCCTTGCTGTTCCACACTCACACAGCGGACAGCCAGGGTGACAGCTCATACATAGCTATTCCCCCGGGGTTTCAGCCCAGTTCAATTGTCACCTTCTCCAGGATGCTTTCCTTGATCCCCAGTCCAGTCCCCACACTCCCAAATGTGTGAACATCCCTCTTACAGTGCTCACCATGTCACACTGCCACTCTGTGCCCATGCCTTTGTCCCCCAGCAACTCTGAGAGTGTGACCAGTGAGGCTAGACTAAGAGCTTCTGGATAGCCAGTATTCCCAGGTATTGTGCCTGGGACTTCATCTGCAACATCACAACCCTGAAGGATAGGCCTTATGATCCTATCTTCGTTTGAAGAAACTGAGGGTTCAGAGGAGTTAAGGAACGAGTCTGAGGTTTCACAGCTGGCAAGTGCAGAACTAGTTCGGAGCACTGGTCTGTCTGACTCTATCGCCCATGTTCCTACACACACAGTAATCTAACTTTGCTACCCCAGGATGTCCTACTTATAAGCATCCACAGTTTGAGATTGTTAACACTATTTGTGGCCTCAGTGAAAATATCCCCTAGTTTTCTGGGATGCCTTAAACTCTCATATAACCTAGACTGGACTTGACTTTCTTTCTCAGTGACATCTACCTCTGCATATGGTCCCTCCTCTATCTTAAAAGTTCCACTCTCAGGTCAGCCGCAGTATTGCTGCCCGGGCTGCCCCCAGCTGCTCTGCAGGATTGCACAGAGGACTTCTCTTAGATTCTGGGCCTTATTTCCTTAAAACTCTAGCCAATTTTACACAATAATGACAAAGACAAGAACTGCCTTCAATAAACACCCAGGACAAAAATTCCTGCCATTATTTCTAGAGGTCAAATAGATGGTCTTACCTGCATGGTGCTAACAAGATCCCAGGCTTCAGCTTGTTGTTTCATATGATTTGCTGGTATCTTAATTTATCTACTTCTCTCTGATCACTTCATTAATTCACTTACACTTTCACTTTTTTAAAAAAGGAATTAAGACTCATGCTAAGTTTGGAATCATCTAGAAACTAACTGCTCACACTTTCTTCAGGCACCGGGAAGTCTGATCCCTTCCCTATGGAATTGCAAAAGCCAAGGGAGACATACACATATCATCTGAGAAAAGGGGTAGAGCAAAAAGGAACAGGGTGAGGGAGGGGAGGAGGACAGAAGCTGGGTAGGAAAGAGAAGAACACATGGAATGCAGCTGCAAGTTGCAGGAATCCCAAAGGAGAGGCTGAAACAGTGGTCAGAGTGGTGAAAGTAAGAGAAAGAAGGCTCCTTGATGTCCTTCTAGAACTGGAGAAATACAAAAATAACAGGAGGCTGCAACTACAGGAGGGGGGAGGTCATGAATTTTGCCTGATGAATTTCCTTTTACTGAGTTGGGAATTCTCTGTCCTTGAAAATACCTTCAATTCAAGATTGGAGTGCCAGGGGAAAAAAGGGGTCTAGGAGAGATGGAGACAGTCTCAGTCCATTTGGAAAGGAATGCCAAGAGGCTTTAAATATACAGTGAGGATATTCAAGGAAAGATAAGAAGCTCAGGAAGACCCTGAGGACTGGAAATAACGTGATTGCAAATATCTACATTGTGCTAACAGACAGGACTGTTCCAGATGCCAAAAAAGAATCAGTCTGCACAGGTGATGGATTTTTTCCCCTGGATATGGGAATCTGTGTCACAATTAACCTCTTGATGAGAGATTCTCAATTAAGTTTTAGTTGACAGGTGGTAAAACCTGGACAACTGGCAAGGATTGACTGACAACTGGAGAAGATGAAGCCATTAATCCTTTCTCTGCCTCCTGGTTTATCTTCCCACCTCCTCTCCAAATACCCTCAGCCTCTGAATACTCATTTCCAATGTTTCATTTAGAAAACTTTCCATGACCTCTTCCCCTCTTCACCCACCTTCCATTTGGGTTGAGACCTCTCCTCTCCTCCAGGCTATTGTAGCACACTGTGCACATTTGAAAATCAGCATTTAGCACATTGCATTGTAACTTCCCCTTCACCAGACTCTTAAGTTCCTTATGGGTAGGAATTCTGGTTTACTCATATGCTTTGCCTTATTTTTTAGCATTGACTATTCTACGGTAGAGGTGAAATAAGTATTTCTGAATCAATGGATAAATGAATGCTCACATAACCGTGATCCTAATTCAATAGTTTTCCACCCTTGGTGTTCTAATACGGGACTTTGCAGTGGCATAGGCATATTTAAGGAAATTGCATTACCTGAGATAACACTAAACCAGTCACCAAAAAACTATTTTGCAGTCATCACTATGGTACACACTCATCTCACTCTCTATAAAAGTGTCCAAAGTCATTGCACTGCTCACTGCTTGAGTACAGTTATTTGCTATTAAGACCCCTCTGTTCAGAGGGGCAGTGGTCTCACTTATTCTGGTTAACATGTGCCCCCTCTTTGGTGACAGCCTGACTTCACATTGCACCTCGTACCTGTTATTCACAGGAAGTCATGCCCCACTCTGCACTGTGTGAAAAACCTGTGCTGCTCAACATTGCATCTGCCAGGCATCACATTAATATTGAAAGAGACATTCATAAATCCCCCTTAGGGAATGAACCACCCATTTCACTGGTCCCCGGAGGACACACAGGCAAGGATGGGAAACATAGCCTTGTAATAGAGCAGGCAGAATTTTTCCAAAATTCGATGACAACGTCCCTTGGGGCAAGAAAGGCAGCAACACTCTTGCTTGAATTCACTGAATTAACAAAAGGATAGGGGTTTTTTTTCCCCATAGAAATCTTGCAAATGACTTTTCTACTTTCTGGTGAAGAACAAAGGAAATTACAAGGCCATCATTAATTCCCCACTAATATCCTTCTCAGAACCAAGGGGTAATTCTTTCAGGGAAGAAGTTAAGATATTATGAAGATCTACATGCTTGCTCTATGGCTCCGAGCATTGGGAATGCTTTTTGCCTGGGTGGCCACTTCAGAGAGGATCTAGGGAGTCCAAGGACATGGCAGCCAGGGAGACAGAAGCATGATGCTGAATATTTAGATCAGGCTACACCTTACGGGGTGACACGGTTTGAATATATGTCTCCACCAAATCTCATGTTGAAATGTGATCCTGTGTTGGACGTGGGGCTTGTGGGAGGTGTTTAGGCCATGGAGGCAGACCCCTCATGGTTTGATGCTGTCCTTGTGTTAGTAAGTGAGTTCTCTCATGCGGTCTGGTTGTTGTGAAGTGTGGCACCTTTACCCTACTCTCTCTTTCTTTTGCTCTCACCACGTGATGTGCAAGCTCTGCCACGTCACCTTCTGCCATGAGTAAAAGCTCCCTGAGGCCTCCCCAGAAGCAGATGCTGGTGCTCTGCTTCCTGTACAGCCTGCAGAAACATGAGCCAATTAAACTTATTTTCTTTATAAATTACCCAGTCTCAGGTATTTCTTTATAGCAATGCAAGAATGGCCTAATATTCAGGGTAAAGATGAAAGGATTTTCAAGGTTTCCGGTCAGGCCACCCAAAACAGGAGAACAAAGGAGCATTAAGAAGAGGATCCCTAACTCAGAAAAAGCCATGGGTGTCAAATCCTGGTCATAATGGCAGGCTACAGGGCAAGCTCCTGATTGCTACTTCTGAGGTGCTGGCTGCACGATGAAACCCAACATCTGGGAACAGCCTACAGAAGACTTTACTTCAAGCAACTTACAGAAAGGAGGGAAGTCAGTATAGTAGAGCGCAGTTCTTTGACAGTCTGCAGCAGACTCCCCTAGGTGGCTATTAGAAAGGTAGATTGTAGACACCACCATGCACAGCTACTAGAGAATCCGTGAGGGTAGGATCTGGGGAATCTGCATTTAATTCACTCCCCAGGAGATCCTTGTGCACATTGAAATTTGGAAGTCCATGGTTTAGCATGTGAGAAGACACATTTTTTAGTAGGAAAGACTAGGATTTTGATCGAACCTTATACCCACTGACTATGTGACTCTGGGAGGTTGCTTAATCTCTCTGATCCCGAGTTTCCCATCTGGACACTAGAAATAACAACAATAATAATACCAATGTTTAGAGCTGTTGGGCAGAGGAGATAAAATAATGAATGCAAAGTACTTAGCATAGCGCCTGACACATGGTAATAAGTGGTAACTATTATATACTAATTGTTATGGTCTTTGTGCCTGAACAAAATGAACACACATAAAATAATTGCACACAGTTAGTAACCAGGTTTCCTGATATGCCCAGAGTCATCATGAAGGAAAACATTTTCCCTTGAAATGTGACTCCTTAATTTTCATGCAGGAGGCCTACTACATCTTTTGCTGTTTCCTCAATTAAGGTGGCTCAGTTGTTGCTATAACGTTCATGTTTCTGGTTCAAGATTGCTTGTTTCAGAGCCTGACTAGCTGGAATTGAATGTCTGCACCCTCACTTACATGCTGTGGAGGTCATAATAGCACCCCTCCTGACAATGCTATCATATTGATTAAAGTATATAGCCCATGGAAATTGCTTAGTTCTGTATCTGGCACATAGTATGTGCTTATTAAAAAGTAACTCTTTTTAATGGTATAGGCCTTTCTAAGGAAACCAGCCATTCCCAGTGGGTCATGCACTCATATACTCACTCAGCAGATTCTGATTGCCTATTATGTGTGTAGGACTACCCTTGCTCTAAGCCATGCAAAAAAGACTTTGCTTTCCTTCTAAGAGTTTAGTTTGGGTCATGCTTAAAATAAGAAATGTCATGAAATTATTTATTGTATAGCAAATAGCAAATGAGTAACACGCAGTTAGCACTAGGAGTTATGGGGGGAGACAAAGCAAAGAAGGTTTCAAGAAGTAGAGGAAGACTTATCTGAATAAAAGGAAGTGGTCTTGAATGAAAGGAACTGAAACAGAGCCCAGTTGGAGAGGACAAATACAAATTATGAATATGTGCAAATGGCGTATGTTGGAAGGCAGAGCAGGACAGTTATCTTCAAAAGTCACCGCACTGTCACTAGGGGTGGAGCAAAATAGCCAAATAGAAGGCTCCACCAATCTTCCCCAGGCCCCGCTGCAAGGACACCGCTTTAACAACTATCTATACTAAAAACAAAAAAGCAAACCAAAAAAATCTTCATAAGAACCAAAAATTAGGTGACCACACACAGCACCTGGTTTTAACTTCATAGAGCTAAAAGAGGCATTGAAGAGGGTAGAAAAAAGTCTTGAATCCCTGATTCCACTCCTCCCCCATCCCCTAGCAGTGGCTGCCTGGTGCGGAGAGAAAATCTGAGAACTTGGGAAAGGGTGAACGCAGCAATTGTGAAACATTGCATTGACCTTAGTGCTGCCATGAAAGCAAAACCAGGCTGAACTCAGCTGAAACCTGTCCACAGAGGAAGTATTTAAAACAGCCCTAGCAAGAGGGGAGTTTCCTATCCCAGCAATTAAAATTTGAGTTCTGGCAAGCTTCACTACCATGGGCTAAAGTGCACTGGGACCCTAAATAAACTTGAAATGAAGTCTAGGCCACAAGAACTGAAACTTCTAGGCTAGTTCTAGTGCTGAACTGGGCTCAGTGCCAGTGGACTTGGGGAGTTCACAACATATTGAGAAATCAGATGGGGTAGACAAAGGGAGTGCTTGTGCCAACCCTCCCCCCAAGCCCGGGCTGCACAGCTCACAGCTCCAAAAGAGACTCCTTCCTTCTGCTTGAGAAGAGGAGAGGGAAGAGTAAAGAAGACATAGTTTTACATCTTGGATACCAGCTCAACCACAGTAAGATAGGGCACTAGTCAGTCATGAGACCCCCTTTCCAGGCTCCAGGTCCAGATGACATTGCTAGACACACCCTGGGCCAGAAGGAAACCTGCTCCCTTAAACTGAAGGATGCAGTCCAAGCAGGACCCATCACTTACTGACTAGAGAGTCCCTGGGCCCTGCATAATCAGCAGCAATACCCAGGTAGTACGCCATTGGCCTTGGGTGTGACTCTGAGATGTGCTGGATCCAGATGTGGTGGCTAGGGAGATTTCTTCCGCTTGAGAAAAGTGGACGGAAAAGTCAAGGAGACTTCGTCTTGCACCTGAGGTACCAGCTTGGCCACAGGGTGGTAGAGCAGCAAGCAGGCTTGTGGGGACTCTGATTCCAAGCCTTAGCTCCTGGATAGCATTTTTAGAGGAAGTCAAAGGGGAGCCCAGTGTCATGAAGGGTGAGTCCCAGGTCAGGCAGCATTCACTACAAGCTGACTTAAGGATCCTTGGACCTTAGAGGAACATTGGAGGCAGCCTGGCAGTACTCCCGTGGGCCTGTGGGGGTGGTGATCACAGGCTCCTCTGCCTATGGAAAAGGGAGGAAAGAGTGGGAAGGACCACATATTATGGTTTGAGTGCCAGCTCAGCTGCAGCACAATAGAACACCAAGTAGACCTCTAACGTTTTTGACTCAAGTCTCTGGCTTCTGGTACCTCTAGACCTGCCTGGGGCGTGGGGAAACTTGCCACCCTGAGGGGAAGAAGACAAGCCTGGCTGGCTTTGCATCTGCTGATTGTAGAGCCCCCAGGACCTTAAATGAACACAGGAGGTTGATAGACAGTGGTTTCAGTGGGCCTTGGGCAAGACCCAGTGTTGTGTTGGCTTCAGGTCTGACCCCGTAAGTCCCAGTGGTGGTGGCCACAGGGGCACTTGTACCACTCAATTCCCAGCTCCAGGTGGCTGAGAGGGAGAAGGAAAGAGAGAGAGAGGGGGAGAGGTAGGTAGGTAGGTAGGGAGAAAGAGAGAGAGAGACTCTGTTTGCTTGGGAGGAAGTAAAGGAAGAAAACAAGAGCATCTGTCTGGTAATCTAGAGAATTCTTCTGGATCTTATCTAAGACCAACAAGGCAGAACCTCTATGAGTCTGCAAGAACCACAGCATTACTGGGCATGGAATGACCCCTAATGCCAATACAGTTTAGATCACAACACCCAAGTCCTTTTGAATATTTGGAAAGCCTTCTCAAGAAGGATGGGTAAAAACAAATCTGGACTGCAAAGACTACAATAAATACCTAACTGTTTAATGTCCAGACACAGAAGAACGTCCATAAACATCAAGGTCATCCAGGAAAACACGACCTCACCAAATGAACTAAATAAGGCCCATGGGACCAATCTTGGAGAAACAGAGATATGTGACCTTTCAGATAGAAAATTGAAAAAAGCTGTGTTGAGGAAACTCAAAGTAGTTAAAGATAACACAGAGAAAAATATTCAGAATTCTATAAGATAAATTTAACAAAGAGATTGACATAATTTAAAAGAATCAAGCAGAAATTCTGGAGTTGAAAAATGCAACTGCCATACTGAAGAATGCATCAGAGTCTACTAACAGCAGAATTGATCAAGTAGAAGAAAAGTATTAGTGAGTTTGAAGACAGGCTATTTGTAAATACACAGTCAGAGGAGACAAAAGAAAAAAAAGAATGAAAAAGAATAAAGCATGTCTACAATATCTAGAAAATTGCCTCAAAAAGGCAAATCTAAGAGTTATTGGCATTAAAGAGGTGGTAGAAAAAGAGATAGGAGTGGAAAGTTTATTTAAAGGAATAATAACAGAGAACTTTCTAAACCTAGTGAATGAAATGAATATCCAAATATGAAAGGTTATAGAACACCAAGCAGACATAACTCAAAAAAGACTACCTCAAGGCATTTAATAATCAAGCTCCCAAAGGTCAAGGATAAAGAAAGGATCCTAAAAGCTGCAAAAGAAAAGAAACAGATAACATACCATGGAGCTTCCATACATCTGACAACAGACTTTTCAGTGGAAATCTTACAGGCTAAGAGAGAGTGCCCTGACATATTTGAAGTGTTGAAGGAAAAATATTTTTATCTTAGAACAGTATATCCAGCAAAAATTTCCTTCAAACATGAAAGAGAAATAAACAGTTTCCCAGACAAACAAAAGCTGAGGGCTTTCATCAACACCAGACCTGTCCTACAAAAAAACGCTGAAGGGAGTACTTCAGTCAGAAAGCAAAGGATGTTAATTAGCAATAATAAATCATCTGAAGGTACAAAACTCACTGCTTATAGTAAGCACACATAAAAACACAGAGTATTATAACATGGTAACTGTGGTAAATAAATTACTCTTATCTTAAGTAGAAAGACTAAATGATGAACAAATCAAAAATAATAACAACAACTTATCAAGATATAAACCCTACATACAATACAATACATAAACCACATCATGAAATAAGATATAAATTAAAATGACAAAAAGTTAAAATGCAGGAGGATGAAGTTAAGATGTGAGGTTATCTTGGTTTTCTGTTTGTTTGTTTATGCAACAGTATTAAGTTGTTAGTAGCTTAAAATAATGGTTATAAGATAGTATTTGCAAGCCTCTTGGTAACCTCAAATCAAAACCCACCAGGGCCAGGTGTGGTGGCTCATGCCTGTAATCCTAGCAGTTTGGGAAGCCAAGGCAGTAGATATCTTGAGACCAGGAGTTCAAGATCAGCCTGGGCAATATAAAGAGACCCTGTCCCTATTTTAAAAAAACGTACAATGAATATATAAAAAATGAAAAGCAAGAAATTAAAGTATACCACAAGAGGAAATTACCTTCACTAAAAGAAAGACAGGAAAGAAGAAGACCACAAAAAAACCAGAGATCAAATAAAATAGCAGGAGTAAGTCCTTACTTATCAATAATAACATTGAATGTAAATAGACTAAACTCTCCAATCAAGAGACACAGAGTGACTAAATGGGTTAAAATAAAAAAATAAGACCCACTGATCTGTTGCCTACAAGAAACACACTTCATCTATAAAGACACATATAGACTGAAAATAAAGGAATGGAAAAATATATTCCATGCCAATGGAAACCAAGTTAGAGCAGGAGTCACTGCACTTATATCAGACAAAATAGGTGTCAAGATAAAAACAATAAGAGCCAAAGGTCACTATATAATTATAAAGG
>NW_012101721.1:4666187-4685865 GCF_000951045.1 Mandrillus leucophaeus
GAAAATAAATAATAAAGATCAGAGCATAAATAAAATTTACATGAAGAAAATAATACAAAAGATCAATGAAACAAAAAGTTGTTTTTCTGAAAAGTAAAACAAAATTGATGAAACCTGAGCCAGACTAACAAAAAAAAAAAAAAAAAAGGAGACTCAAGCAAATAAAATCAGAGATGAAAAAGGAGACATTGCAACTGAAACCATACAAATGCACTGTATCATTAGTGGCTACTGTGATAAACTATGTGCCAGTCAATTGGAAAATTTAGAAGAAGCAGATAAATTCCTAGACACTATACAACCTACCAAGATTGAAACTTGAGGAAATCCAAAACCTGAACTGACCAATAACAAGTAACAAGATTGAAGCTGTAATAAAAACTTTGCCAGCAAAGAAAAGCAAAGAAACCTGATGGCTTCACTGCTGAATTCTACCAAACATTTAAAGAAGAACTAATACCAATTCTACTCAAATTATTCCAAAAAATACAAGAGGAGAGAATACTTCTAAACTCATTGTATGAGGCTAGTATTACCCTGATACCAAAACAAGGCAAAGACACATCAAAAAACAAAAACAAAAACTACAGGTCAATGTTACTGATGAATATTGATGCAAAAATCCTCAACAAAATACCAGCAAACCAAATTTAACAACACATAGGAAAGATCATTCATCATGACAAAGAGGAATTTATCACAGGGATAAAGAATGCTTCAACATATGAAAATCAATTAATGTGATACACCATATCAACAGAAAGAAGGACAAAAGACATATGTTTATTTCAACTGATGCTTAAAAAGCATTTGATAAAATTCAACATCCCTTAATGATAAAAACCCTCAAACAACTATAGAGAACATTCTTCAACATACTAAAAGTCATATACAGCAGACCCAAAGCTAGTATCATACTGAATGGGGAAAACACTGAAAGCCTTTCCTCTAAGATCAGGAACATGACAAGGATGCCCACCCATTTTTACCACTATTATTTAACATTGTACTGAAAGTCCTAGCTAGATCAGTCAAACAAGAGGAAGAAAAAAAGGGCATACAAATTGAAGAGGAAGAAGTCAAACTATCCCTATTTGCAGATGATATGATTTTATATTTGGAAAAACCTAAAGACTCCATCAAATAACTATTAGGACTGATAAATTCAGTAAAGTTTTAGAATACAAATCAACATACAAAAATCAGTAGCATTTCTATATGCCAACAGCACACAATCTGAAAAAGATATCAAGAAAGTAATCCCACTTCCAATGGCTACAAATAAAATAAAATACCTAAGAATTAACTAAAGAAGTGACAGATCTCTACAATGCAAACTGTTAAACACAGAGGCAAGAAATTAAATAAGACACAAAATATGGAAAGATATTCCATGTTCATGGATTGGAAGAATCAGTATTGTTAAAATGTCCATACTACCCAAAGCAATCTACAGATTTAATGCAATCCTTATCAAAATACCAACCACATTGTTCACAGAAATAGAAAAAACAATCCTAAAATTTATATGATATCACAAAAGACCCAGAATAATCAAAGTTATCCTGGGCAAAAAGAACAAAACTGGAGGAATCACATTACCTGACTTGAAATTATACTACAGAATTATAATAACCAAAATGGTATGGTACTGGCAACAGACACATACGTCAGTGGAACAGAATGGAGAACCCAGAGATAAATCCACATATCTACAGTGAACTCATTTTTGACACAGATGCCAAAAACATACCTTGAGGAAAGGACAGTTTCTTCAATAAATGGTGCTAGGAACACTGTATCTGTATACAAACAAATAAAACTAGACCCCTATTTCTTGCCATACATAAAAGTAAAATAAAAATGGATTAAACATTTAAATCTAAGACCCCAGACTATGAAATTACAAAAAGTAATTGAGGAAACTCTCTGGGACAACGGACTAGGCAAAGATTTCTTGAGTAATACCCCACAAGCACAAACCACCAAAGCAAAAATGGACAAACAGCATCACAACACATTAAAAAGCTTCTGCACAGCAAAGGAAACAATCAACAAAGTAAAGCGGCAACCCACAGAATTGGAGAAAACATTTTCAAACTGTTCATCTAATGAGAGGTTCATAACCAGAGTATATTAGACACTGAAACAACTCTATTGGGGAAAAAAAAATCTAGTAATCAGATTTTAAAATGGGCAAAAGATCTGAATAAACATTTCTCATAAGACATATAAATGGAAAATAGGTATAAGAAAAAGTGCTCAACATCATAATCATCAGAGAAATGCAAATCACAGCTACAATGAGATATCATCTCACCCCAGTTAAAGTGGCTTTTATCCAAAAGTCAGGCAATAACAACTACTGGCAATGATATGGAGAAAAGGGAATCCTTGTTGGTGGGAATGTATATTAGTACAATCACTATGGAGACTGGTTTGGAGGTTTCTAAAAAAAATGAAAAACACAGCTACCATTTCTGGACAATCCAGAAATCCCACTCCTAGATATATATCCAAAAGAAAGGAAATCAGTATAGTGAAAAGATATCTGCACTCCCATGTTTACTGCAGCACTATTCACAATGGCCAAGATTTGAAATCAACCTAAGTGTTCATCAACAGATAAATGGATAGAGAAAATATGGCATATATACACAATGGGGTACTATTCAGTCATGAAAAAGAATGAGCTCCTGTGATTTGCAACAACATGGGTGGAACTGGAGGTCATTATGTTAAGTGAAATAAGCCAGACACAGAAAGACAAACTTCACATGTTCTCACTTCTTTGTGAGTTAAAAATTAAAGCAATTGAACTCATAGAGGTAGAGGTAGAAGGTTGGCTACCACAGGCTGGGAAGGGTGAGGGTGGCGCAAAGTGAGGAGGATTAATGGATACAAAACATAGTTCAAAATAATGAATAAGACCTAGAATTTACTAGCACAATAGCGTGACTATAGTCGAAAATAATTTAACTGTACATTTACAAATAACTAAACAAGTCTAATTGGATTGTTTGTAACACAAAGGATAGATGCTTGAGGTGAGGGATACTCGATTTACCCTGATGTGATTATTACGTATTGCATCCTTGTATCAAAATATCTCATGTAACCTATAAATATGGATACCTTCTATGTACCTATAAAAATAAAAATAATTTAAAAAAATTTTTTTTTAAATAAAAAAAACATGTCACTGCATTGTAATCCAAAAGCTGGCTCCATGCCCCCAGGAAGAGGAAGCAGTTGTCAAGTCTCTGAAATGGTAGAGGTGCACACAGTATACTAGCCTCAAGAAGACTGCCCTCAGGTAGCAATTTCAAATCTGGAAGAACAGTTCAGATGAAGTCAGATATGTCTTGCACACATATATCCTTTCCTTTATATTTTGTCCTCATGCTATGCTATTATTTGGCATTTTAGGGAGGGGGAGAAAAAAGTTAACTGAGAATGAAGAATCTGTCATTATACTGCACCTGCCACAGAGACCCTGCGTTTGTTACTCCTCATCTCCCCATCCCCTTCCAACCTAAAGCTGGAACCTTGAACTCGTTCACCACTCTACAGTAAAAATGCTAACTCCAAAAGGATCATAAGGACAGGAGAAACAGAGAACTAAAAGAAATGGAAGAAGAGAGAGAAGGAAAGAGAGACAGTGCTGAGAAACTGAAAGACAAGAAGAAAACATTGAATGTATGTTTTATCTACATATGTAATTGCTTTGGAGCAATTACAAATGACAGAATGGACTTAGGTGAGATGGTTGGCCCTACCACTATCCAGGCTTCTCCTCTTTTTCCCTCACCTGTTGTAACTGTAAACATTGCCTTGGGTCACCAGGAAATACGCCCAGAAATACTTATGAATTTTTTGTCCATGAAGCGAGTCACTTATTTATTCATTTGTAAGTAGTTACTGAGAGGCTTCTATGTTCCAGGCTCTGTTCAAGTGTTAGGAACATAAAAATCAACAAGATAAATACAGTTGCTACCCTTTTTAAAATCATCCAATGGGTACTTTAGAATTGAATGCTTTAGCTTACACTCCGCTGAATATTGCAGGTAATAAAAAATAATTTTGAGACACAATCCATGTCCTCAGGAAACTTGCAATAATAACAATGCCCACGAATTAATCTCCTCCTATGTGAATAATTTCAGCTCTCAGTGATCTTTTCTTCCTTTGTACTTTTGTCTGTCTGTCTACTTTTGGCAGACTCAGCACACACTACCTTGTATTGTTGCTTATGTGCTTATTATTATATTTATTTTATCTTCCGGAAGGCCTATATGAGTTTTTTTAGGCTGTTTAGCAAACTACTGCAAAACTCACTGGCTTAAAATAGTAACTTGATTTAGTTCATAATTCTGTGAGTTGGCTATTTGGGCTGGGCTCAGCTGGGTTAGTTTTCTGTTCTTGGTTGAGTTCATTCACACATCCGCAGTCAGATACCGGTCTGCTAGACAGCTCTGCTTCTAGGGGTTAGATGGATGTTCGCTAGGACATAATGGGTGACTGGAAAACATGGTCTTTCACCTGGAAGGTTGGCCCTGGCTTGTTCAGTTGGCAATGTGGCAGAGTTCCTAGAGAACTAATGGAAATGTTCACACTCCCCTGAAGTCTAGGCTCAGAACTGGCACATTATTTCTACTGAATTCTATCAGTCAAAGCAACACAGGGCCAACTCAAAATCAGGGAAAGAAAAATGGATTCCATTTCTTGATGGGAGTAGCTGCAATGACACACTGCAAAGGACATGGATACAGGAAAGAATGTACTGAAGCCACCATATTCTCAATCTACCACATGGTCTCTAAGGCTTTTTAAGAGAGAGATGTTATTTACACATTTTTATATTCTTAGAGACATATAGCTGTCCCATACTGATGTTATAGGAGAAAAAGCCAGTGTGGGGAAGTGAGGAATGTCCCTCTGAGGAAAGACATTCAAAATTGAGATTGAAAGGATAAATAGTAGTTAGCTAAGGGGAGACCATTATGGTCAAAGGGAAATGTACGTGGAAACTGCTAAGTTGGAAAGATCCTAGGATATTTCAGAAAGAGAAGCAATGAGTAATAAGGGAGAGGGGTGGGGTTGGGAGTAAAGGGGAGGAGATGGTGCTTCAGGCTTAGGCAGGCATCACAATTGAGGACCTTGTAAACCTTGATAAGAAATTTTGACATTATTCTAAGAGCAATGGAAAGTCATTAAAGAGTTTTAAGCAGGAGAGAGAAATGATGAGTCTTGTGTTTCTAAAAGATCACTTTGACTGCAGTATGGAGAATGGATTAAAAGAGACGAGAGTGGAAGTGGGCATAATAGATTCCTATTTTAAACTTGCAAATACCTCTGGCAAGATGAAAGGGTTGTCTGCTACTCATGTTTAAGGGAGTGATTCAGGACAAAGATTCCTTTCCCCGCTAACTCAGAGCTGCACAGATGGAAGACCTCTTGAGGAGAAGGTAAAAAGAGAATTTTCTGGGGAGCATGCTCAGCTTTCCAGCAATGTGCAAACCCCCACCAATATTGTAGCTAGAAAGGACAATAGAAAGTTCATTGATTAAGATTTTTTTTACCTTTCTATTAGCAGAACTAATCATATGCCTTTAAGTAAGACATTTCATTTCTATTAAAGTAATAGCCATGATAAGTAAAAATAAATTAATTTCTAGAAGGACATTCAAATCTAACAGTATTTCATTTCCTGCCAGGACTGAGGTTAAACTAACTCTTACCTCTGCTGACATCTAATAATGTTCACCATTTATTGAGCTCCTACTATGTGCCAGGCAATTTACATAGCTTATCTCCTGTGGTGCTTACAACAATTTCCTACAGTAGATGCAATCATCCCAACTTACAGATGAGATTAGAGAAACCATATCCCTGTCTAAACTGACTGTTACAAATAGGACAGAGC
The DNA here is from genome assembly GCF_000951045.1 of Mandrillus leucophaeus. NCBI lineage: Eukaryota > Metazoa > Chordata > Mammalia > Primates > Cercopithecidae > Mandrillus > Mandrillus leucophaeus. The sequence continues at coordinate 4,672,114 of NW_012101721.1, forward strand.
TGGGATGTGACACAGGCTTTTCTGATTCCAGCACCATATTAGCTATTGGTCATTCCCTAAGCCTCGCAATGTGCCAGGCCTGGGGTTAGGTGCTTGGCTTGCTTTATCTTGTTTCACCCTCCCAAGGGCCCTTTGAGAGAGGTGTTATTATCAACCCTACTCTAAAGATAAAGAAAATTAAGGGCAGAAAGGTCACAGAACTTGCCCAAGGACATACCACCAGGTCTAATGCCCGAAGCTGTTTGTGTGTGTGTGTGTGTGTGTGTGTGTGTTTTGTTGTTGTTGTTGTTGTTTTTGAGATGGAGTCTCACTCTGTCGCCCAGGCTGGAGTGCAGTGGCGCAATCTCGGCTCACTGCAACCTCTGCCTCCCAGGTTCAAGTGATCCTCCTGCCTCGGCCTCCTGAGTAGCTGGGATTAGACACGCGCCACCATGTCCAGCTAATTTTTGTATTTTTAGTAGAGATGGGTTTTCACCATGTGGGTCAGGCTGGTCTTACCATAACACACAGCCTCCCTTGGTTCATCCAGTTATCCCATGCTGTCATGAAAACATTAGGTTTTTCTTAAACAAAGGTCCCCTTATCCTTTTTAATCACCATGTAGACAAAGCTGTGAATAACAGATGTTGTTAGTCCTCCCACATCTTCCTCCTCCTTGCCTGTGTCAACTGTGAGCTGCTGGATGGCAGGGTCTACATCTTAAACCACTCTCTATCCCTCCTTCCATCCCCACCAGCAACTAGCAGTTTTGATCCAAGCTCAGAATTTTACTCGACCTGTGCTGGTTCTTTCCAGCAGGGGGACCATCTTTAGCCTCACACATGTGGAAACACAAGCTGAGCTTTCAGAGCAAGTCCTACCAACATGCCTACCAGGCAGGCAGCCCACCAGCAGCTTTTACACAGGGATGGATCAGTCCCAGTCTCAGAACAATGGCCGGCCAGTCCACACACTCTACCTCTTCCAGCTGTGAGGTGCCTTGGGAAGCTGGGAGCTGCACTTGGGTGCCATTGTTCCACCAGGTCATCAGTCACCAGCATGTAAGAGGCTGGACTGTGGCTCCTCAGGCGACAATATCAGGAGGAATAATGAGCTGCTTTCGAGGAGGCAAGAGCTTTCTGATTAATAGACATATGAGGCTGTCCCAGTGACAGATGGACCCAAAGGCCCCTTCTCCATTACACTGCCCCAGTGACCTTGACTCTCCCCTACTCCAGGTCTTCCTGTCCCTTGAAACTGATTTGGGATGGCAGGGCAGTCTGAGGGAGGAGTAGAAGACCATCCAACTGATGTGAGAAGGAAGAAGCCATGATGTTGTGGGATGTTATTTGGGTATTAGCTTTACGACTCACATTGAGAAACCCTTTGGACCCACTTTATTTACCAGTATTGTGAAAGGGTTAGAGGTTTTTACTCTCTAGAAATGTAGTTTCCATCATGTGTAAACTACCCCTTATTGTAGGTGTGTTGAAGAGAGCCCTGAGTTTGCAGTCAGAAGACTTGGATTAAAACCCAGCTCTTCCTCTACTTGCTGTGTAACTTTGATTAAGTTATTTGACCTCTCTGAGCTTCAGTTTTCTTAGGTATGAAGTGAAAATAATAAGTGCATATCTCATGAGGTTTTATGAGCATTAAAGGAGTCAACATGGATGATATAATCTTATACCTAGAAAACCCTAAAGACTCCTACATTTGGTAAATGACTTCAATAAAGTTTCAGGACACAAAATCAACATACAAAAATCAGTAGCATTTCTATACACTGATAATGATCAAGCTGAGAACCAAATCAAGAACCCAATCTCGTTTACAATAGCTACAAAAAATAGAAGAAAATACCTAGGAATAGATTTAACCAAGGAGGTGAAAGATCTCTACAAGGAGAACGAAAAAGCACTAATGAAAGAAATTGGAGATGACACTAACAAATAGAAAACTATCTCATGCTCATGAATTAGAAGAATCAATATCCTTAAAATGACCATATTGCCAAAAGCAATTTACAGATTAAATGCAATTTCTATCAAATTACCAATGCCATTTTTCACAGAATTAGAAATAACAAATCAGAATTCATATGGAACCAAAAAACAAAAGAACCTGAATAGCCAAAGCAATCCTAAGTAAAAAGAACAAAGCTGGAAACATCACAGTACCTGACTTCAAATTATACTACAAGGCCATAGTAATCAAAACTGCATGGTACTGGTATAAAAATAGACACATAGGTCAATGAAGCAGAATAGAGAACCCAGACATGAAGCCACATACCTACAACCAACTGATCTCCATTAAAGACAACAAAAACATACAGTGAGGAAAGGCCATCCTATTTAATAAGCAGTGCTGAGAAAACTGGAGAGCAACATGCAGAAGAATGAAACTGGACCTGTATCTCTCATTATACACATAGCTTAATTCAAGATGGAATAAAGACTTAAATGTAAGACCAGAAACTATAAAAATCTGATAAGAAAACCTAGAAAAAACTCTTCTGGACATTGGCCTAGGCAAAGAATTTATGGCTGAGACCTGAAAAGCAAATGCAAGAAAAACAAAAATAGACAAATGGGACTTAAACTAAAAAGCTTCTGCAAAACAAAAGAAATCATCAACAGAGTAAACAACCTACAGAATGGGAGAAAATATTTGGAAACTATGCACGTGACAAAGGGCTAATATCCAATATCTACAAGGAACTCAAACAGTTCAACAACAAAAGACATTAAAAAGTGGGCAAACGACATAATCAGACATTTTTTGAAAGAAGATATACAAGTGACCAGCAGACATATGAAAAATATGCTCAACATCACTAATCATCAGGAAATGCAAATCAAAGCCACAGCGACATACCATCTTACCCTAGTCAGAATGGCTGCTTTTATAAAATCAAAAAACAACAGATGTTGGTGAAAAGGGAATACTTATACACTGTTGGTGGTAATGTAAATTAGTACAACCTCTATGAAGAAGAGTATGAAGATTTCTCAAAGAACTAAAAATAGAACTACCATTCAATCCAGCAACCCCACTACTAAGTATCTATCCAATGGAAAATAGATCATTATATAAAAAAGACACCTGTGCTTGTATGTTTATTGCACCACTATTCACAATAGCAAAGTCATGGACTCAACGTAAGTATCCATCAATGGGTGACTAGAAAAAGATAATGTGGTATTTACATATGTACTATGGAATACTACTCAGTCATAAAAAAATAAAATTGTCTTTTGTACCCACATGGATGGAACTGGAGGCCATTATCTTAAGTGAAATAACTCCAAAACAGAAAGTCAAATGTTTACACTTGTAAGTGGGAGCTTATCAGTGTGTACACACGGACATAGAAGTGGAATAACAGACATTGGAGACTCCAAAGGGGTGGTAAGGAATGAAAAATGACCTAGTGGGTAGAATGTATACTTTTTGGGTGATGATTAAACTAAAAGCCCAGATTTCACCAGTATGCAACATATCCATGTACAAAAAACACTTGTACCCCTTAAATCTATAAAAATAAAAAAAGGAGCAAGCATATATATGAAGCACCCCACACAAAATCCGGTACAGGTTTTCTGCAAATATTTATTGACATAGTTTTGGGTTTTGAATTAAGTATTGCCAGTGAATGAGATATCTTTGCTCTGAAAGACACTATTCATAGATAAATCCTTGGTGTGGATATTAGTGTAAGTATTGGTATCAGTATTAGTACTGGTATTGGTATGAGTAAGGGTATAAGTATCAATGTCATCTCTAAGATATCTTTCAATCTTTAAAGATGAAGATTACTACACAGAGAGATTGGTTTTTACCAAGCAGTTGGTCTAAAAGTCTGCAAGATGCAGGGGAGGCTATCTCAACTCTTCTGTGACCCCAAGGCTATGCAGGAGACTATGGACCTCTATTCAGCCTAGAGCAGGAAGAGACTGACAAAGGAACTGGGGAGAACAAGGAAAGGAAGACAAGACAAAGAAGTCAAGTAAGACCAGAGGAGACTATTTGTGGGCAGAGAGAGGCAGGTGTCTGCTGCGTGTGCCAAGGACATTGTTGCCTCCCAAACTGGATCTGTGCACATAGCAGAGCATAGCTGGCAGTGGCAATGGTGGAGGTAAGGGAAGGCGCTGGAGAAAAGATGTGCAGGAGAAGAAGAGAAGGAAGAAGAGCATCCAACCAGCTGACATAGAGAAGAATGAAAGAAGCATAAGAAGGAGGAGGAAGGCTGTCTTGTCCTTTCCCTTTTTGAAAACCTACCAAGAATCCCCATCACTTGCAAGAGACAAACCAAGCTCCTCTGCCCATGCACAAGCCCTATAGAATCAGGTGGCATCAATTCTTGCCCCATCTCCACACATCTGTGCTTCAGCCACACTGGCTTTAATAATTTGCTTCCTTTTCTGTCTCCTGTATGAGATGCAGCTCCTCAGCCATGGGGTCTGGTTTTGTTCATCTCTGCACCTGAGCTGTAGGCCTGGACACGTGGTGTTCTATCATTCCTTATAGAAAGACAGGAGGCTAAGCGTAAGGGAGTGAGGAGAAAGGATGAAGATGAGAAGGAAATGGAGACCAGGAGGAAAGAAAGAGAAAGGGGAATAGAAAGCATAAGAGAAGAAGAGGATGTCACTGGGGAACAGAGGAGGAAGGAAGAAAAAAATGATAGAGTATAAGGCCAGAAGAACAAAAGGGAAGAGAGAGTAGGTAAAGAAAGTCAGGTGGATGACTGACAGAGGACACAGGAAATGGGTTTCTGAGAATCTCTGGGAATTATCTCAGCATCCAGCACCTTGCTCCTGGGGCAGGCTTCTTCCGATCTTGCTCCTCACAAGGCATTGGGTTAGGTCCACCCTGGGCCTACCCACATCTGGTGCATCTGTGGGTTGGCATGGCGCCATGGCACAGAGAAAGCATGGCTTCTTTACAGCTCAAACACCACAGGTCCCATTGCAGTCTTATTTGTATAGAAAGTTGTCACTTACAACACAAAGGACGGCCCTGTTCCCTTTTCTCAGTCATCATCTCCTGCAGCTAGATCAACTTGGGTAGTTACCACTGGAAAACTACTGGCTGGAGTCTTTGTGGAGCAGACTCAAGACCAAGCTGGATTCAATTGGACCCAACTGGTCTTTCTCTTCCCTGGGTCTAACCTAACCCCACTAGCTCTCCCAAAGCATCTGCCTCTCACCCAATTTTAACCAGACATTGTGCAGCTGTACTTATGTGGCAGTCTAGGCACACCTGCCCCCAGGCAAGATCATGAGTACATTGCAACAGGAGTTGCCCAGCAAGTGCTCTAGGCGCAGGTACTCACCTGGGCTCTCTCTGTTCTTTGAAGAGGGCTAGGTGTCTTCCCTATGCAGTGTCTACTCCATGCTGAGCAATGAGGGGCTGGCTTCTCTGAGTGTGGGTATTACATGGATCTACACCACTTGAGATGAAAGTAAATATCATTAGGGAAGGAAGAACAAAGATTCTCTCATCTTCATCTCTCTGCTTCCCAAGGGAGGCTCTGGGGGGCTTGGACTAAAATAAATGGCTCTTCAGTTAATTCTAGGGCCACTTAATTTGCATGATTCAGTCCTAGTGCCTTGCATCTTCTCCCTGGTGCCCTCTCTTGCCAGCCTTCACCTTCATACATACATTACCAGACCCCAGTGTTCCTTTTACTTTTCTATTTTTTTAAGATGGAGAAAACAAGCATTCATGGGGGCTGGGAAAGGGAGGATAGTCCCCTTAAGCAGTTATCCTTAATGACTCCCCAGAAATCATCATACCTAGGCTGGAAAGGTTCTAGGGAGAGGAAGAAGTGAATAAAATATGTGAAGAGGGCAGCAAAAACTTAGAAGCCCTAAAGATTTCTGTCTTTCTGGAACACAAATAGGGACTTTTTTTTTTTTCTTTTGGAGCAGGAGTAATGAGAGCTGTTGGGGAGTGGAAATGGAGAATTTAAACCCACAGGGTTCTTTTTAGTCCAGAGTCCAAACCTTCATCATCTACCCCAACCTTCTCTTCGTTGGAAGTATAATGGGCTGGCTTGAGTTTCAACTCCCTTGCTTCTGTTTCTAAGCACTGAAATGACCAATCACTGGATGTGGAGGAGAGGAGAAAAAAAGTCTTGAGTAACTCCTAATCCAGAGAAGACATAACTCCTAATGAAAATGGAAAATTTACTGATATGTTATTTTCAGTAGCTCTATAGAGTGAACCTGGTTGGCTAGCTGTTTACTGCTAGCTTTTAAGAAAGGGAATATTCTTTTAAATGAAAGTGTTGGCTTGCTCAGTGATATAGGGTAGCTATGGTACCTCCTTAGTCTTGAAATGCCAAAGTTCTCCTTAAATCTGCCGTTACTCCTATCTCTTTCTTGGAGGCACCATCCAGAAACTACACTCCTGTGCTCATTTATCCACTTGTTGATTATTTACTGGGTAGTCGGGAGGAATGGGAGGCAGTGGGAAACCTGGAAAAGGTTTGTAGCATTCCCTGTCTTTCTGAAAGCATGTTATGCAGGGACATGAAAATCATGAAATGAGACTGGAAAGCCAGTTGGATGCATGTAACAAAGGTATTTCTGAGGCTGGCTAAGGAGTTCATACGTTATAATACAGACAATGAGGAGTCTCAGGGAGATGGTACCATCAGATTTGCTACCTAGGAGGTCACTCTGAGCTCAGTATGCAAGGTGAACTGGAAGGGGTTGATAAGACCAGAAGCAGAAAGATCAGTCAAGAGGCTGTGGGAAAGGTGCAAGGAGAGAGAGGATGAGGACCTGCCAAGGGCAGAGGCACACACAGAGGAATGTAGCAAGAGGCATTGGTATTTGACACACGTGACTTAAGAGACTTGGCCAAGCAGACTAAAACCCAACAAAACAATACACAACTCCCTGCCCCCAAAGCTGTATTTTATTCAGCTATTATTAATAACTGATTTGATTCGATCCATTCCATTTTACAACCCCTGTCTCCTGCAATTGTCTGGCCCTGGTAACAATTTTATTGGAGCATAAGAGGCACATTATAAATACATTTTATATTGCACATTGTATTTTAAGCAAATTCGAGACATCTCTGATTAGGTGCCTTTCCAACGATAGCCTTGTTCAGACAGATAATTGCGTGCTGATTTTTATTTTATTTCATTTTATTTTTTTTTTCAGCTTTGTTCTCTCCCCCTTGGCAAAGCTGCAATCTTGCATACACACGTCAGTGGATAAAAACCCTTGAAAATAACTCTTCAGAAGAAATCTAATTTACTTTTTAATCTGGCTCGGAAATTTGCCAGAAAAATTTCCACCGACAAGCACTGCCATTTATTACCACTTATCACACACCCGGGCTGTGCTCTCGCTTCTGATGGGGCTAATGTAACAGGGGAGGAATCTTCTGATACATTATTTATTTGATACAATCCCACCCAGATAAGATCTATGGGCAGGAGAGGACGAAGTTTGACCTTATCCTTCGTCTAAGGGAAAGTAAGGGATCTTCCCTTTTGCTTGTTTAAGGAACAAATTCACCTCTCTCCTGCCCTTGTAAGGGCTCAGCTTCCCTTAGAACCCAGGGACTGTCACCCCACAGAGATCCTGCTTTAACTTTGTTTTTATCCCCTGGGATCTGCACCACCCACACCTGTATGCTTGTGTTTGAATTTGAAATGATTTTCAAGAATTTCATGCATATTCCGATTGACTTCTTAGGTACAGAGACCAGAGTGGCGTTTAGAACAGGCCCAAGCTTAATGTGGGGTGGCCCCATGTTGAGGAACAAATATGCTGTAGGCTGGCTGATGACCTTGGGCCAGTAATTTAACCTCTCCAGGGTCCTCAACTGTAAAATCTGTCCAGCTTTCATGGTCCATGGAGGCAGCAAGGCTTTAAGAACAGAGGACTTGGATCAGAAGACCTGGTGCTAGAATTCTGGCTTTGAAGCTTCCTGGATGAGTGATTTTTCTGTAGGTCGACATCTCTGAGCCCCTACTTCACGATGTGTCCACTAGGGATAATAACTCTTCCCCTGCTGACCTCAGAGTTATTACGATGATAATGAATATGGAAGCTTTGCAAACAGTGAAATATATAAATGTATAATTAACTGTGAATCAATTCATTAATTAGTGAAAACACATTATGAGATATTTGCAGAACCATTCAAAGAGAAAATGGAAGCCAGGCTGGGAGGAGTCAATGGAGTTTCTTACATACCTGTCTCCAACATCAACTGACAGATTCCCTAGGCCAGCCCCAAGCAAAAGGAGTTCCCCTGCTCTCTGCTGCTCAGCAAAGTGGCTGAAAGCTGCTGACAGACATCCCCAGAGTCCCCCCAGAGCTCCCAGGATCCTCAGAACTAGGATTCTACCTATATCTCTTCCCATAATTCCTTTGAAATAATGAAGGAAAAAGGTCTTCGAACACTGAACGGCATTGAAATCTTGGGTTGGCTGTGCACACACTGAAATCTATGTGAATTTTTTTTCACTTCCCTAGGCCTTTTCCTTCATCTGCAAAACGAAGCAAGTAGCCCACACCTCATGGGGTTGTTGTGATAAGTCAATGGTATAACCTCACCTGTCCATCATTGGCCTACTAAGTTCCAGGAGAGGTCCTGGTTCTTCTTATTTATGCTTGCACCCTTGGTGCCTAGCACAAGGTCTGCCACATAGGAAGGATTCAATCGCTGCCTGTTAAATGGATGAATGGATGAATGAATGAATGAATGAATGAATGAATGAATGAATGAATCCAATACACAGTGGTCAAAGTCATAAAATGAAGAACATATGCACAATATTCTTGACCTGGAAAAATAGAATCCAGAGTCTTAAATCTATTTTGAAATTTTTACCTCCTGCCAAATCTCACCTTCTACTTCTCCAGTCTTCTCCAACTCTTGCTCCCCTTTCCCATCCTCTTGACTTCCAGAATATTCCACCCCCAACTGCCCACTTTTTCTCCCCTCAGGAGTGAGTCTTCTCAGCCAGTGGGTTGGCAGTGAGCTGCCCACAAAACTTTTTCCCTGTCTCCCTGCTTTTTGTGTTCCCTTCTCAGAGCTATGCCTCCTGCGGGAAGAGTAAATATAGAAAAATGACAACATGTACATTAATGCTCGTTAGAATGTCATCATTATACTCTGCAAAGTGTCTGCTGAGGGGGTCCCTAAAGGACACTTAGAAACGAAGCAGCTGCTGCAGATTTGTTCCAGCTCACATCTCGAAGAAATGACATTGAGATAAATGCAGGCTGGAGGGATGGGAATGAGCAGGCCTTCTTTGGAGAAGAGGAAGATGGTGAAAAGAGAACTCACACTTTCCGCAAAGCACTCAGAACACCAAGTGCAATGGACAGACAGAGCATGAGCAGACTCTGTGATGCGCGCTGGTTTGCTTAAACCCAGAGGCTCACTGTCTAGGTAGGGAAATGGTAGGCTAAGGGAATGCACACCTCAATCTTAGCATGACCAGCCTCTGAAAGGATCACCCATATCTTCATCAAAAGTGACAATCAAGCTATACTATGGAAACAGAAAAGCATTTTTCTACTTACTTTATTACTAGCAGTAACTGGGAAGTGGTCACTGAGGGAAGGGGAGGCAATGTGAAAGCAAAGTTTTGAATCTACCTCTAAAGGAATGGATAAACACTACCAACTAATATCCTTCTCTATTCTGCTCATCCACTCAAGACACTCTGAGATCAATAAGACTCGCCTCACTCCCATTGCCCCCGCCCCACACTCTTGTCAACAACTAGTAAGTAGTGAGTAGCTGATCCAGCACTCCAGGCCTGGCCAAGTACTTTAGTTTTCTTTATCTCATCATCCTGAAAAAGCAGGTGACAAGGTTTGTGAGGCCCCCAGAGATCATATTTTAATGTAATTTTTATTTTTGTCATACAGAAAGAAAACTGAGCCCAAGCTATAAATTACTATTCTAAGTCCAATAAATTTATACCATTAGTGCCATCAACTATGGTTTGTCATGGCCCTTTAAATTTGCACAGAGCTTTCCCATTTATTACTATATTGGATTCCAATTCCTATTCTCTGAAATAATTAGGGTAGGTCCTATTATCCCCATTTCATAGATCAGAAAACCAAAGAACACACTTTTCAATTATATATACATGCAAACATATAGCTGGGGTATTAATAGTATACCCTGCATCTTGGTGAGAATACCTTCAAAAGAGACACACACACAAATAGATGTCAACACTTATGCAGAAGGCACAAGATCCTAGGCTCCAACAAATTCAGTAAGCCCCACTTAACTCAACCTGCCATGAAAAAGCCACATCAGAGACTTAGAACTGCTCTCTCTGCCGGATTGGGGCACAGCAACCCCCATAGAACAAGAAAGGATAAGGTGAGCCCAGCAACTTCTGGAGCCTGCGGTTACTGGTCTCTACTTAATTTATCAGCCAAGGAAGGATCACAGTAAGAGAGAAGTATGCAGGAACCATGTTTTAGAAAATGAATGTGCTGACTGTGTTCTCCCACTCCCCAGCTGTGACCAGTCTTCAGTCTCTCTGAGCATCAACTTCCTCATCCATAAAATGGGAGACTACATCCTGCCACTTACAAAGTTCCTGAGACTGCTGGTTGCTATTCAGGCCTGGATTTAGCACACTCAGAGAACAGAACTCACTGAAATGCTAACCATTGCTTTCTAAATCAATGGACCCAACTGTGTTTGTGCATGCATATTGCCTGTCACCCCCATCACTCCTCTTTCTCCAGGACTCAGAAGGCTGGACCTAAAGGTGAATGATCTTTAGACTCCGCTGCCTTTTCCTACTAAAGTCAATCACTGTTTGGTTCGCATGACTCCTTGTTGTAACTGATTGAATGCCTCTATGTACCAGAGAGGATGCAAAGTTGTAGTATTCTGATCTCTGCCCCTGAGGTCTGATGGTCTCATGAGATGGTCAAGTCGTCTAAATTCCCTAAGCATCAGCCTTCTTGTATATAAAGTGTGGATAGTGGTAACGCCTTTCTTCCAGGGTTGTTGTGAGAATTAGATGAAATTAGGTGTGTAAAGTCCTTGGTACAATGCCTACACACAGTACGGTCTCATTATTCTTATTATTAATTGCAACAAATATTATAGAAGGCTAGAGCTATGGATAAGATGTGCTAGGGGAGATCCAAAGACAGAATGGAGCTATGTCTGTACTCTGTGATCTGTTACTAGAGAAAATTGGTGAGAAAAAGAAGCAAAACCTATGACTTTACATCATGAGAAGACACTTTCTTTACTCTTGCTGGATATGGCCAGTAGGTGAGAAGGAATCCTCTTTGGTCATCATCAACCCCTCAAATGCACAACACCACTGTATGTGGAGAAAGGTAGCATGGGCTCCACATGCACAGAACAATCTACTTGAGAAGACTGTGTAAGTGGAGAGGAAGGAGGAAGGCTCTCTGGGTGCAATTAACTGCCTCTGAGAAGGAACATGGTCATTTTGCAGGGATTTGCCAAACTGGAGGGGAGTACCAGTAGTGGGAAGAGCAGGATATGGGGCCAGAAATGTAGATTTGGACTTTTAGATTTTTTTTGTTTTTCAAAATTCAGCTTGTGATTATATAACCTTGGGAAAAGAGGAAAGGAAGAGTCAAATTTTAATCAGAGTAAAGACCTTCATAACTACAGTCTTCAGACAAGAAATGATTCTTAAATTCTGATGTGATTAAAATAAGTTATATTAAACAATAAGTTAGCCCTGTTTCTAATATGTTATGTGAACAAGTAATGAGAAGTAAACTCCAATTTTGAGCTAATAGTCATAAAGCAGATGGACTCTGAAAAATATGTTTCAAGTTGATATAAGAAAAAATGAAAAACATTGCATGGCTATACAGATCATAGCATGGGGATGCCACTTTGCACATCCTGCCTGGTCATAGGATGCCTCAGGGTGAAGGCCAGTTCTCTGCTTCTCCCCTAACAGCAGCATCTGTTGCAGTCACATCTTTACCAAGAAAGGACACCCAGACAGAGTATCCTGCCTTGAGACCAAGAGTAGAAAATTAGAGGGAATGAGCAGTTCTGCCTCACTGTCCTTTTTTGATCAATACACCTTGTTAAATAAGTCTATTTGGAGAGCTTAGTGTTAAGCACCTACTTCTGTGGGTTAGAAAGAATCAAGATATATTATTGCTTCAACCTTTTTCTTTTCTTTTTTTTTCTCTAGCTGCCTCAGCTGGTTGTCTGGAATAGTCCAGGACAGATCACAAAGGGTAGTGATGTTGGTTGACACATAGAGGAATTCAAAGAACAGAGACAAGGGTCACAGGACAGTATTCAGAAGGTAGGGGTGGTGGAAGTGGAAGTCAAGAGGACAGGAGCTGCTCTTTTGCATCAAAAGCATTTTTTTTGTGTGCCAGAACTAAAGCGCACAGATGTCAACAGGAGCTGCTTCCTTTCCTTGCTTAGATAGAGCTGGCTTCTAATTCAGCCAATGTTTACTGAGTATCGCCATATGCAGCATGCAGAGATGAGTAAGACATGGCCTTGGCCTTCACAATCAAATTGGGGAAGTGGATGTGTAAACAGCAAAGTATCACACAACAAGGAAAATACCATTCAAAGGTGTGTACAAAGGATAAGTAAGTCTGCTTGGGGCAGTGAGGAAGAGGAAATGGTAGTTAAGGCGATTCTTGAAATAATAGTTAATATGAGTTTGTAAAATGGAGAAGTGTTTCTAGGTTCGCTGTGCACCTCTCTCCCTCACCATATGCATGTACTCACTGTCCTTCTGTAAGAGAAGTTATATTTGGGATAAGAATCCAGTGCTTTCCCTTCTCTGGCTACTTTTTTTAAAGGGTCCTCCTGCCATGTGTCTATAATGCAAAAGACTAGGACAATGACTAAGATTTCTGGAGGGAGAAGAGCCATTCCTCATTCATGTTTACCAATTAGGTGTGGCTTCTTTGAGTGAAAGGAGGACTCTTCCTCTTTTTGCCATCTAAATTCTTACTTTTCTATTTTACTCAGGTTTACATAATTATATCTCTTTCATATGCTTGGAAGGAAGTTGCTGTTTGAATTTATCCTTCTCTGGGAGCCCCTAAATGGATGGCTTTCTCTCTCTTTCTTTCTATGGTGTTAGTACCAGGAATTCTACGAAAAATTTCTTCATCCTCCCTTGTGCAGCTATTGCTTCCCATCATTCTTTTGTTCATCCAACACATATTTGTTGAACACCACCCATATGCCTGGTGGGGGAGCTAGGAATATAACAGTGTAAAGACAAAGTAAGTTCTTGTCCTTATAAACTTTACAGTCTGGTGGAAGAGATAGACCATAAATCATTAAACAAGTAAATATATTAACATATTGTCAGGTAATCATAACTAAGTTCTTATCAGTAAAAATGGAGCAAAAAATGATATCCAGAATGTTGGGCAGGGGGCTATGAGGTTATGATTGTCTCTCTCTGAGGAAGTGACATTAGAGCAGAGAAGAGAATGAAGTAAGAGGAGAGGGGAAGGTTAATGGCTGCTGGGAAGGTGTTCCAGGAAACAAAGATGGAAAGTGGGAATATTCTTAGTATAACTGATGAACAGACAGGAAGAGTGTGTGGCTGGAGTGAAGTGAGTAAAAAGAAGAGTGGTCATTAAGAAAATCACCAGGACAAGGTAATTTAAGGTCTTGTAAGCTGTGTAAAGATCTAGGGTTCTATTCTACCTGAGAGAGATGCCTTTGGAGGGTCTTAAGTTGGGGAGGGACATGCTACAGTGTATATCCTGCAGC
>NW_012101721.1:4685915-4722298 GCF_000951045.1 Mandrillus leucophaeus
CCAAGTGCAATGGACAGACAGAGCATGAGCAGACTCTGTGATGCGCGCTGGTTTGCTTAAACCCAGAGGCTCACTGTCTAGGTAGGGAAATGGTAGGCTAAGGGAATGCACACCTCAATCTTAGCATGACCAGCCTCTGAAAGGATCACCCATATCTTCATCAAAAGTGACAATCAAGCTATACTATGGAAACAGAAAAGCATTTTTCTACTTACTTTATTACTAGCAGTAACTGGGAAGTGGTCACTGAGGGAAGGGGAGGCAATGTGAAAGCAAAGTTTTGAATCTACCTCTAAAGGAATGGATAAACACTACCAACTAATATCCTTCTCTATTCTGCTCATCCACTCAAGACACTCTGAGATCAATAAGACTCGCCTCACTCCCATTGCCCCCGCCCCACACTCTTGTCAACAACTAGTAAGTAGTGAGTAGCTGATCCAGCACTCCAGGCCTGGCCAAGTACTTTAGTTTTCTTTATCTCACCATCCTGAAAAAGCAGGTGACAAGGTTTGTGAGGCCCCCAGAGATCATATTTTAATGTAATTTTTATTTTTGTCATACAGAAAGAAAACTGAGCCCAAGCTATAAATTACTATTCTAAGTCCAATAAATTCATACCATTAGTGCCATCAACTATGGTTTGTCATGGCCCTTTAAATTTACACAGAGCTTTCCCATTTATTACTATATTGGATTCCAATTCCTATTCTCTGAAATAATTAGGGTAGGTCCTATTATCCCCATTTCATAGATCAGAAAACCAAAGAACACACTTTTCAATTATATATACATGCAAACATATAGCTGGGGTATTAATAGTATACCCTGCATCTTGGTGAGAATACCTTCAAAAGAGACACACACACAAATAGATGTCAACACTTATGCAGAAGGCACAAGATCCTAGGCTCCAACAAATTCAGTAAGCCCCACTTAACTCAACCTGCCATGAAAAAGCCACATCAGAGACTTAGAACTGCTCTCTCTGCCGGATTGGGGCACAGCAACCCCCATAGAACAAGAAAGGATAAGGTGAGCCCAGCAACTTCTGGAGCCTGCGGTTACTGGTCTCTACTTAATTTATCAGCCAAGGAAGGATCACAGTAAGAGAGAAGTATGCAGGAACCATGTTTTAGAAAATGAATGTGCTGACTGTGTTCTCCCACTCCCCAGCTGTGACCAGTCTTCAGTCTCTCTGAGCATCAACTTCCTCATCCATAAAATGGGAGACTACATCCTGCCACTTACAAAGTTCCTGAGACTGCTGGTTGCTATTCAGGCCTGGATTTAGCACACTCAGAGAACAGAACTCACTGAAATGCTAACCATTGCTTTCTAAATCAATGGACCCAACTGTGTTTGTGCATGCATATTGCCTGTCACCCCCATCACTCCTCTTTCTCCAGGACTCAGAAGGCTGGACCTAAAGGTGAATGATCTTTAGACTCCGCTGCCTTTTCCTACTAAAGTCAATCACTGTTTGGTTCGCATGACTCCTTGTTGTAACTGATTGAATGCCTCTATGTACCAGAGAGGATGCAAAGTTGTAGTATTCTGATCTCTGCCCCTGAGGTCTGATGGTCTCATGAGATGGTCAAGTCGTCTAAATTCCCTAAGCATCAGCCTTCTTGTATATAAAGTGTGGATAGTGGTAATGCCTTTCTTCCAGGGTTGTTGTGAGAATTAGATGAAATTAGGTGTGTAAAGTCCTTGGTACAATGCCTACACACAGTACAGTCTCATTATTCTTATTATTAATTGCAACAAATATTATAGAAGGCACATTTATACTAGAGCTATGGATAAGATGTGCTAGGGGAGATCCAAAGACAGAATGGAGCTATGTCTGTACTCTGTGATCTGTTACTAGAGAAAATTGGTGAGAAAAAGAAGCAAAACCTATGACTTTACATCATGAGAAGACACTTTCTTTACTCTTGCTGGATATGGCCAGTAGGTGAGAAGGAATCCTCTTTGGTCATCATCAACCCCTCAAATGCACAACACCACTGTATGTGGAGAAAGGTAGCATGGGCTCCACATGCACAGAACAATCTACTTGAGAAGACTGTGTAAGTGGAGAGGAAGGAGGAAGGCTCTCTGGGTGCAATTAACTGCCTCTGAGAAGGAACATGGTCATTTTGCAGGGATTTGCCAAACTGGAGGGGAGTACCAGTAGTAGGAAGAGCAGGACATGGGGCCAGAAATGTAGATTTGGACTTTTAGATTTTTTTTGTTTTTCAAAATTCAGCTTGTGATTATATAACCTTGGGAAAAGAGGAAAGGAAGAGTCAAATTTTAATCAGAGTAAAGACCTTCATAACTACAGTCTTCAGACAAGAAATGATTCTTAAATTCTGATGTGATTAAAATAAGTTATATTAAACAATAAGTTAGCCCTGTTTCTAATATGTTATGTGAACAAGTAATGAGAAGTAAACTCCAATTTTGAGCTAATAGTCATAAAGCAGATGGACTCTGAAAAATATGTTTCAAGTTGATATAAGAAAAAATGAAAAACATTGCATGGCTATACAGATCATAGCATGGGGATGCCACTTTGCACATCCTGCCTGGTCATAGGATGCCTCAGGGTGAAGGCCAGTTCTCTGCTTCTCCCCTAACAGCAGCATCTGTTGCAGTCACATCTTTACCAAGAAAGGACACCCAGACAGAGTATCCTGCCTTGAGACCAAGAGTAGAAAATTAGAGGGAATGAGCAGTTCTGCCTCACTGTCCTTTTTTGATCAATACACCTTGTTAAATAAGTCTATTTGGAGAGCTTAGTGTTAAGCACCTACTTCTGTGGGTTAGAAAGAATCAAGATATATTATTGCTTCAACCTTTTTCTTTTCTTTTTTTTTCTCTAGCTGCCTCAGCTGGTTGTCTGGAATAGTCCAGGACAGATCACAAAGGGTAGTGATGTTGGTTGACACATAGAGGAATTCAAAGAACAGAGACAAGGGTCACAGGACAGTATTCAGAAGGTAGGGGTGGTGGAAGTGGAAGTCAAGAGGACAGGAGCTGCTCTTTTGCATCAAAAGCATTTTTTTTGTGTGCCAGAACTAAAGCGCACAGATGTCAACAGGAGCTGCTTCCTTTCCTTGCTTAGATAGAGCTGGCTTCTAATTCAGCCAATGTTTACTGAGTATCGCCATATGCAGCATGCAGAGATGAGTAAGACATGGCCTTGGCCTTCACAATCAAATTGGGGAAGTGGATGTGTAAACAGCAAAGTATCACACAACAAGGAAAATACCATTCAAAGGTGTGTACAAAGGATAAGTAAGTCTGCTTGGGGCAGTGAGGAAGAGGAAATGGTAGTTAAGGCGATTCTTGAAATAATAGTTAATATGAGTTTGTAAAATGGAGAAGTGTTTCTAGGTTCGCTGTGCACCTCTCTCCCTCACCATATGCATGTACTCACTGTCCTTCTGTAAGAGAAGTTATATTTGGGATAAGAATCCAGTGCTTTCCCTTCTCTGGCTACTTTTTTTAAAGGGTCCTCCTGCCATGTGTCTATAATGCAAAAGACTAGGACAATGACTAAAATTTCTGGAGAGAGAAGAGCCATTCCTCATTCACGTTTACCAATTAGGTGTGGCCTCTTTGAGTGAAAGGAGGACTCTTCCTCTTTTTGCCATCTAAATTCTTACTTTTCTATTTTACTCTGAGGTTTACATAATTATATCTCTTTCATATGCTTGGAAGGAAGTTGCTGTTTGAATTTATCCTTCTCTGGGAGCCCCTAAATGGATGGCTTTCTCTCTCTTTCTTTCTATGGTGTTAGTACCAGGAATTCTACGAAAAATTTCTTCATCCTCCCTTGTGCAGCTATTGCTTCCCATCATTCTTTTGTTCATCCAACACATATTTGTTGAACACCACCCATATGCCTGGTGGGGGAGCTAGGAATATAACAGTATAAAGACAAAGTAAGTTCTTGTCCTTATAAACTTTACAGTCTGGTGGAAGAGATAGACCATAAATCATTAAACAAGTAAATATATTAACATATTGTCAGGTAATCATAACTAAGTTCTTATCAGTAAAAATGGAGCAAAAAATGATATCCAGAATGTTGGGCAGGGGGCTATGAGGTTATGATTGTCTCTCTGAGGAAGTGACATTAGAGCAGAGAAGAGAATGAAGTAAGAGGAGAGGGGAAGGTTAATGGCTGCTGGGAAGGTGTTCCAGGAAACAAAGATGGAAAGTGGGAATATTCTTAGTATAACTGATGAACAGACAGGAAGAGTGTGTGGCTGGAGTGAAGTGAGTAAAAAGAAGAGTGGTCATTATGAAAATCACCAGGACAAGGTAATTTAAGGTCTTGTAAGCTGTGTAAAGATCTAGGGTTCTATTCTACCTGAGAGAGATGCCTTTGGAGGGTCTTAAGTTGGGGAGGGACATGCTACAGTGTATATCCTGCAGCATCATGCTGGCTGCTGTATTCAGAATAGATGGGAGTGCAACAAGAGAGGAGACTCACTAGGGGCTAGTATGGTAAGTTGAGCAACTACTGATGGCTTGAACTTGAGAGAAAGTAGGGAATGTTTTGACAAGTGGTCATGGAAGATATTTTGATGGAAGAGCCACTCAGGCTTATTTTAAAAATTTGGATGTAGAGAATAAAAGCATCAAAGTCTGTTTTGTATTGCTACTGCAGAATACCACAGACTGGATAATTTATTTAAAAAAAAAAAGAAATTTATTTCTCACAGCTCTGGAGGCTAGGAAGTCCAAGATCAAGGTGCTGGCATCTTGTGAGGGCCTTCTTGATGCTTCATCTCATATGGAAGTTGTGAGAGTAAGAGAGGTTGAGAGGAAGGGGACTGGACTTAGCCTTTTCTTTGGAATCCACTCCCACAATAGTGACATTAATCTACTCATGAGTGTGGAGTCCTCATGCCTAATCACCTCTTGAAGTTCCCACCTTTCAGCACTGTTGCATTGTAAATTAAGTTTCCAACCCACATAAAATTTGGGGAACACATTCAAGCCATAGCATTGAGAAAGATAAAAATTAGGGTTGACTATGACTTTCGGACAAAGCAACTGAGTGAATGGTGTTATCATCTAATGAGTTTAGACTGAGTGGAAAGCAGGTCTGGGGTGTGGAGTTGATGAAAGCAAAGCTTGATTTAGGAGATTTGTATTAGACATTCAGTTGGTGACATTAAGTATGTCAAGGAAATATGGTCTGATGACTTCAAAGAGTTGGGTACTTTCAGGAAAGAGGGTGAATAACTCTAAACACAGCTCTGAGGACAAAAGAAAGCACATACTCCAGCCCCAAGGCTGGTAGCATAGGGGAGTAGGAGCAAAAGCCAATGTTTGAACGGGTTTTAGTGGAAAACAAAATCATCAGGGAAGAGATCAGTTTAGTTAGAGCAAAATGGCAATAGATCTGTGAAAACAAGAGACTGAGGATTCAGGAGATTTTGTCACAGACAGAGCACAGTTCCACAGGGCTCAGTGGAAGACTGCAATGCAAGTGATGAGGCAAGAGGGAATCCATGAGCCTCATGCATCATGAATACGGAAGGAGTCTTAAGGCAATAAGATGAGTCATCTGTCTACCAGACCTCTTACCTCCAGGCAGTCTCTCCCTAGCACAGCATGTGTCTAGAGTCTGCAAACACTGGTTTCTCTACAATTCCTGAGGGAGTAACGATAGAAAAACACAAGGGAGAGGCTCCTGAATGAGGCCACTGAACAATTCCAAATATCCACTTCTAGGAAACAAGTTCTGGGCATATCAAGTGCATGTCAGAACCCACTTGATAATAAACGCCCTGTTATTAATGGCTATACCTTGTTCTCACTAGTCTGCTTTCCTAAATGCCTCAAAGCAAGTGGTCTCCCCTTCCCAAGCTGGGGAAGGGAGTGTGGTTAGACCAAGTTCTACCCCAAGTCTTGTGGAGAGAGGTTGAAAACATGAAACTACAAACCTAGAAGAGCTAACAAAAGAATTACAATCTATAGCAACTGCAAAGTAAACTACCATTTTAGGGCAGTGAAAGATGGGGCCCAGCAGACAGGCCAAGTAGTCAATCAGTCTGTAGGTGTAGAGAAATGGAAAGCTCACTGCAGTCATAGGGTAGCCAGTAAAGGCCATGAAAGAGGTGGGTCCCAGGGTGGTCCCCAAAAATGAGAGCATTCACTCAACCATCTGGAGCAGAGGTTAGGAGGCTGCCTGCCTGGATGTGCAGCCATCAATGCACCAGTGTGCCTCTGGGTGAGAAAGAACCATTTACTCCTTGTCATTTTCCTTAATAATTCTAAATCAGATGGTGACAAAAAGCCAACCCAAAGCTCATTTCAAAGGGATGTAGAAAGGGGGAGAAAAACACATCAGAAAACAAATTCATCTTCTCCACACAGAGACAAAGGATTGGGGCTTGGTCCAGAGCTACAAAGACTGATCCTTTCAAGGCTGAGCTAGTTTTTCAAGACATTCAAGTCAAGTAGTGATAAAAATCCCACTATTCACTGTTATATTAATGGCTTCTCCACTATATGCAGATAGGTAAAAGCATCATATCTTTATTTGCATTTCTTTTTCTATTGCCTCCAGCTCACTGAATTTCTCCCTTATCTGCCAAGAAATGTCTACTTTCAAGGTATTCTTTCATTTCCTCATGCCATTGGCTGTCAAACGACTTAATAACTTGCCCATCATGGGAGTCAAATATAGTTTATTAAAAATGCATGTCTCACTCAATAAGATGCCCTTTGGCGGTCTTCAGACCTTGACGACTCTGTCTCAAACTTGGGAATGCAGAATGGTCTTGGCTGGCCAGCCGCACTGCCTTGCTTTGTATCATGCCTGCTGCCCAGATTATGCTGAGCAAGACCAAGAAGGGAGGCAGGAACTGTCCAAGGAAGAGGCAGAATCGGGCTACTCATTTGACTTGTTTGACTAGGAAATGGGACCTAGGCCTGAGAACCCCAACTTCCTGAGGGTTTCCAAGTCATCTGGCCAGGTCCCAGGGAAGGAATACAGGATAGGCCTGGTACCCTGAGAGAGGAAGGAGGGGGGCCTCTTAGAAAGGAAGGCATCAAAGCAGGAGTGGGCTGTGTCAAGTCAGTGCACTGGAATGATGAATCATGCCTGTGAAGGCTCACATAGCAAGGCTACATCGCTATTTACAGGGGCTAATGAGGCATCTGCAGTCAAAAATTCACAGAGTCAGAATGCTGTTGTGGCTGAGGAGAAAACAAGAAGCTAAAAACACAAAGGGAACTGGAGGTCACCTTTTCCATCATCTGCCACAAGGAAGGACACCACCAAAACCATTCCATTGAGATAAGTTGACCCTTTTCCAAAACTATCTCAGAGCAGCCCCATAACCTCTCTGGGTAATGTTTCCCAGCTGCTCACGGATCTCCTAGCCAGATCCCCAGGACTTCAGCTAATCCTTCACTCTTTATTTTTGCTACATATTTTTTTGTTCGCATGAAAAATAGCTGTATATGCCTCACCCTATACCATATCCCTTCACCTACTTGCAGACTCGACTCAGTCCCCACTTAGTCTCCTCTCCTTGATGTCAATGAATCCTAAAATGGTTTACAAGAGTATTTTTTCATTGATCTCCCCTAAATTGTTGTTTCTGGTTTTTCAGTGGCTTATTAAGTGGTATGCCACATTGAACTCAATCTGCTCAGGAACACCCAGGTCTGCAGAAACAGGTGAAGCACTCCAGTTTTTCTGCAAAACAAAAGTAGATGCTACACCTAGAGCAGAGACTCTGGGCTGCAGGAAGACCAAGAGAAGAGACGAAGGTGTTGATGGTAGGAAAGTGTTGCATACTCTACAGGAAGAGAGCCTGGAGTCTCCCCCGGGAGAAAGACAAACTTGTCTATATGAGTGCGCCAGAGGAAGATATGGACAGGATGAAGGAAAATGAGAAAGAAAAACAAAAGGAAAGAAACAGGGCTGGAGTTAGATCATGAGACAAGACAAAGTGATATGGCTTGACTGTGTCCCCACCCCAATCTCATCTAGAATTATAACTCCCACAATTTCCATGTGTCATGGGAGGAACCCAGTAAGAGATAATTGAATCATGGGGGTGGGTCTTTCCTGTGCTGGTCTCAGGATAGTGAATAAGTCTCATGAGATCTGATGGTTTTCAAAAGAGGAGCTTCCCTGGACAAGCTCTCTCTTTGTCTGCTGCCATCCATGTAAAATGTGGCTTGCTCTCCTTGCCTTCCACCATGATTGTGAGACTTCCCCAGGCACATGGAACTGTAAGGCCATTAAACCTCTTTCTTTTGTAAGTTGCCCAGTCTTGGGTATGTCTTTATCAGCAGTGTGAAAATGGACTAATACAGTAAACAGATGAAAAACAGTGTTGGGGAGAAGGCGATGAATAAAGGGGGAGCTGGAATAAGGTCAAGAGCCAGAGAGAAAGATAAAGACCAGAGGCCGGGGAGGAAACAGAAGGAGAAGGGCGGGTAAGTTGAGCCCTTGAACAGGGGGGCAAAGTCCGTGGCTAGGAAAAGTGAAGGCAAAGCAAGGGTCTCTGCCTGGTCACTCCAGGGAGAACTGCTGATCCTCTGTTGAGACCACCATGAGGAGAAATGCCCCAAGCCAAGCAGCTGGAAAAGCAATGCACCAAGTTCCATTGCCTTGAACTTCCTTATCTCTGGGAGTGGAGTGGGTCTGGGGTGGCAGAGGTAGTCAGGCACTGAGGTAGCATGGCCATGTCTGTGTCATGAGCATCTCTTACCAGAAACCTCGGGAGACTGAGAAAATGAAGGGAAATTAGAAAGAGAGAAATAGGGGCCCACAGAGACCTTGAGAGCAAGAAAGAGGGAGAAACAGAAGCCAAGACAGAAAAGAGGGGAACATAGAGAGATGGCAGAGAGTCTGATAAGGAAGGGAAACGTGACAAGAATGATTGGGAAATCGGAAGAGAAATTGAAAGAGATGTCGGAGATTGAGAGGATAGTGTGAGAAAAGGAGGTCAAGAGAGAGGAAGGAGAAAGAGAAGGAGAAAGAAGATATACAGCATGGAGACAGAGCTGCAGAAAATGGAACTGGTTCTAATTCTGAACCTTTGCCAACATCTGATCTTGCTATTCTGCTATCATTTTTCATCCGTCACTAAGACAAGCTGAAAGAGCTAAGCTTTAGGTTTTGTTGATTATATAATGTTCCATTTTGATATGTAGCAAGGATAACTTCTCTGGATTCCTAAATGAGCCACAGTTAGAAAAAGAGAGAAATGGAGGAGAGAGGAAGCAGGGAAGATGGTATACTGTACCATAAAGGATGAGGACTCCAGTTGTTTAGCTTCGCCCTGCAGGGCTGAAGGAGATTCTTCCTTATGTATTAGTGTCACTCCTTGGGGGGACGGGGGTCAGCGTCACATTAGGACATCAGTTGCCCTGGAGGTTCACAGGCTGGCCTAGCTGCCTGCAAAGTCTCCCTGTTACCTCTCTTGTTTTTACCAAATGCCAGGTCAGGGATCTAATTTTACCACGACCTCATGCAGGTGATTTCTGCCCACGCAGACAACGATTTCAGTCTACCTGAGAGAAGCCAGGGTTCAGTTGGGTGAATGGGGAACGGGCCGGGAATCCTGGGCCCCTAATCACCAGCTTCCACAGAAAACCTCACCAATGCCCGCAGCTCTTTCATTTGCAGAGTCCACTTTAGGACTCACTGGGGTGGTGCCGCTCAGAGAAGAGGGACAGAGGGAGGACAAGGAGATGGCAGCATGCTCCACTGCACTTCTCCCCAGAATGCAATGTGACACGAGACATCGGGAGATGGCAGTGAAAGTTCAAGGGAAAAACACACAGTTATTTATGGCTCGGGCATCTGTTGTCAGATCAGAAACAGAGACCTAATCTAAGGCAAATCCAGCAGCCTGTACCAGAGCAGATGGGGAGGTGTGTGCAATGCTCAATCCTGTTCAACTCTCAATTTATTATTATTCCTCATCTCCAGATCCCATCTCCAAAGGAGACATTTGTCCTGGCTACCATGCCAGGAGCCCCAGTGGGTGGATGGGGGAATGAGAGTGTCCTTCTGCTGCATAGGTGGTTATTTCCATTGTGTGGCTTGGAGCCTTCCACGTGAGAAGAGAAGGTTATGGCAAAATCCAAAAAGGAGACAATGAAAAAGGGAGCAAAAGGAAAATTCCAGCCCAAGAAAACCGCAGGCTGAATGGAAATGGGGTTGGCCTGAAGTCCAGAGATTAAAGACTCCAGTCTTCTCTTGTCCTACCTGCTGAGTGACCTTGGGCAAGTCATTTTACCTATCTGAGTGTCCCTTTCTGCCAAATGTTGGAGATTTTGTCATTGTGCATTCCCAAAATTGCACAGAGATGCCTGTTAAACCCGAATGCAAATGAAAACATACAAAACGTGGAGTCAAGAGATCTGGGTTGTCAGGGCTCCTCAGCTCTCTGCTCTCTCCCACATCTAGGGGTCCTGGGGGAAAGGGCTTTGGGGAGGCAGCAGGGCCCACACACCCACTCTTCTTCCCCATCTTGTTTGTCCCCACAGTCGCAAGAAGCGGCTGCACTGAGGACAGCAGTAGAGGCAGAGGTGGTGGAAGGGGTGCACCCCAGTGTCCCCCTTTGGGTAGCCTCCCTTCATAACTGAGTGGTCCACATATTTGCACTACGGGTTCCCCAGCTCCTTTCCAGGGAGAGAGGAGGGGAGGTCCTGAGGGGTCTGCGGTCCCTCCCTGGGCATCCCTGCAGAGTCAGGACTGCTTCCTGGGCCAGGCTGCCCGGAGAGTCCCCCAAGTCCAGCCAACCCGGGCTCTCAGGACCTGTGCCTGCCTCAGGTCTTTCTTGCTGCAGCCTCCTCCAGCCCGGCTCCCACCCGTGGGGCCGGTGGCTCCTCCTGCCTCCTCCTGTAGGGCACCTCCCTACCTTACAACCCTCCAGGAAATGGTGCTCTCCTGGACCTGC
Source organism: Mandrillus leucophaeus (assembly GCF_000951045.1). Classification (NCBI taxonomy): domain Eukaryota; kingdom Metazoa; phylum Chordata; class Mammalia; order Primates; family Cercopithecidae; genus Mandrillus; species Mandrillus leucophaeus. The sequence continues at coordinate 4,696,856 of NW_012101721.1, forward strand.
CTCTGGTCCTACCCAGCTGCTGCCCCCTCAGCCATGTGGCACTTCTGGGCTCCTGACCTAGGCCAGGGGGAGGTTTCTGCCCCCTTCCCCGGCCCTGGGCTACCCTTGGGCCCTGCTCCTCAGGTCACTCCCCCACCCCCGGCCCTGGGGAGGAGACTGCCCTGGTCATGGCTGCCTGCGAGTCGTTCCTGACTCATCACGGTCCCCAGGTACACCATTCCTACCCTCTCGTCAGCTGCAGTTGAAGGTTTTAATTTTGCACACTTTGGGATCACAGTTGCATCATTGTGTATTAAATAATCAGAATAAATCAAGCAGGTCTCAACAAATAAAAGAGATCCGGGCTGAAGTTCTAATTTGTTAAGTCCTAGCCTAGTAATCTAAGGCAAAACATCCTCCCCTGTTGGCTCGTAATGGTCATAAAAGGCATGGGTGTGTTACAGGACCTTTCCTACTCTAAAAACTCCATAATTATTTAATACGTGAGAAGAAAACCCGAAAATTATCAGAAGACGGCAAAATGAAAGAAGTCTGAGGAATTCAGATGCAACCCCTGATCTATGTGAGGTGCTCAGTCTATCTTGGCTGAATGAGCAAAGTCAGCCTCACTGGTTACTTTGGTGATTTCTGGGTCCCTGGCTTGTTGGGTCCAGTCCTGTCATGCATTGCAGACTCTTAGCCCCCGTGGGGCAGGTAGACCCGTAGCCTACCCTACCTCACCCTGGGAGCAATCCACCTATCTCTCAAGACCTCTCACATTAGCATATGCCCAAGAGCAATCTACAGGAAGAGGGCAGAGGGAGACAGAGGGAGAGAGGATGGGAGCTACCTAGAGGAAGGAGACTATTTAGACAAGGCTTGGAGGGCCGCGATTTGAATCTCCATGCCTGTACTGATTAAGCTGCTTTACAAGATTTTTTCAGATGGTGCTTTAATCTCAGGAGACACCTTACTTTTCCCATTTGAGATGCACCTTCTTAACTGAAAATATGCATCAATAAGCCCTATATGTTTCATTAAAAAGCAGAATTAAATTTCCTAACCTGTCCATTTATACTTTGGTCAGTGTCCAGTTACACTTTGGTCAGTGTCATTCAGAAGGCAATGCCTTCTCCGGGCCTGAAGCAGCTAAAGTCAAGGGGCTCAGCTTCCCCGAGAGAGCAGGACAAATAGACTTTCTCCCTGATCTAACTGCAGGCACACTCGCTGGGAGCTCAGGCCCCAGGAGGGCTACGTTCATGTGAAAACTGGGTAGTCTGATATAGTAATAATGGTAAATAAAGACCTGGAGCAAAGCTTCAGGTAGACAGATGTTTTGATTGACTAGACACAGGAGTCTTTGTCACCAGTGCCTGAGAGAGGGGGTAGGTGAAGAGAGAATCACATTTCAGCCCCCATTCCCAGGGGCTGCCCGCTACTCCCCCTCACCTGGGTATTTTGCATTCCTCTCACAACTCAGGCAATCAAAAAGGACTTACAGCTGCCAAGTAGTCCTCGTTAATTAGCATTTGTAAGTGACCATGCAAGACCTCACCTTTCCCCAAGCTTTATTCCTTCCCTGGGGTATCTGGCTCGAGGGGAAAAAAAGACATGATCTGTTGTCCCTAAATAAGGCCTAGCTGGGAAGTCTCCGGGGTTGCCTTTTGTGTTGAGACCAGAGGTTTGCCCTATGGTCCAGCCAGTACCTCTGAGCAGAGAGAAGTAGGGAGCTAGATCTCATCACCCTAGGCTGCAACACAGAAGCCTCTGAGGAAGACAGTGTCCACATCTGGCGAGATGATGAGGTGGGCCCTGCTTCCAGTCCTAGGCAGGCTCTTTAAACAGCCTGAAACTCTGCAGTTGATTTTGCCTATGTTGGCATCTGTTGGTAGCTTTCACCAGTAATATCTGTCAATGGACTCATTATCATCAAGGATAAGAGCTTAAGAAATTATGAATGTGTAGACACTTCTGTTTGCATCTAATGGTTTATGCATTTAATGGTTTGTTTATTTTATTGATGACAACTCTCCTTGTGCGAACTTTATAAAGTAGAAATTGGACTTGTAGTTACTCTTATTTGAAGTTTCTTACCTCTATTATCTTTGATTTTTAACCACTCCTAATGAGGATAAAAGTCATTGTTCAGATAAATAGATAGATAGATAGATGATTGATAGATAGATAGATAAGAAGAAAGAAATATGGCCGGGAGTGGTGGCCCATGCCTGTAATCCCAGCACTTTGGGAGGCCAAGGTGGGCAGATCATGAGGTCAGGAGATTGAGACCATCCTGGCTAACATGGTAAAACCCCGTCTCTACTAAAAATGCAAAAAATTAGCCGGGCATGGTGGCGGGCACCTGTAGTCCCAGCTACTCGGGAGGCTGAGGCAGGAGAATGGCGTGAACCCAGGAGGCGAGCTTGCAGTGAGCTGAGATTGCACCACTGCACTCCAGCCTGGGCGACAGAGTGAGACTCTGTCTAAAAAAAAAAAAAAGAAAGAAAGAAAGAAAGGAAGGAAGGAAGGAAGAATAAGGTCTCTAAGGTAGCAAGGGCTTTGGAAATTGTGTCTATTAAAGGAGCTCATGATGTGTAGCCTGGAAAAGAGAGTTTAAGTGGGACATGATAGCTGTCAAGATTAGAATTACATTCTTTTATTTTTTTCTTCTCACTTTTGTCAAGTCTCTACTGTTTTTTAAAAACTTTTATTTTAGGCTCAGGGATACATGTGCAGGTTTGTTATATAGGTAAACTTGTGTCATGGAGGTTTGTTTTATTGATTATTTTGTCACCCAGGTTCTAAACATGGTACCCAACAATTATTTTTTTCTGTTCCTCTCCCTCCTTTTACCCTCCACCCTCAAGAAGGCCCCAGTATCTGTTGTTCCCACCTTTGTGTCCATGAGTTCTAATTATTTAACTTCCATTTATAAGTAAGAACATGTAGTATTTGGTTTTCTGTTCCTGCATTAGTCTGCTAAGGATAATGGCCTTCAGCTCCATCCATATTCTTTCAAAAAACATGATCTTGTTCTTTTTTATGACTGCATAGTATTCCTTAGTGCTTTATCTGTCATTAATGAGCATTTAGGTTCATTCCATGTCTCTGCTACTGCGAATGGTGCTGCAGTGAATATTCATGTGCATGTGTATTTATGGTAGAATGATTTATATTGCTCTGGGTATAACTCAGTAATGGGATTGCTGAGTTGAATGTTAGTTTTGTTTTTAACTCTTTGAGGAATCACCACACTGTCCTTCACGGTGGTTGAACTAATTTACATTCCCATCAACAGTATATAAGTGTTCCCTTTTCTCAGCAACCTAGCCAGCATCTGTTATTTTTTGACTTTTTAATAGAGCCATTCTGACTAATGTGAGATGGTATCTCATCGTAGTTTTGATTTATATTTTTCTAATGATCAGTGATATTGAGCTTTTTTCATGTGCTTGCTGGCCACATGTATGACTTCTTTTGAAAAATGTCTGTTCATGTCCTTTGCCCACTTTTTAATGGAGTTGTTTGGGATTTTTTGGTAAATTTGTTTAAGATCCTTACAGGTTGTCTGTTTACTCTGTTGATAGTTTCTTTTGCAGTGCAGAGGTTCTTAAGTTTAATTAGATCCCATTTGTTAATTTTTGCTTCTGTTGTGATTGCTTTTGGCCTCTTCGTCATGAAATTTTTGCCCATTCCTTGTTCAGAATGGTATTGCCTAGGTCATCTTCTGGGGTTTTCTAAGTTTTGGGTTTTACATTTAAGTCTTTAATCCAACTTGTCTTGATTTTTGTATATGGTTGTAAGGATGGGGTCTAGTTTCAATCTTCTGCACATGGCTAGCCACTTATCCCAGCACCATTTATTGAATAGAGAGTCCTTTCCCCATTGCTTTTTTTCAGCTTTGTCAAAGATCAGATGCTTATATGGGTGTGGTCTTATTTCTGGGCTCTTTATTCTGTTCTATTGGTCTATGTGTCTGCTCTTGTACCACTACCATGCTGTTTTGGTTACTGTAGCCCTGCAGTATAGTTTGAAGTCAGGTAGCATGATGTCTCCAGCTTTGTCCTTTTTGCTTAGAATTGCCTTGGGTATTTGGGCTCCTTTTTGGTTTCATATGAACTTTAAAATAGTTTTTAGAATTATATTCTTAAAACTATTTGTGAAATTGTGAAGTGTAATACACATGTAGAAAAGTATGGAAAATAAATATATAGCTTAACCTATTATTTAAAAAGAAATTCACGTAACCACCGCCTCCCCCCCGCAAGACAGGATACATAACGTTGCCACCCTCGTCCATGCCTTGCCTTCTCTACTGCACCGTATTTTGGCCCTCAGTGGTAATCACAGCCTCACAGTTCTGTCTACTACGGCAATCAACTTTTTAAAATTTTACTAATAGATTATCACCTAAATATGCAACTCAAACAATATATTTTTGCCTGCTTTTGAATTATATATAAATAAAGATGTATCCTATACTAACTTCCTTTGCTCAACATTGTGAGTTTTTAAGAGTTATTCATGCTGTTGCTTGTAATTATGGTTTGTTCGTTTTTGTTAATGTATAATATTTCCCTTGCATTAACATACCATAATTTATTAATCCAACCTAATGTTAGTAAACACTTGGGTTTTTTCCAAAGTGAGGCCATTAAACTGACAGTGCTGCTGTGAGCAGCGTCATTTGTCTATCCTGGTACACATGAGTACCCATGGGGTAAATATCCAGGAAGAGCATTTCTGGGTCATAGAGTTTGCGTATCTTCAGCTTCATCAGATGACACTAAACACCATTTTTCAAACTGTTTGCTCCAATTTACCATTCCACTAGCCATGATAAAACTTAACTTGAACCTCATCTTTCTCCATACTTGCTATTGTCAGACTTTTATGTTTTCTGCCACTTTGATGAGTATGTAGCAATAGTCTGATGTGGTTTTAATTTGAATATACCTAGTTATTAATGAGGTTGAGCACCTTTTCACTTATTTATTGGCCATTTACAAGTGTCATCCAGCCTTTTGTTCATGTTTTCATCAATTTGTCTTTCTTCTCATTGTTTGGAGGAATTACTGGTATGTTATGAAATTAAAGCCTTTGTCAGATGTGTGTACATCAAATATCTTACCCTAGCAAATGGCTTGCATTCTACATTTTAATGGGGTCTTTGGATGGACAGATTACAATTTTAATATTGTCATATGTATAAGTCTTTTCATTTATGATTAATTCATTTTGTGGTCTGTTTAAGAAATTCTTCCTTATGCACTTCAAATTCCAAGTTGAGATTTATATATGTACATTTAGTTATAAAAGTAGAATCAGGACCAACGTATCTGCTGCTACAAGGAGCATATTTTTAATACAGAGAAGATTTTCCAAAATTTCAGAGCTGTGCAATGAACCATCTTGCTCCCTGTCACCCAGGAGGTTTCAGAAGAGAAGGCGTAAAGACCCACCAGGGATTCTGTAGGGGAGGTTTTCCTTCAATGAGACCTCTATGGTCTATTCAAACACTAAGATTCTAAGACTCTAATTAGTCATAAACTCTACTTTGATAAATATTGAATTATAACCAGTAGGGGGCTTTAGCCATGACATAAGTCGTGATGCATTTGAATGCTTATTAGCATAAACAGACATGAATGCCTATATCCCGCACTCTTTGTGTCCCGTGTTGGGTCTTACCTCATGTTTCCTGGCCCCAGAACTTCTCATTCATTCTCATCCCCATACCGAGTTCACAGAAGCATACTCAGCCTTCTGCATGGTCTATTGGTATCACTGGCTAAGGTTACAGGCAGTGGTAGAAAATAGGTCTTATTTCAAGCTAACTCAGTGGGTAGTAGTTTCCTGGAGAGGAGTACTAGGGATGAGAAATAGCAGAGGCTGCCTGACTGGGGCTTCATCAGAATATTCTCAATATGGAACACTGCAGCGAGATCTGCCCAAGGATGTAGGTTGTACCAGAGGCCCAACCATTAGCTGCTGGAGCCTCAGAGGGCCAAGCCCAGAGGTAGGCAGTGGGGCCTCTGCTAATGCTTGGACAGCAGAGGAGATCTAATCCTAATCCCCCAAACACAGACCTTTCCCAGGTCTGTTTGTCTTCCCCTAATCCCCTAATATTTAAAGCAATTTCAATCCTGTTTGAAGAAACTTCCCAGCAGTTTGAGTCTGGGGCCTCTGAAGGTAAGTATGGAAGGAGAGGGAAAGAAGGAAGCAGGAGGGAAGGCAGGGAGGAGCAAGAGTGAGAGGAAGCCCTGGAGAGCAGGAGGAGGACTGAAAAAATGACAGGCTGCCAGTACTGGCTGAATAACATCTTCCTGATGCTACCTTCCCAAAGATGGCTTCTTCATGATTTCTGAGAGTGAGGATGGGGAGGGAGGAAGAGAAGGTGGTCCTTAGGCTAAGATCTGGTCGTTGAGTAAAGTAAGTTCATTCATTCATTTATTCGTTCAGTCAACATAATACATATTGAACACCTACTGTGAGGCTAAAGCTACACTGAACTTGAACAGATAACTACCAGAATCATAATGATTACCAAAAAAAGTACAGGGTGCAGTGAGATCCTATAGGGGTCACTCAACGTTGAGACCAAGTCAGATGTGTCTGTAGAAGCAGAGACCTGACCCTTCACTTGTATGCTATTTTTATAACCTTATCACTTGTGCTTTCTGCTCTTTGTAAAAAAAATGATTCCCACTTTTTCTATTCTGGTGTGCTTTAGCTCTAGAGCCTTTGGCTTCTGCTCCATCAAACTGGACTAGCCAAAATTAGGAAACAATGTATTGGTCTCTGCTGGATTATGGTCAGCTCATGACAAAGACCTGGGAGAAAGGAGTTTCCCAGAGAGAAAGGGAGTGGCTCTGTCTAGCAAGATATGTAGTGGTCTAAGAATGGTCTCATTCTTTACACTTTGCTTTGTTTCAACAGACCAAGAACAGGACACACCTCTAGGCAGGGCATCCTCATTCAAAAACATCTGCCTGTTCCAGGTTATTGAACGGTCCCTCCCTTTAAGCCACAACTCTTCCTTTATAAACATTTAACTGATATGATAGATACAATGAATGGATGGATGGATGGATGGATGGATGGATGGATGGATGGATGGATTGATGGATGAATGGAAGGATGGATGAGCAGGCAGGTGGATGACAGACAAGTGGACAAATAGATCTATCTTAGATAGGTGGATGATACATTAATTTCTCTAGGATTTTAAATGAGAAAGCAGAAGGTAGGATAAAAGATTGTATAACTACATAGAATGCAAAGAACCAAAATATCATTTTAAGCAAAACCAAAAATCATCACAAGCAGTTTTTATGAGAAGTGCAAGCAACAGATGCAGACCAAATGTACAATTTATTTAGAAGATTCCCTGAGGGCACTGATAGAAAAATGAGGAAGGAAAGCCAGTACCCATCATTGTGAAGTCTGGCTAAGCATTTCTTTACACTCCTCCTTGATGCTGGGGCAAGAATGCAGGGCAGGATTTTACTGAGCAACTACTAATATTCTAATAACACATAGAATGTAAGGGGATCTACCAAGAAATTTGCTTAAGATCTACAACATTAACCTTAAACCATAGTGTTCTCAACCATCTTTGCCAAAAACTGCCTGAGTAACCTTGGGCTGACCTTTCAAATTACAAACCTCAATTTTCTCATCTGTGAAATGGAAATGAGACCAGGATGTTCCTATGGTCCCAACTACCTCTGATATTCTCTGAGGCTAAAAAAAGGAAAACTATAGCAACACTCAGAGCAACAAGCAAGATCAGAATCTTGCTGGGTTCCCACAGCATTTTCCAAAGACTTTCCCAGCTTTAATCTTTCATGCTCAATAAGCATCCAAGCCAGAATCAGAAACAAGAACTTCGCCAGCCCTCCACCAACTGCATTCTGAGCCTATCTCAGCAACTTCATAAGTACCTCTTCCTCGCAAAGGCTTTTAAAGCATCTAGCAATGTGTTCACATAGCTGTTTTTTTAAAATTTTCAAAATTAAGATGTTTTGTATTTATTTATCCTAAAGAAGACAACTGGATCAGGTGCATCTGTGGCCTGACTCCAGCTCCCTCACCTCACATCTGATTTCAGCCCTGGCTGCAGTGGAGAGTTCTGTGCAGCCTTTGCTCTACCTCATGCTGACATAGTATCTCTGTACATCTTTTGCTTGCTGTCCTGGGGCTTCTCCAGTGCCGTGGTGACAGACTTGGCATGGGCCCACTGCATCGACTCCCTCTCACCAAAGTTGATCTAGCTATGGTTACTGCTTAATGTTAGGAGCAGAAACCAATGCTGAGATACCAATGTGGCATCCCACATTGATGGAGACACATCAGCCACTTGTGGCAAGTAGATTACCTTGAACCCCTCTACCCTAGGAAGGGCAGTAATTTTCCCTTCTATAACTGATACCTACTCTGGATGTGGGTTTGTTTTTTATCACCCAAAGTGCTTCTATCTGAAGGCTGAAGAAATATAGATTTGCTGACATAGGATTTGGTATGGTTTGGATTTCACGTTGAATTGTAACTCCCAATGTTGGAGGTGGAGCCTAGTGGGAGGTAATTGGATCATAGGGACAGTTTCTCATGAATGGTTTTGCACCATCGCCTTGGTGCTGTTTTCATGACAGTGAGTTCTCATGAGATTTGGTCTTTTAAAAGTTTATGCCACCTGCTTTGCACCCTCTCTCTTTCTCCTGCTCTACCATGTGAGAAGCCTCACTCCCCCTTTGCCTTCCATCATGATTATAAGTTTCTGAGGCTTCCCCAGAAGCCAAGTAGATGCCAGCTTCATGCTTCTAGTATGGCTTGTGAAACCATGAGCCAATTAAATCTCTTTTTAAAAAATAAATTATGCAGTCTCAGGTATTTCTTTATAGCAATGAGTGAATGAACTAATACAGAAAATTGGTACCAAGAAATAAGGAATTGCTATAAAGATACCTGAATATGTGGAAGCAACTTTGGATCTGGACAGCAAGCTGAGGTTGGAAGAGTTTGGAGGGCTCAGAAGAAGACAGGAAGATGAGGGAAAGTGTGGAACATCTTAGAGACTGGTTAAATGATTGTAATAAAAGTGCTAATAGTGATGTGACAGTGAAGGCCAGGTTGAGGAGGCCGCGGATGGATATGAGGAACTTACTGAGAACTGGAGCATAGGGCACTTTTGCTATGCCTTGGCAAAGAACTTGGTTAGATTGTCCCCCTGCTCTAGAGATCTGCAGAACTTTGAACTTAAGAGTGGTGATTTGTTTAGGGTATCTGATGGAAGAAGTTTCTAAGCACCAAAGGGTTCAATATGTGGCTTGGCTGCTTCTGACCACTTATTCTCATATGCATGAGCAAAGACATGACCTAAAATTGGAACTTATATTTAAAAGGGAAGCAGAGCATCAAAGTTTGGAAACCACAGCCTGGTCATGTGGTAAAAAAGAAAAGCCTATTTTCAGGAGAATTCAAGTGGGCTGCTGAGCAACCACATGCTAGAGAAATTTTGTATAACTATAAGGAAGACAAGTGCTAACAGCCAAGACAATGGGGAAAAGGCCTTGATGGCATTTCAGAGACCTTCACAGCAGCCCCTTCTATCACAGGCCTGAAGGTCTAGGAGGACTAAAGGGTTTTGTGGGCCAGGCCTAGGGCCTCACTCAGCCTCAAGACAGTGCTCCCTGCATCTCGGCTGCTCCAACTCCAGCCATGGTTCAAAGGGACCCAGGTACAGCTCAAGCCACTGCTTCAGAGGGTGCAAGCTGTAAACCTTAACGGCTTCTATGTGGTGTTAAGCCTGCGGGTGCAGAGAGTATAAGAGTTGAGGTTTGGAAATCACCACCTAGATTTCAGAGGATGTATGGAAAAGCCTGAATGTCCAGGCAAAAATCTGATGCAGGGGTAGAGCCCTCATGGAGAACCTCTACTAGGGAAGCACAGAGAGGAATGTGAGGTTGGAGCCCCCACACAGAGGGCACTGCCTAGTGGAGCTATGAGAAAAGGTCCACCATCCTTGAGGATAATAATAAAGATTTACTGAACAGTACCATATGCAAACATTTTTTCAATGTTTGTTGAATTAATGAAGAAATACCTCACAAGGTTGCTTTGAGAACTGAGTAGGATAACTTAAGCACTACAAATGGCAGCTGAGAGCATTCTATCCTCTGACTTTAAAGAAAATTGACCCAAGTCATCTATCTCACATTCCATTAGAAAGTTAAGGTCTTCCTGAGATTCCCATGAATGTCAGAGAGCTCTGATCTTCACCATCCCTTCAGTCGTTGACTTCTTGCTCCTATGTGATCTCATCCTCATCTTGCTACCATTCCTTCTACTTATCAGTGCCCTCTACTTGGGACTCAGCCTCTGTCTCTAGTGTTCTTCCTAGGGAAACATGTAAGTTGGTTGTGTGTGTATAGCAGACAGCTAACAAGGTTTGTGATAATGACAAGAGCTTATAGTCCAAAAATAGAAACACCCTAAAATTAAATATTAGGATGTATATTCTTTTTTTATTTTTATTTTTCTTGAGACAGAGTCTCACTCTGTCACTAGGCTGGAGTGCAGTGGCACAACCTTGGTTCACCGCGAACTCTGACTCCCTGGTTCAAACGATTCTCCGGCCTTAGCCTCCTGAGTAGCTGGGATTACAGGCATGCACTACCATGCCCAGCTAATTTTTGTATTTTTAGTAGAGATGGGGTTTTACCGTGTTGACCAGGATGGTCTTGAACTCCTGACCTTGTGATCTGCCTGCCTCGGCCTCCTAAAGCGCTGGGATTACAGGCATGAGCCACCACGCCCAACCTGGTACTTATATTCTTAAAACACCTTAGACCACTCAGTAGAGACCATCTCACCTTTTTCATTTCTCCATGGACTCCAGGTTCCCCACCCTGTACTTTTCTCCCCTCTTCCTCCTCTCTCAAATCATATCTGCTCCCTGCATAACTGAATCCCTGTTCATTTCTCTTTTAAAAGAATTTTAAAATGTTTTCATCAGAGCAATGCATTATTATTATTTAAACCAAATAGTACAGAAATTCTTATAATTAAATCAGCAGTCTCCCCTGCCTATCCCTCTCCTCTAATCCCACCCCTTAGAGGAAACCGCTTAAAACCATTTCTGTTTTGAAGGCTTCTGGTGGTTTCCTCCTTACTCTAAATGGTATATTTATACCTGTTTCTTGATTTATTGACCACAGATATTATCTATTGATTACCCACCTAAAATATAAAGATTTATATTCATACCACATGTAATGTCATTTTCATTTTTTTTCTCTCAACTTGTATACTTATTACTTTTTAGTTCTATTAATTACGTTCATCATTTTAAATGATACCTGGAAATATAGATGTTTTGTTTCATTTATATCAAGTAGCATCTCTTGGCTTCCTATTCTACAAAATGAAGATATGAGCACACCTATTTTCCTTCCTATTTCTTCATGTACTTTTCTACACCCCACTCTGTCAGCCAGCTATACCTTTACTTTTCATCATACAGAGGAACATCACATTGTACTGTATATTGTTAGGTCTTCCTTGTTTTATATTGCAGGAGTCACGAGTGCCTTCAGGGACCAGACTTGCAGTATATATGAGTCATGGCAGAGAGAGTATTGAGGACTGTAATAAACTAGAAATGGGGAGTCCCATTTAAAGACATCCAAGTTTTTAAAGTTTGTATACTCCAAGCAGGTTCATCTGCAGTTTGTATTTGCTCCAAGTAACCAGTATGTGGCCTCTCATGTAAGTTCTTCTTGAAGTTGAGTGCCAATGAACAAAGATGGCGGTCAGTGATACCCACTACATACTTCATTTGCTCTTCTACATTCTCCATCTTCCTTACTGTTGGATGAGCAGAGAACTATGACTGACCCTAGCCAGTGAAATATGAGAAATCTTATGAGTCATTTTCGGTTGAGACCGTTAGATCCCAGTGAGATTTACTGATGTTTCTCTTCCTTCTGCTGTAGCTTAGGAAGCCAAATGTTCTAGATGGTGCAGCTCCACAGTGGCATAGCCTCATCACCGGGGTTCCATTGTGACTGGGAGTAGGGGGGACAGAGTCTCATGCTGACCTGCCTAGGCCATGTGGGGTGACTGAGAAATAAGCTTTCATGTGCTCAGACAATCAAAAGAGCTGAGTCTGTTAGCTCAGCATAACCTAGGCCATTGTTACTAATATAATATTTACATTAATATTTCTATAGAAATACTTTATACTGCATAGACAAGAAATGAGTTAGAATTATGTTTCTTTCTCAATGAAGCCAACATCATGATTCCTTTGTCACTGGATAGACAATGTTCCTATGATCTAGGTTAAATGTATCCTTTTTTCCACACTCAAGAACTATACTTAAAACACGACAAACTTTATTTCATTTCAAATGTTAACCATTCACTTCTTATGTGCATTTTTATATTTGCTGAAATTTTCTTTCTTTCACTTTTGAGAAAAGAAGAATGTACCTTTAGTATATCCTTAAATCAGTAGGGCTACAGTTATTTATTACACGGAATCCATTTTCTTCATGGAAATATAATTCCAGAAGTATTAAACTATCTGCTCTAATCTATGCCAGTTGCCCTTTAGGCCCACCGCACAACTATTATCGTGGATATGCACTTCTTTCCTATGTTAGTTCAATAATTTCCAGAACCCCATATATACCTCTTTTTTATTTTATCTTCTTTCTTTTGCTGGAATACATCTTCAGATAAATTCCTTAGGAAGAATGCCTAGAAGGCAAACATTGTAAGTCTTTGGATTTCTAAAAATAACATGATTTATCCCTTTCACTTAATTAATAATGGCTCTATGTTCAAATGTATTTTTCCTCCAAAATTTGAAAGCAAGTTTTGCATCTGGGTTGACAGGGTAAGTACACATTGCCCTGTCTCTCACACTGAATACAGCTATGAAGCTCATAGACAATGAGTGGAGAAGCTCTTTCAGGATGCTAAAAAGTAAATGATAACAGCAGATTGGAGAAGAACAGAATTAGAAATACCACAAAATCAGCAGTGAGTTTCCCACTTTTCCTTCACTACCTCCAGGTCTGGGCAGAGGGAGCTCCAGGAGCAGCCATCTAGCTGTGGGTCAAGAATGGGAAAAGGGAACCCTACACTCAGAGAGAGAGGAGAAATTTCCCTTTTTTTCTTTTTTCTTTTCTCTGTTCTGATGACCCAGGTTCCCAGCAATCTTGTGATATTGGCAATGGCAGCAAAGACAGTGGTAGCAGTGAGGATCCAAGGTGGTTAAAACTCTGAGGAACCAGAATCTTCCTCTCCACTTAGAGAAGCTGTGGTGCCAAGAGGGTAGGACAAACTCCCACTGATTTTTTTTTCTCCATCCTCCTGTGGCTTGACTGCAGGAATAAGTACAGTTGCAAATTGCAGGTAGCACAAGGCAAAGTGAAGAACTAAAGCCCAACTTTCTGGACAGAGGAGTAAAAAAAGGAAAGAACCAGAGAACTGGAAAGTACTAGGAAGATGATAATAAAAGAGGGGCTTGAGAAAACAATATAACAAAACAATATCACAAAGTTGTATATCAACCCCAGGGACCACCTTGAGCTGTGCAGGAATGGATCTACTCTTACACAGCATACCAAAAATTTTGAGAATGGCACCACAGAAGTATTTCACCAGCACCTGGGTCCCCACTGTGGCCACTGGGTGGTACACATAGGAGCAGATCCAAATGGCACTGCAAAGATTGACAACTGATCAGGCATAGAAACCACAACCCAGTGAAGGTCAGTTATGATCTGCAGCTTGAACCCTGGGTTAGCTGCCTGATAAGACAAAAATATCAACATTTTCCATAGGAGTTAAACAAGACCCAGAAGCTCAAAACATAATAACCAAAATGTTCAGGACACAATCCAAATTACTCAGCATATGAAGGATTAAGGAAATCTCAACCCACACGGGAAAGATAATTAACAGGCGCCAATGCCAAGCAAACACAGATGTTAGAATTACCTGGCAAAGACTTTGAAGTAGTTATTTTATATATATATAAAAGGAAGTAAAGGAAAGGAAGTAAAGGAAAACACTCTTAAAGGATAGAACTTATCAGGAAAGAAATATGATACAAAGAATCAAGTGGAAATTTTAGAACTGAAGAACACAATAAAGAAAAATTTTAAACCACTGGGTGAAATCCATAGTGGAATCAGGATGAAAGAGGAAAGAGTCTGTGAATTTTATAATTGATCATTAGAAATTATTGAAATTAAACAACATAAAGAAAAAAAATTGAAGAAAGAATTAACAGAGCCTGAGTTACCTGTGGAACAATAACAAGAGTTCTAATATTCATGTCATCAAGGTTCCAGGAGAAAAAGAAAAAATTTGCAGTCCCAAGAAATTATTTGAAGAAATAATTGCTCAAAAATTCCTAAATGGGTGAATGACATAAACCTATAGACTCAGGAAGGTCAAAAAATCCCAAACAGAATAGGCCCAAGAATATCCACTTTCATAGACATCATAATCAAACTGCTGAAAACTAAAGACAGAAACAATCAAACAAAAACGTAAGAGCAGTCAGGAAAAAAAGATGGACTACTTACAGAAGAGTAATGATTCAAACGACTGCAGATTTTTTATCTGGAACCTTGAAAGCTTGAATAAAGTGGAACAACATTTTTAAAGTGTTGAAGAAAAAACTGTCAATCTAGAATTCTATTTCCAGTGAAAATATCCTTTAGAAATGAAAGTGAAATAGTTTTACAGACAAAGGAAAACTAAGAGAATTCATTGCCAACAAACAGGTTCTAAAAGAATTGCTAAAGGAAGACTTCAGACTGTGGGAAAATAATTCCAGAAGAAAACCTGAAACATCAGAAATAAAGGAAGAGCGGCCAGGAGTAGTGACTCACACCTGTAATTGCAGCACTTTGGGAGACCGAGGCAGGTGGATCACTTGAGGTCAGGAGTTTGAGATCAGCCTGGCCAACATGGTGAAACCCTGTCTCTATAAAAATACAAAAATTAGCCAGACGTGGTGGTGGGCACCTGTAATCCCAGCTACTCAGGAGGCTGAGGCAGGAGGATTGCTTGAACCTGGGAAGCGAAGGTTGCACTGAGTCGAGATTGTGCCACTGCACTGCAGCCTGGGGAACAAAGCGAGACTCCATCTTGAAAAAGAAAAGAAAAGAAAGAGCAGCAGAAATGGTAAAGATCTGGGTAAATACAATCGCCTTTTCTTCCCCTCTCCAGTTTTTTAAAATATATTTGATAGCTGAAAACAAAAATTATAACATTGTCATTGATAGGGCTATATTTGATATAATTATGTGATAGAAAGCAGAGTGGACACAGACTCAGGTAGATGAGCAGATGCACTGGTGGGGGCATGAGGACACTGTCTTTTATTGCTTCTGTTTGGTCAACTAAGAGGGAGTGTAGGAGGAGTTTGTGAAGGACTGAAGAAGGAGAGTGAGTGACAGAGTCAATGAACTAGGAAAAGGTAGTGGAGTTGCAGGATAACCTTACGGTTCTGCTTGAGTCTCGTCACCATTTTAAAGTGAGGCCAGTCTGGATGGTGGCATGCTTTTTCTACCTGTATCATTGTTGTTCTTGAATGTCATCAGTTTGTGTCTAGGTGTGGATCATTGTCATGCTTTGTGTTAGACACTTAGCAGACCCTTTCAGTCTAAGGACTTGTGCTTTCCTTTGGCTCTGGGGAATACCTTTGGATAATTTCATTGATCAATTTCTTTCTTCCATTGCCCCCCGCCCCCCGGTCTCTCTCTTCTGTATTCTGGAAGGTATCTTTGACCTTATCTTCCAGCTATTCTACTAAATTTTTTATTTGGCAATCATATATTTTTAATCTTCACAAGAACTTCCTTGTTCTCTGGTTATTTCTATTTTATAGACTTTTTTCTCCTTTTAATTTTTATTATTTTATTTTTAATGATAAAAAGTTTAATGTGGTGTTTAAAAGCACAGACTTGAAAATCAAACTGGCTGCATTCAAATCACAGCTCTGCCACTTACTGGTTGTGTGAACTTGGACAAGTTAACCTCTCTATGCCAGTTTCCTCACCTGTAACAGGGGGATCTTTATAATCGGTACCTCCTATGGTATTATGAGGATTAAGTGGGTTAACATATGGAAAGTGCCTAAAACAGTTCCTGTCCCAGAAAAGTGCTAAGGCGGTATCAGTGATGGTGATGACAGTGATGATGATGATGATGATGATGATGATGATGACTAGGCTGACAATGGACACAATATTATTTCAAAGTTCTCTGGGGTTGTTAGAGTTTAGAAAGTTTTCTCCTGCTCTATGATTTAACTGTTTCCTCCCAGTAAGTTGTTCTGTTTGTTTACCTTGTTTATATTTCACTCTGTTGATTTTCCTACTATATTCGGCAATCTGTGTTTGCACATAAGGATTTAAAAATAAAGACTTAGTTGACTACCCAAAGTAACTATTTTGTATGTGACTCTCTTCATAATGGGCTTCCTTGAGCAAGAAGGATACCACAAGAAACAGCTTTACAATGTCAGGCTTGCTTTAAGATTCAGGTTGCAAAGTCATCTGTAAGGTTGGAGACAGAATGAGGAAGCCTGCATCCACACCAGGAATCTTAGATTGTCTACTGTTTGCAAGATAGGAGCTCTGTACTGAAGAGAGAGCATGGTGAAAACTTCTCCTCCTCCCTTTCCCCACCTGAACCCAGTTTTGCAGGAAGGTTGGCTTCTACGTCCTTTGCAGCCACCACCTGAACATACTTGGGGTCCCAGCTTCCTTACTCCATTTCAGTTACCAACCCACTTTCATCTGGTTTTCATTTTCCAAAGCTTTGCTGAAATTGCTCAACTGCTGGTGATTCTGACCTCGCTTCCCATTTTCTTTATTATTATGGGTTTATTCACTTTGCATTCCTTACCGTTGGGTTAGTGTTGTCTCGAGAGGAAATAAGAGGTTGATTGATATGACTCATACTGCCATTTTCAACCAGAAACTATGCAATTCTTATGGAGAACAGTTTGGCATTCTCTTTGTTTCTGTGTCTCTTTCCAAAAGATGCCCTCAACACCTCATCGTCAATACACAACAACTTATCAAAGGTATTTTTCTAAAGAAAGACTATTTCCTCCCTCAGAGGAATGCAGGTATGACATATTTAAATAATATTTTTCCAACTTTCTCCATCTATACAAATCATTTAAGGCAGTACGTGATTCATAGTAATTGTTTAATACATATTGTATCCCCTTCCCCTCTTCATAGTCTCTCCAGGCTATCACCACTGAGTTCTAATCACATTAATTATTCTACCAACACTCACACTCTCATCTGAATTATTTTTAGAGATTTATTTCTGGCTAGGCATGTATGTTTCTTTGTGTGTGTTTCTTCATGTTTGTCTATATTCTTATTAAGAAGAATGTGGCCCGGAGATACTAAATGACTCCCTCAATATTGTAAAAGTGAAAAATAGTTCAGCCAAGGCTCAGTACCATATGTACCAAGACCCAGCCTCATGCACGTTGTGCTGGGCCATGCTGCCTTCCAAGGGAAGTGGGTGGCTGAGGCCTTCTCCTCCTCCCTAGCAACACCTTCTCTGGAGTTTCTGGACTCAAGATCAGAATGGGAGTTGTCTAAATTCCAAAGCTAATGCTAGTATTCCATGGTAATTGCCCCTCCACCCCCAGTACCACCTCAGGGAACTTTAGGCTGAGTCAGGCACTCAAGGTTTAGAGAAGCTCAAAAATTCGGCGTGGGGGTCTACATTTAGGCTGTGGGAAACTCTTTGCTCACAGAATTCTTGGGAAATTTGAGGAGACCGGTGCTTCAAAGACACTGCTAGGTTAAATGGCCATCTGTGGACACACACAACAACCTAATTGTCAATCAATTTTTATGGGACAATAAGTTCCCAAGTAATACACAACCAATTCATGAATGAGCTACATCTCATTTGTAGGTCTGCCTATTCTCTGAAGCAGGACTTAAGGTAGGAGAAAAAGGATAGAAATGATTTTCATACAATACCTTTGATTATGCTTCTGTATTTTGCAGCCTCCATCTTAAGGTTGCTATTTTGGAATTTTGAAAGGGAATTCAAAGAGAAGAAAGAAAGAAACATGAAGGAAAATAAAGAAGAAGAGGTTAAAGGAATCCATTAAGTCGTGAATAGTCACTATAAAAGAAGGCAACTAAATTAAATCCGCACTAGAAGAGCTAAAGTTTTGCTGCCTTCCAACCTTAAGCATTGACGTCAGGACTGGCCCTTGTCCCTTCCCCCAAGTAGGGACTGTCTGGATGACCTCCCAAGGTTACCACAATTCCATGAAGTGTGATTTCATCTCTGGAAAACCCCCAAGATTTGACAAGATCTTCTTGAAGAAGGCAGTATTCCAGCAGGATGTGGAGAAGCAGGGAGTAGCCTATGGGAGCCCCCTCTCCACCTTCACTCTGTATGCCCCTTTCCCCTGCCATAGGCAGAAAGTCTGGCACTTCTTCACCATCCTCCAGGTTCTCCACACTCTGCTCCCTCAGCTGCACAGACAGCTTTTGCTCTGTAGCTGCAGGAGTAAGGTGAGAGAAACGCAGTAGCTCCCCCTCCCCTTCACCCCCTCCCCACCACCAACACACACACACAGTCTAATTAAAGTCTGCGGTGCCACAATTGAACTCTTCATGCTCAGAACCTCTGGCGAAGGGCAAGAGGCCCCCGTTGGTTAAAGGAAGGGAGAATGAAAGGATTTTTTTTTTTCAAGAGAGCAACAAAACAGAAGATGATGCTTGTGCTACCTTTGATTTGGGAAAACATTTTTTTTGTTTTTAGTTTTAAGAAACAACTACAAAATGAAGGAAGAGGCTGGTGGTTACTCATAGGCAAAGGACCACCAGGTCAGTGGAGGAAGGAGAATGTGAAAATAAGAAGGCAAGCACAGCAGAGGATGTGGGAGAGGAGGGGTTCAGTGGGCAGGGGATTTTACTCTTACTCTGTCTCTAATGATTGTTACTGTAAAATGTTCCATTCCTAAGGCTGTTGGCCGGGGTGGGGGGTGGGGGGTGGGAGGAGGGCTCCTTCCATGGGCAGTGGGCCTGGAAGTCTTCCCAGCTTTCAGATCTGAACTGTGTAAGATGTGGACGGAGGACCACGATTCATTAACAGGTCACGAAAGTCCACACACGCACACATTGAGGCTATCATTGATGGAGAATCTAATAGGTCTTGGAGGAAGATGACCGGGTGTCAGCCACACCCAACAGGACTCAGAACCTAAGGAGAAGCAAATTTGGGGTTATGAGAGGAATCTAGCCAGGCTCTTCCAGAGCCCCAAGATCTGCACCTCTAACCCCTGAGTCTTAGAAATACACAAATCTTTCCTGAGGCTTCCCTGCCTAGTCTCTTTAGGAAGAGTACACGTAAATAAGGCAATCTTAGGACGGCTAAGACTGGAGAAAGAGCATAGTGCTGCGGATGATGGTTAGGACTGGTGAGAAGCTGATTACACTGGGTAATTCCCACAGAAGCTAGGTGTGCCTGTGAAAGACCAAGTTCCAGGCTAGGCCCGAGGCTCAGCAATAAATGAGAGAGTTCTGTGTGTTAGAAGGAGGCAGGGAAAGGGAAGAAGGAGAGTAGTAATGAATGCAAATAGAGATGCAAGAAGGAGGAACCAACACTTATTGAGTTTCATATGTGCAACCCACATCACGGCCTCAGAATGCAATTTTTATGATTCCCATTTTAGAGACTAAGGAACTGAGATTCTGGCAAGCTAAGAATCTTGATCTTGATTTATTTACTGTAGGTCAAATAGTAAGAGGTGGAACCAAGATCAGAACTGACATCTCTCTAATATCAAAGCTAATATAAGTGGGATTTCTTAGCAATTACTCCACCACCCCCAAATTCATCCACAAATCTCCCAAATATGACTTAATTCCAATCATCTCATAATTTGACTGTTTTCTGGGCTTTGGGTAGAAATACAAAAGACTAGTCCGCTAGCCATATTGGGAGAATTTGTTTTGGAAAGTGACAGCAATGTGAATGAGACCCAGGTGATGGGTTATCCATCCATCTCCCCATCCAGCTCCCGAATATCTATCCGTGTATCATTGACAAAGCCACTCCGTCTCTGCCTGAGTCCCCATCCTGAGCTTCAGGAGGCCCACATAATATTTTCCAAGCTCCAGTTCTCTTCCTTTCTCTGTGTTGGGCTATAAAATATTCTCTTCAATTATTTCCCTACTCTTCGCTTCAGAACAGCCAAACCAATAGTGCTGCTCCGTGGGTTATGTACCATGTGTCGCTGTGCTGTGAAATATTAAGCCTTCACAATGGGTCCGAAGTCAGCGACGCACAATCCTTTAATGGTTTAGCTCACTCGGGCTATTTGAAAGTGGCATAATATTGCTATTTTTAAATAAATGGGATCTGTATTAATGAGAGCCGACCTCTCTCAGCCGTGCCGAGCTGCTCCCTGCCTTGAGCCTACATCGGGGATTCAGCATGAAGGGGAGGGGGGAAACAGCTTTTCAAAATAGGATCCATGCAGCACTTTAAATAATGCTCACAGATGCTAATCAACTTGAGGGGAGGGGTTGGGGTGGGATGATTATTTGAGAGTATAATAGATTTATTTTCAAAGAAGACTTAGAATCTTGATATCGAGAAGCACGGGTGGGGGAAGAGGGAGGGTGTGTGTGTGTGTGTGTGTGCAGGGGGAGGCATAGGCCAGCATGGGGAGGCTTCAGAGAGAGGGACAGGCTGAGAAGATAAGAATCACTGTGCTTTGGGAGATCTGTGAGAGAAGTCCAGGAGTGGGGGAGCAGGAAGCTATCTTGGCTGGCTCTGGGGACAGTGGTGACCCAAGAAAGAGCCTCCTGAATAGGAGCGCAGCCAGTTCTGGGGCCACAAGTGGAAGGCTCTGAAACTCTGGATTTCTGTCCCCAAGTGAAGAATGGCAGGAACAATGAGGGAGCTCTTCCAGGCTCTGACCCCATGATCTGGCAGGCTCACATCTCATTGCCAGGCAACAGGTACAAAGTAATAAATCAGACTGAGAGAATGTCACTCAGTGGGGTCCCTCTGCCTCTTGAGTCACACATAATATTTGGAGATGTTGGGGCTGTAACTGGGTCCCATGCATCCTGACCTCAGAGTCTATGTTTCTATGATTGCTGAGGCTCCCACCCCTTGACCCCTGGGAGACCCTGATCAAATTATCTCTTCCTCAGTTGCAAGCTGGATCTATAGAGGCTGGGCATATCCAGATGGAGCAAGAGGAACTCAGAAGTAGGAAGTGGAATAAGTAGAAGAGGACTTGAGAAAAAGGCTGATGACAGAAGAGGCATATTCCTCTTCTGAAGAATGTAGCTGGGAGGATTTACAAGAACCTGCAAGCCAGTTTCTTCACCACCTGGAGTGCCTGGGACTTCAAGTTAAAAACAACAGCCCCATTACCTCCTCCAGAAGGAGATTTCTCTTCCTCTTTCCTTTTAGAGAGCCAGACATTCTGCTTTTAAAAAACATATGAAAAGGGAAAAAATTAAAATAAATTAAAATAAATTAAAAAATAAAAACATATGAAAGTCAGAAAAGTCATTCCTTCTTTACTCCCTCTGTATTGGTTATCTATTGCTGTGTAACAAATTACCCCAAAACTTCCTGGCTTAAAGCAACAAATGTTTATTATCTGACCATTTCTATGGGTCAGGGATCCAGACACACCTTAGCTGGGTACTCCCACCTCAAGATCTCTCAAAATGCTCCATTTACACTGTCTACTGGGGCTGCTGTCTCATCTCAAGGTTCAACTGGGGAAGGATTCACTGCCAAATTCACTCATATCGTTTTTGGCAAGAGTCAGTTCATTGTGGGCTGTTGAACTGAGGACCTCAGTGTTTTGCTGGCTGTTGGTAGGGGTCCTCCCTAGCTAGATTCCTTACTACATAGGCTCTTCCATGGAGCAGTTCAAAACAGGTCAGCTGTCTTTCCTCAGAGTCACCGTCTGTTGGTAACCTAATTTCAGAGGTGACATCCCATCACTTTTGTCATACTCTTGTTAGAAAGAAGCCACTAGGCCCAGCCTGAAGTCAAGGGGAGGCACTTGCACAAGTGTGTGAGTATCTGGGAGCAAGGGTTATTGAAAGCCATTTCAGATGCTCCTTTTGTACCTATTTTTTCTTCAACAATAATTTCCAGAGAATAGGACACAGTAAATCCCCTAAGGGCAGGGACTGGGTTTTCATCACCAGTGCACCCCCAGCACTTAGCATGGAGCACAGAGACAGGACCTCAGGCCCTCTCCAGTGTGCCTTCTCCCAGAGATTCCCTTCTTTCCTAAAGGGAAACCATTTTCTGGATAAGACACAGCCTTATAGAGCCTGATGGTGGGAAGTGTATTTTCACCTCAGTGGGATCCATGGTCTGAGGTCCATGTCATTCCTAAGCTGGGTGTGGAGCCATGCCTGGCTCTATTTATTCATTCCCTTTCATTACTTGTACTCTTCCTCCACCACCTCCCAATAGCTTCTAGGTGAAAGAGAAAGAATATGATATGCTGGGAGATATCACAAGGCATGGCAATGAATATCAAGGAAGGTCGGAAGGCCAGGAGAGAAAGACACAAACTTCTCCCACCTCTGGCTGCTACCAC
The DNA here is from genome assembly GCF_000951045.1 of Mandrillus leucophaeus. Taxonomy (NCBI): domain Eukaryota; kingdom Metazoa; phylum Chordata; class Mammalia; order Primates; family Cercopithecidae; genus Mandrillus; species Mandrillus leucophaeus. The sequence continues at coordinate 4,719,504 of NW_012101721.1, forward strand.
ATTTAAAATAATACAAAAATATTCATTAAACAACTACCCTGCACCAGATACTTTCTCACATTAGTTCACTTTATCCTCACCACAAGTTTTGAAGGTAAACATTTAATCTACTTTATGTAGTTTTGAAAACTGAAATTCAGAGGTCAAGTAACATGCTCAAGTCCTCATAGCTGGTAAATAATGGAACTGGAATTCAAGCCTATGCCTTCTAATAACCCCTGGTGCTCTTTCCATGTTAACAGATTGAAGATAATGGGGAGGAGGGAGTGACAGTCTGCTTTACCCAAGAGTTAGCATTGCAAGGGTTATATTACTATGTTGTTGTTGTTGTTTAAACAATGGCTATAAATTATACATCTGAAGAAGGTATACTTAAACATTTCCATTACCGAAGACAAAGACAAGTTGGTGTAAAGGATAGAAGAGTGCCATTCTCATTACCATAGAGCCATACTGGCTGACCTCCCTCCTTGAACAAAGACTTGGTTGTGCACAACCTTTTGACTGAGTCCCAAACCCACAACAAAGATTTACACAACACAGTGAAGAGTTCCAAGGATGGCATGAGCAAAGGCAGCCCTCTTTACTACAGGGAGGGTAGACAGAGTCTCTCAAGATAACTATGGGAAGCAGGGATACATCCTTTTGTATGTAAAAGTTCCGGCGCATTTGTGTTTAAAAATTGAATGTCATTACCATAGAGCCTACTTCTAAGCTAAGGAGGAGAATTCAGCTGAGAGAGGTCCCTGAATTCCTTCTAGAAAGGATTGAAATTGGAAGGAGGTTGGTGGGGATGGGGAGCAGACAGTGAGGAGGAAACGCCACCTTCTTTACCACCCTGCCACTGTTATATAGCCTCTTTTATGTATGTGAGCGTGCGCGCACACATGCACACACACGCACACACACACACACATCCTTACCCAAATCTGACAACATTCACTCTTTTGTCCATTCATTGTAGGGTGTTTCTACTCAAATATCGAGGTCTTTCTTAATACTCCTGCTTTTCCCCAAGACCCATCAATTCTGGTAGCCTACTGCTTCTAAACATCTCCACCTAAACAAACTCTGGGTGGGTGTCTGCTGATGCTTGAAATTATCTCATCCTAGGACTTAAAGAGACCTCTAGTGGCTGTCACCTTATTCCTCTCCTTGCTTCCAGACTGGTTGCACCAAACTCAGCCCGAGCCAGCATCAATCCATGCTTTGCTACTCTTGGTATAGAATCCCAGCATCCAGATGTGATTTTCTTGAATCTCACTGGCTGCAATAGAAATTCATTTTACTAAGGCAAGGAAGAAAAATACATTTTACTACAAGTAAATTGTAGTGGTAAATACAATAAACAACTAGGAATCCTCTTTAAAAAAAAAACTTGGCAAAATCAGAAGGCATACCAGTTTAGAAAAAAAATTTATAAAATGACTGCTAGATATTAGATGCACTGTGATTCTGTTACTCTTTTGTTTGTCTGTTCCAATTAATTTATCTCATTACCTACCCTCTCCTCCCCCACCAACATGGGAAAATATTGGGAGAGAACAGAGTTAAGGCTAGGAAATCTGGGTTCAGGTCCTAACTTGGCTGTTTTGTAAGTTTCATCAACTGAGCAATATCTGCGGGCATAGAATGAAGAGGCTGAACTGGATGATGTCTAAGTCTTCACCAAGCTCTGCATTTCTATGAATGAGGTATATGCAATGCCATGCAAGCAGCTGAGATGCATTGCAATCATTGTGTTATGCTATTCCTTTCAGAAAGAAATGGCTTGGCCTCCTCATCCCGGCTGCTGCCGCCGCCACCATGGATTGTTCAGAGAATGCGGGAATGTTACAGTTGGCAGGTGCCTCCGCTTAACTCATAGCTCCCAGGAGCTGGCTATCAGGGGAAAACTCAAAGTTACTGCCAGTCCCTTCTGAATTGCTAATATGGGATAGCTGTGGAGTCTCCACTGGAGGCCCCTACACTACTGACCCCATCAGCCATGGACAGGGGCTGCTGCATTTCACTGGTGCACCAGCCTCCCAAACCATGTGCTCCTTCCTGGATGCTAAAGGCATTCAACACACACACAAAAATGGTGCCCTGACAAATGGAATTCAGTCTCTCCAGTCTCCCAGGCTCAGAGCACTAGTCAAATCCATTTCAAAAACCTCCTGCTTGCAAAGCAGCCTCAGGCCACTTGGGCTAAAAGGCTTAGTGCTCTTGACTTCTGGAGAGAGTTGCTCAGCCCCTGGCCCCTAAAGCAGTGTATGTGTTGGCCCATCCATAGGTTCTACCACATCAGAGAGCATGAGGTAAATGGTCTGGGACAGAGTGTTGGAGGCAAGAAAGGTGTGGAAGTGGGAGCAGTGTTCTTCTCACCATATTTCTTGAATTGGTGAGGAAAACGTCCCCCTCTGCCACTGGCAGTCCCTTGATTGGGTACGGTGTGTATAAGCTGGGGGACTGTCTCAGTTCATTTGTGCTGTTGTAACAGAATACTGGGTAATTTATAAAGAACAGAAATTTATTGCTCACAGTTGTGGCAGCTGGGAAGTCCAAGATAAAGGCCCTGGAAGGTTTGATGTCTGATGAGGGCTGCTCTCCACTTCCAAGACGGTGCCTTGTTGCTGCATCCTTTTGAGAGGAAATACACTCTGTGTCCTTACATGGTGGAAGAGAACGGAAAGGAATAAACTCAGTCTCTCAAGCCTTTTTTTTTTTTTTTTTTTTTGAGACGGAGTCTCGCTCTGTCACCCAGGCTGGAGTGCAGTGGTGCAATCTCGGCTCACTGCAACCTCCACTGCCTG